>NW_020952097.1:245687-503804 GCF_900497805.2 Vombatus ursinus
CCTCCTCCTCCTCCTCCCTCACCTCTCCTGTCCAGTTACCAGATCCTGTTGGTTTCATCTCCTCAACATCTCTCTCCTCTGTTTCTTCCTCACAACTCCCACTACCATCATTCAAGTATGTGTCCTCACTGCCTCCTGCCTTCCCTAGTGGCTCTTCTCCCCTCTCCCAAGGCCCTCCATCACCTGGCACCCTAACTTTCCCAACATTTGTTACTCTTCTCCCTGTGCTGTGTGCTATAGACACATACTGGATTACTCTCAGCACCCTGAGAACGGACTGTGCTCTCTGGAATCCATGCCTTTGTCCATACTCTTCCTTGTGCCTGGGACGCCCTCTCTTGTACTCCTGGTTTGCTGAATTCTTTCCTCAATATTTCAAAGAGCTTCCAGCAAATTCCTCCTCGGATGCTTCATTGCGGACTAGGGGTCTCCCTGTGTTCTTGGCAGCCGTGCCACGGGCTTGATTCTGACTGATCCTTTAAGGCCCAACTCCTAGGGCACCACCTCCAACCAGCTGCCCTGGCTTGGTTCCAACCCTCCCCCCATTCCTCGGTCTCATGTTTGCTTGTCTGCTCGTTTGCTCTGGTCTCATGCACTTGTGTAATATTGTCCCTCGTTCCCCCACCAGACTGTGAGCTCCATGAGTAGAAGGCTCACCTTGGATTCAAACCAGGTCCTATCATCCCTGGCACCCAGTACCCCTAGGGCTCTCGATTTTTGCTGGATTGGATTTGGAGTAAGAACAACCTGGCTCAAGTCCCAGCTCTCCTATTTTTTTTAGGTGTGTGGCTTTAGGCAAGTCCATACCCTTTTCCAAGCTTTAGTTTCCTCACCTCCAAAATGAAGGGGTTGGACCAGATGATGTCAGAGGTCACTTCCAGCTCCAAATCTAGGACCCTGTCTGTGATCCCTGGCACCACTTACCCATGGAACTGTTACTGGAAGGTTCCCCAGCCTGCAGGGTGCCCCATCCCATCCCACCATCTACCTTGGCCTTGGTCCTACTCACCTGTTGGAACTGCTGATAAGAGGGCTCCCCGGGTTGGGGGGGATTTGTCACTATGTCAATGAGAATTTGCCCTAGTACTGGTGGGCATAGCCGAACTGACTGGAACTTCAACATCTGCTGCTTTACTGCAGGGTCCATATTCACTACTTCTGTGTAGCCCCCCCGGAACCCACACCTAGGAAGAGTGTCAGAGGATCAAAAGGACTAAGGAATTGGGGAAGGGTTCCCAGGGGGACTTAGGGCCTGGGGCATGTCTGAGCAGTACTGAGGGATAGGTAAGGCTTATTATCTGGGGATAACGGGGCTTATTACTTGGGGATAAGAGTTTCTGGTTAATTAGGGAGGGGGATTCCCATATCTCCCCGGCTTGGAAGGATAGGGAGGATTCCTGTGTCCCCCTGGCCAAGAAAGGGGAGCATTGATGCTCCCTGTGTCTTACTCGCCCATGTAGCCCTTAGAGCAGGAGTGAAAGGAAGCAAGCTCTAGCTGCTGGGCATAGGGTGAGCCCATCTCCATCAGCACCTTCTTGAATGAGTGAAACTGGGATCCCTCAGCATATACATTGTCCTGGTAAACCTGAGGGTCCAGGTAGAAGGGAGGTCACATTCACAGTCAAAGACACCCCTGAGGCCTCCCCTCCCCCAGCCCTAACCACCCCACCGCCCCCCGCCCCCCGCAGGGCCCTTGCTTAGACACCTCATCAGCCATCAGGAAGAGATGCTCCTCATAGGCAAATCGAATGACAGCTTCGATGTTCTCACGGCTCAGGACCTGCCCTGGGTTTGGAGTTGGGAGTACAAAAGTGGACAGGAGAAGGTCATAGGAGGTCACAGAGGACAAGTGGGTGATAGAGGTGGATTGCAGGTTGTCCTGGTGCTTAGGCTAGGATGGGGCAGGGAATGAGATGCATGAACAGATTCCCAACCCAAGACGTGGGGAGGGTGATGCCCAAGGAAGCCTGGGCCTGAGGATGGGGTAGACAATGGGGCCAGACTGGCAGGGGGGTGGATGAGGCAAGGGTGAGGGACGTCTACCTGTGGGGTTGCCAGGATTGATGACACACAGGACCCGAGGCTGGCAGTGAGCTTTGGCCTGTTCTAGGGCCCGCTGCAACTCAGCCACATCTAGTCCCCAGTAATGCTCCTCATTCAAGTAGTAGTTGATCTGGACAGCATCAAATTCAGCCAGGGTGGCTGAATATAATGGGTACTGGGGAATAGGAATCATGACCCCTGTCCGAGTCTTTCCTTTACCTGACACCAACAGATTCAGCACTGCCTGAAGAAGAGAGGTAAAAGCTGAGTCAGGGGTCAGGGGACAGGGGCTCCCTCTTGCCAACACCCTTTACTTCTTCCCCCTGACTTCCATTGCATTTCTGAAGCCATGGACCCACTGGCCCTGATTAGGAATCCGTACCCACCCCACTTCCTCCCCCTTTCCTTGCCAACTGAGCAGAAGCTGTGCCAGGCTCGGGTACAATGGGGTCCTCTGTGCCGATGGCTGCTAGAAGAAGGGCTGAGCAGGGGATGGAGTGGGGAGGGGTCTGAGGAAATCAGATGGTGGGGAAGGGAAGACACAAAGAAAGAGGGAGGTGTACCATGATGGCACTGCTGGCCCCTGTGGACAGGAAGATGTTGTCAGGGTCAGAAGCAATGCCCCCGTCCCGATGCTCAATGTACCTTGCCACATCTTCTCGAATCATCTGGATGCCAGCGCTGGCGCTGTAAGACCCTAAGCCAGGGTGGGGATGGGGAGTTAAGATGGGTATGGGTCAGAAAGAAGGGCATGGAGACTGTGTGCAGAGCCACACTCCCTTAGATCATAGCATCCCTGAGGGCAGGACCATGGCCCCCTTCAGAACCAGAGTGTCTCACCGTCAAAGCTGCAAGGGGCCTCAGAAGTCATCCCATCCAACCCCCTCATTTTACAGATGAAGACATTCAGGCCCAGAGAGGTGAAGTGATTTGTCCCAGGTCACACAGGTGAGAACCAGCAGAGCTAAGATTCAAAACCAGATTCCTGTGCTACAAATCCAGTGACAGGCTGCTTGAGGGGGCAAGTGTGAGAACAGGCAGAGAAGGGACTCACCTGTGCTGTGGCCCTCACAGGACTGCAAGATTCTCATTGCCCGTTTCTTGGCATCTTCTGGGAAGGATGGGCTGCTCAGGAGATCTGGGTACTGGCAGAGGGCCAAGACCTGAGAGTTGTGTGTGTGTGTGAGAGGAGAGAATGGCACAAAGTGAAGGCCCATGGCATCCCCCGAGGGAAAGAAGGAACAGATACTAAACTGGACTGGGCAGGGTGGGAGCGAGGCCTCTCACCTGGCGCATAAAAGTGATTGGCTTCTGACCCATAGCTTGGGCATCTCCTATATTGGCCCGGATAATCTCTGTGAAGGGCTTCTTCACACCCTGTAGAGAGAGAGGATGAGAGCCCTCCCTCTACCCCTCATTCTTCTCCTTTCCCAGCTGTCTGGGCTCCCAGAACCAAATAACCCTGAGGAGGGAGGGGGCTGGCCTCACCCAGTGCCTGCCCTATTCTGCCTAGACAAGCTATAGAGCCCCTGGCAAGGGGTGGGAGAGCACAGGATGAATTCCTTACTCATGCAGCCTCTCCCCTACCACCCCACAGCTGTACTGAGGGAGGCAGGGGTGAAGGTAAGTGGACTAGAGAAGGCAATGGGCAGGAGGGTCTTAGAGAGGTGCCCCTCACAGCTGAAACCCACAATTGGGAAGGGTACTGAGACAGTTTGGGTCCACCTTCTCTTCCTGCCCACAGTCCAGAGCTGCCTGGAGAGAGAGCCCTGGTCTTGTAGGGGACGGGACACCTGGGGCAATGCTGGCTGAACCCTCCTTACCCTTCTATTATGTGTCTTCTCTAATCCTATTACTCACGGCCTTGTATTCCTGGAGTAATCTCAATTCTAGAAAGAAAAATCTCAAGCATGGGAACATGGAGCCCCTGACCCAGGGCATGTGTAAAGGTTGGCATGGAGGGTATGTAGCTACGAGACAGGTAGAGTGATGGGGGGCAGTGTGTCCCTGGGGAAACAGAACCTTAAGAAATAGGTATGGGCAGGAGTAAGAGAAGTTGGATTGGGAATAAGAGGTTGGGCAGGGCTAAGCACATAGTAGGTGCTTCACCAATCCATTCAGGGGGCTGGAGGGAGTTAAGTGGAAGGAAGGAAGATGGTAAAGTCATCGGGAGAGTTAGTTCTTACCCCAAGGACAGGTGACAAGTTTGGACGGAGCGGCTGTCTGGGAAGGGGGTGAAGGGGTGAGAGGAACCCAGGACAGTACCTGCTGAAGCTCTCTCTCCAGCTCCATAGCCCGAAGCAAGATGGGCCCTCGGACAGCATACTCGATGTTTTTCACAGATTGGTTCATGGTATCCAAGGTCAGCACCTTGTCCCGAATCCCATTCATGACCTGTTGCTTCATGTTCTTGTTTGCCATGGTCCTACATGGGGGAACAGATGAAGCCTACTCAGAGTTCCCCACCCCATGCTAGCATCCCATACAGCACCCCCTCATGACGGCGTAAGGCAGCTTGGTTCTGGGAGGGTCCAAAGACAGAAAGGGACGGAGAGAGGAAGAGCACTGAAGGGGGGAGGGCAGGAAAGGGGAGCAGGAGGGAGAAGAAGAGGAGGAAGAGGTACAGGAGGGCACCACGTAAGGGTATTAGGCAAGCAGGAAAGGCAAGAAAGAGAGAGGAGAAAGTATAGGAGAAAGTCGGAGGGGAAGGAGGAAAAATGGAGTTTAGGGCCCAAGAAGGGAGAGCAGGCAAGGAAGGAGGGGGTGAGAGAGGGAGGTAAGGTGAGGTGAAGTGAGGAGGAATAGATCAGAGACCAGGGAAGAGCAGGACATGTGGGAAAGAAGGGTTAGGAGAAGAGGGGATGAAGAAAGGGAAAGGGATGAAAGGGGGTAAGAGAAAGGACAAGGAGGATGGGTCGGAAGCAAAAGAGGTGAGACATCTGGGAAGGGAACAGAAAGGTGGTGAGGGAAGGAAATCGTCCCTGAGAATCAGGCAAAAGAATTGGAGGAGGAGTGGGAGGGTAGGAAACCTGTGCTGGAGGGGGTGAGTCCCCTCTCCCGCTCAGAGCCTTGAGTTCCCAGATTGTCCCACAGAGAATGGAGTGAGTGAGAAGGGAGCTGAGGCCCCAGGCCCCCTGCCCCGCCCCAGCAGCCCTGGCATAGCTCTGCCCCTGGAAGGGGTAGGGGAGGGAGGGAAGGTAGAGGCGGAGCTTAGGGCAGGACTCCTGTCACTGCCAGGAGCAGGGAGACAGTCACATAGCTGAGGCGAGAAGGGGAGAGAGAAACCCAGACAGCCACAGGAGAGACAGAGAGATAGATGGGGAAGAGAAAGATGAGAGAGGTGAGGGACCAAACAGCCGAGGCTTGGGGATGAGGAAGCCCCTGAGGGTGTCGGGAGACAGTGTGTATGTGAGGCCGGGGTGCTACAGCTGCCGTTTCCCTGCGAGCTTGGGCTGTTACCCCATCAGAGTTCTGCTGAGGTTCAGCCCCTTCATCTTTCTGTCTGATCAGACCTCTGTTTCCCTGGCAACTGGGCAAGGCCCCAGGAATCATGGCTGAGGGTGGGGAATTCTAATGCCATCATTCTATACCTACTCTGCTGACATGAGCACCTGAGATTGATGTATGTTGGGGGGGGAGGGAACCCTCTTCCAACCTCCCAGGCTCTGCTCCCTTCCTCCTCCCACCCCCATGCAGGCCTGGAGGTGCTGGCAATTCAGAGCCCTTACCCCAAGGCTGTATTTGCCCTGTCCTTGGGAAAAGTCCCTAGAAGAGTCCTGGAAGGGGAGCTCCGTTTCCCTAAATGTTTGGTTTCTGGACTTTGGTCGAAGGGCACAGAGACTTTTCACATACCAAGGCCAGGGAGATGGAGAGAAAGGGTGATCTGCACAAGCAGGGATATGAGTATGAATAACCAACAGGTCTGGAAGTAGTTGCCTGTCCAGGCCATGGATCTGGAGGCCTCTTTCTACCTCACCTGCTTAGAGTTCCCACCCCCTGGGGAGTGGAAGTGGGAAGGTTCCCAGAGGTAGTGTAGTAGGAAGGACTAGGATGAAAAAGGGCAAGAATGGAGGTAGGCAGAATGTAAGTGGAATGGGGACTTTGCCCCTTGGGTGCCAGCATGAGACGGTGTAGGGGATGAGGAAAGGGATTTCTTTTCTCTCCACAAAAACCACCACTTATGTTCTGTGGAACTGATGGACCACTATTGATATAACTGCATCCTCACTGGGACTGTCCTCTGTACTTCTTGCTCCAAATGAACTTGGCTTCAGGTAATTACAGCTTTTGGTCCAGAGACAGCTAGAGTAACTGGGACAGTAGATACAGGGACAGAGATGCAGACAAGGGCACATACAGGGGCAGAAAATATACCAGGATAGGAGATACAGGGTCAAGGAAAAGAGGACAGATAGAAGCAGAAGAGGAGTCAGGATCATGGACTCATGAGAACACAGACAGAGAAAGGAAGAGGGCAGAAACAGGGATGAGAACAAATTCAAGGGGAAGGATGGGCACAGGGGAAAAAACCAGAAGGGTGGTCAGGAAGAAAAATAATAGGGATTTACTGAGCTTCTGCAGAGTGGGATCCCAAGTCTGACACTAAGTACTGAATTAGGGAGGAGAGGGACTGGGCTAGAACTGGGGCATGAAAGACAGAGAAGGCAGGTGTCCCAGGAAGGGCTCAGGTCCGTCCCCAAGAGGACACCTTAGGTGTGTTGCTCTCTGGCGATATCCTTAGTTCCCCAATCTTCTAGGCCCTTGATTGGTGGGAGAAGTTGGAAAGGAGCTATTGATAGGCTCTCAGGGCCCCACCTCCTCTCTCTAATCTGCCAGACTGTAACTCCTCCAGGCTTCCTGGCACCAAGGAGTTTGGGGGAGAGAGGAAGAGAACACAGGGTGAAACCACACTTTCTAGAGGGATTAATCTGGGGGAGGGAAGTGGTCTGAAGGACGATGGATGTCAACGTAGCCATCCTCTAGCCCCAGGCCTGGAGGGGGACCCACTCAGAGGTCACTGAACCTGGAGCTACGGATCAGGATGTGTGGGTTCAGTTTGTTCCCAGTCCTGAGCGACTCTTCCAACCCACTGCTAACACACCTGTCTGGGGTGTGATCATAGTCCAGCCCTCTCCCCTTAGCCCACACTCACCTTGTGGGGAATGTCCGGGTTTCTCAGGTCCTCTCTCCGAGTTCCCTACCCCTGGCAGGAAGGGAGACAGTCAGAGGGCCCCACCAGTGGGCAGAAGGAGGAGTTAGGAGTCCCTTATCCTCATCTAGCCCCACCCCTCCCTTTCCCTTCCTTTAGGGGCCACCTGTAAGTGGCCCAGCCTAGCCTCAGGCAGCTCTGACCAAGTTTTGCTCTGCTTCCAGATAACTGCATATAGCTGAGCCCAGCTGTGCTTGGCATGTTCTCAGTCCTAAGGCCGATCACTACTCTGCCTTGTCTAGTTACCTTTGCCCATCCCCCCCAAATCCCACTCTGTGCCAACTAACAGTGATAGCCCAGGGCACCAAAGCTGACTTTGAATCTACCCTTGCTTGAAGGCTGAGTTTAAGTGCATCTTTCCTCCCAGAGGTCTCACCTCTTGGAATGAAGTGGGCAGCAGGTTTCTCTCTACTCAGCCCTTCCCTCTCCCAGTGCACAAGGTTAATATGGGTTTGGACCCCGGGCGGGGCCAGATAGCTCCCCTCCCCCTAATGACCTTTTCAGCAGCAGCTGCACCATCCCACACTAAATTTAACCCCAGCCCGCCCATCTGGCCCTCCCTCCCCACTACCCAAGCCCAGTCATGGGCTCCCTGTGCTATGCCCCTTGTATGTATGTCCCCCTGAAGAAGAGGAAATCAGGAAAAAAAGGAAAGGTAGAAAGGCAGAGGTCACAGGTATATGGAGACAAGGGCATCAGGGAACCTGATCCGGGCCAGGTCCAGTGCAAAATGGGTAAGGAGATTAGACAGCAGGCCAGCTGTGCTCTTTAGAGCCAAGGGATGAATGTGATCTACCTAAAGACTTCCTGGGCCCATAGGGTCTTGGTCTGAAATAGATTAAGAAGGATGAGGAGGAGAGACAGAACTGCTAAAGGCCCTGACACTCAGAGGACTGAGAAGAAGACCAGTCAAGGGTGCTTTCCTAGATGAGGCTGTGGCCCTGCCTTGGTAACGCCAGGTCCTTATCCTGGTCCCCAAGGTGCCTTCATCCTGATATATATTGGGCCCTAGCCAGATTGTTGAGGGGGGAGGAGGGAGAAAAGGGCCTGGGCTATGCCAACCTCTTCTCCAATGACAGCTTAAGAGGAAGCTGGCAGCCTCCTCCTCACTCCCCCCTCTTCCCCCACCATGAGGCCCATGTCCTAGGCAGGAGGCCAGGGTCTAGGTGAGATCCACCCCCTGTGGAAGAAGGCCAGGGCACTGGGTCGTTTCCTTCTCCCCACTGCAGCCCTGGCGAGGCAGCCTTGCTCCTGGTTCATCCTCCAGGCCAAGAAACCCCTTCTCCCCACTTTTCCCTTCAATCTAGCTGGACTTCTCTTGGCTCCAGCTGTGTCTACCATATTCTTAACCAACCCATACTTGCTTCAAAGGGAACAGGGTTTAAAAGGGCCCAGGCTGGGTGCCATAGGAGGGAAGACAAGAAAGGAACCATAGCAGATATTTAGCCCAGCAGGGCCTTATTCTCAAACAGGGGCTGGGTTGGCACACCCCCTCCCCCTCATATACCTGTGAGAGAAATGATTATTTTCTATTATACTATTTACCAATAATTCAGTTGGGATTAAGGCTTTTTCTCTTTATTTCCTCATTCAAGGACCAGCCCCTTTAGGTCAGTCAGCCAGTCTCTGAAGGATGAGGCTGATAGAGGAGATTGGCCTAATCCTCAGGGTATATACTCTGAGATCTTGGGTGGGACCCCACCCAACTAGGAGATCATATTTCTGCCTAGAATGTAAACAGAATCTAATCCAGGTGAATTCCAGCCCCAAAGCATTTAGCACCCCTCTATTGGAGTTTAGGACAACCCAGCTCATGAAGGAGAAAACCAACCAGAGTGGTCTGGGTAGAGATGGATTACTTTGTCCAGATCGCTGGAGGTGACTGAGTCTCGTGATCAAGCCATGTTTCCAGCAGGAGCTGAAGACTCTTAGCCCACTTCTTCATTAAATATTCACCAGAGTTGCTTTTCACCTGTCAGGGTCGCCTCCTTTTCTAAAAGTATATGGAGGAATTCAGTATCTTCATTAGGGGGCTTTGGCTACTGAGAGAAACCACTGACCATCAATTTATTATCAGCCAGCCTAATTAATGAATTGATCATTAATTATCCAGAAACTCTGTCTCTTGAGTTTTTCATTTGTCTCACCTGTACACACACAGAGACACGTACCAAACACTTGCACAGACAAAGAATCACAGGTTAGAGATACAAGGTCTCTTAGAGACAATCTATTTCAACACTCATTTTGCAGAAGAGAAAACTACTTGCTCAAAGTCACATAGCTTGGATAAGTGGTAGGAGTTGAACCAAGTGTCCTGTATGACAGTCTAGTGTTCTTTCCACCACACTGTGCTAATATTGCCCCCTTCAGAGATGTGATCTGTGGTGGTGGTGGGGGGGAGGAGCAAGTAAGCCCTCCACTAGTACAGCCCACTGGGCCCATGAAACCTTCTGGAGACCTACAGAGAATAGATAGGGATGTGACAAGCAGACACCATTATCTGTCATGGACATACAAAAAGACAGCAACACCAATGGCAGAAAATTCCTTTATCAAGTTTCACAGAATAAAAATATGGACTCCCCCACTCCCTTGCCCCAAACCCAGGGCATCTGTCCCCAAAGGGGTCTGAACCTGAGACAGGAGCCTCGGTGAGGGCTTCTCCTACCAAGGCCTCAATGCCACTCCCCCCCGACTCTGGATGCTCTGTTCTGAAGCTGCCAGGAGGGGGGTTGGCAAGGATAAGGCAAGGGTGAACCTGAGGGGAGAGGATTCCCCTGGCTCCCCCAGGACAGAAATGAGGAGATGAGCTGGGCTTCAGCCCACCCCTACTCTAGGACCCAAAGCTAGGGAGGTGAAGTGGCCTAAATATAGAACCTTCAGGCCCAAGAGATATAAGGCCAACTGCAGGTTGGGGCCCCAAGCCTCACTCCTTGGCCAGTCATTGCCATTAGCCCAACCACTGCCAAGTGGGAGGAAAGAATGAACTGGGCTGAAGTGAGCCAGGCCACTGCCCAACAATGCCCCTGTGCCTAAGACGATGCCTCAGATCTTCACTGGAGACGTGTCGGGGGAGTAACTCCATTCCCTTTCCCTGGGAAATAGAGGAGGGAGAGAGGGGAAACAGGCCAGCTGGCCTCTAAGACCTGATGACTCCTGTCCACCTCACATGATCCCACAGCAGGGCCTCTTCTCAGCGGGGGCCTCCTCAGCAGGGGCAGTCAGTTTCAACAGGGGAGGGTCCCCACTTGCTGAGGTGTAGTAGACTGGTGTTTGAGGGATTCCAGAGTGCTGGGTTTCAGCACAGGGTGGGCCTTTCCCCCCTGATTCCCCGAGGTCCTCAGCCACAGGACGCTGCAGCTTGGCGGCAGCCCGCTGACGCTTGAGGTCAGCCAGCGTATGATGTGCCTTGTCCCGAGTGAGGGGTCCAGGCACAGGCGGCTCCTGTGTGGCCAGATGGTAGGAGACACTTCGGTCCAGCCTCTTGGAATACAGGTGCCTGCTGGGGGGCCCTGGGGCTGCCCCTGCACTGCCATTTCGATGTCTCAATGCCTCGGGGTCTATCTCCTGCAGTCAAAAAAGGAGTCCAGGTAGGGGTTAGGAGGGTCAAACAGGGAATGAGACCGAGGGCTGGAGATGGGCAAAGGACATGAAAAACAGGCCTGGGTGATGTAACTGAAGGATGGGTGATGGTAAATGGAGATATATGAAGAAGATGGGGCAGGGAGGTCGGAAAATGGGAGTGATACAAAAGATGAGGTAAAGAAAGAGATTGGGCCTTAGGGTCTGGGCCCCTCACCACAGCCTGTGGCTGGAGCTCAGCATCTGTCTGCTTATCCTCATCCTCTTCTGGGGGTTCAGCGGCAGTGGATGGCTGCTGTTGCCACACTATGGCCTCACGGGCATGTTCTTTACGGTATAGGTGGGTGCGCTCTGTCACACTCACTCTTCGTACAACCTTCCTGAAGTGGGGGGACACAAGGACACCCCCTTGAGCTCCCTGCCTGCTCTAGCATCCCTTTGGACCCCAGAAATCAGAATTTGTATACCTAATTCATCTCCCTCCCCTAGTCAACTTTCCCAGCTGAGCCAGGCCAGAGTCAGGCCCGGGGCCCAGGACAGGAGAAACTCCACCCACCCCCCACCCCACCCCACCCCACCCCAAGGAACACCTACCTAGGACCTCCTCCCTCTGGACTCTGCCCTAGAGCCTGCAGCTGAGCTGTGGGAAGTGCCTCCAGGGCAAGAATGGGGGCAAGAGTACATGACCCCTGGAACGCCTCTGACGTCAGCACAGGTCCCTTGTATCAGTACAAGGGGTTCTTGGAAAGGTTGGGAATGGGAAACCATTCTCTGAGGGGCAAAGGCTACGGGCATTAGGGACAGGGTTTCAAACCTAGATGGGAAGGAACATGAGCCTCTTCAGAGCAAAGATTGAAAACTGAAGAGGGGAAAGAAGGGGATGAAAAGGGGGAGAAGCAGGGGCTGGGTGGCTGGTTGGGGAAGGGAGAAAGGGAAGGAAACTGTGCCAGGCACTGTGCTAAATTCTTTACAAATGTCTCTTTTAATTCTCTAAGGAATCCTGGGAGGTAAGTGCAATTATTATACACATTTTACATTTGAGGAAACCGAGGCAGCAGAGGTTAACTGACTGGCCCAGGAACACAAAGCTAGTATCTGAGGCTAGATTTGAACTCAAGTCTTCCTGACTCTAGGCCCAGCACCCTATCCATTGTGCTACCTAGTCACCTCTAGGAGGATAAGGAAGATGGAAAAGAAGGGATAGGGCTGGATGGTAGACCCCTGGAATAGCTCTCATGTCAGTTCAAGAGTCTGGGCCAGTCAACCACTCCAACGAATTCTGGACCACTTAGGTCCTGAAGGCAAGGGGCAGAGTTCTTTATAGAAGGGGGTATGGTGCCTTCCATGAGAATGTGGGAAGAAGGGGGGAAAGGAAATGAATAAACTAAGAGAACTAGTAGGAGACAAAGGAGGCTGGGTGCTGGGAGGCAGAAAATGGGGAGATGAGGGGACCCAACAGGAGGACTAGGCATCAGAGGGGTTGGTAGTGGAAGTTTGGGGGAGAGGAAATGACCAAGTAGCCCCAGGGTGTGGGCTCCCCCCAGTGGCAGGCCCTGGGATAGGCAGACTGGGCTGTGGCTATGGATCCAAGGTGAAGGCCTCACCCTCGGCTGCCTGCACTGGACGTTCGTCTTTGTAGCAGGGAGCCTGAGCCCCTGTGGCGGTCATGGGAGCGCATGATGGCTTCATGCTTGTGCTTAAGCTCCAGCAGCTTGGCCCGCATCTCTTCATCCCCACACACATCTGAGGGAACAGCGAAAGGAAGGGCCCTGACTGATGAGTCTTGCACTCTTCCCTTGACAGTACCCCTGGTGCCCTAATCAACTGCTGGAGGAGCTCACTCACCCAGGGGCGTCTCATCCAGCAGTGACTTCCCATTCAGATCAGCTCCATGGGCCACCAGCAGCTCCACTAGATGAACCTGTGAGGACAAGCCAAGCTGTCCCTGACACTGCCCTGATGCAGCTGGGCTTTGACACTTACACTTGGTAGTGGCAAGAGGCAGGGAGAGTTGGGGGCTTGGGGCAATGGAATATTCTGCAGATATGTATAGGGGTGGGTGAGTGGGAAGTGGGAGGCTGAAACCATGTTGGTGTCCTGCCCTGGAGCCCAGAAGGCCCAGCTCTGCTCTCCCACCTAAAATGAGGGCTCACCAGCCTCCTGCCCTGACCTCCCCTCCCTACTCACCTGGCCCCAGCAGGCTGCTGCATGCAATGGCTCCCAACCATCTTGGTCCTTGGCGTTCAAGTTGGCCTTGTGCTCCAGCAACAGCTCAGCTGCCTCCAGGTAGCCATTGGCTGAGGCAATGTGCAACTAAGGGTGGGAGTCTGGGCTGAGGAAGTCCCATCAGCCCAGGGAAGGACAAACTTCCCCTTTCTAGTGTATCCATTTCTTCCCCTTCCCACCCTGCCCCCCACATCATTGCCTTGAAGAGTAAAGGAAGCCTGGAAGGCATGAAGCTGGGAGACACAGAGGTCTCCTCTTGTCAGAATACTTAGGGGCCCAGACTGTTCAAATACCCTAAGTCCACCTCCAAATGGTCCTCCAATCAGCCAGAGATATATGTAATGTGGCTTCTTCCCTCTTCACCTGCTTGGTCCTTACCAGTGTGGCCCCATGATCCTGGGGAGCATTGATGTCAGCCCCAGCCTGGAGCAGGCTCTGGATATCTTCCACCATGTGCAGCTCTGGCACTCTCCGTGCCTCCTCGATACTCTCCTGAGTGATGCCTAGGGAGTATTGAGCTCGGGGTTGCTTCAGAACCTACCATCCCCACTAGCTCCACCACTCCTAATTATTCCTATGTTCACGCCAGACCATCAGTGATTCCTAAAGTGAGGGGACTTTTGTTTAATGCCAGCCTTGACTACCCTAGATAAGAGTTTCCACCCACCTTGCTCAGCCATAGCTGTCTCAATGGAGTCCAAAGTCAACTCATCCTCACACAGGTCATAAGGCATGTTCCCATCCGTATTGATGGCCAGAAGGTTGGCACCACTGCAAAGGAAGAGGGGAGCTCTATGTGTCCCTCTAATCCAGAGTTCTCTCTCCTAAGGAGCCAGGATGGAAGAGCCCCATAGCCCTTTTACACTAACTGCTCTGCAGATCACTGTACCCAGCTTGTTATCAGGTGTGGGGGATCCTAGCCAACCTCATGGATTCCTAGCCTGACTTTCTCCTGACTATTCCACCATCCAGCTGCTTTTCAACCCACTCCCAATCAAAAGACAGTGAGGCAACACCAATGTTGTAATGCTTACAGGTTGGGGAGGTGGTGAGCAGTCAATTAACCTATTCCTATCACATGGGGGTCTCTCCTAGCCACACTTCCAAGATCCACACTGTAGGGGGTCCCCTCAGAGCTGGCTGTATTTTTCTCCAGAGAAGTACTGATTTGAGAGAACAGCATTCTCTGATTGGTCCTCAGACCCCTCAGTGGATCCCTTGCAAGGGAGCTAGTTGACCTTGCAACAGCTGGAGTGGCAGGAGATCTGGGACCTGGTCTAGCACAAGCTCCACCATTCCATTCTCGTTATGAGTTTCAGGGTGGAGCCGAGGAGGGGCCAGTTCAGGTTGGCTTTCGGTCCCACAGCAAGGTGAGGCTGGGGAAGAGAATACAGCTAGGTGGCAAAGTAGATAGAGTACTGGATTTGGAATCAGGAAGACATGAGTTCAAATCCTGTTTCAAACAATTACCAGCTATGTGATTTTTGGGCGAGTCACTTAACTCCTATTTTCCTTGGTTTCTCCAATGTAAAATGGGGATAATAACAGTATCTATTTCACAGAGCTGTTGTGAGAATCAAATAAGATACTTGCAAAGTGCTTTTCAAACCTTAAAGTGTCATATAAGATGTTATTATTATTATTCCCAGAAGGGAGGATGCTGGTTTTCTCTCATGCTGAAGCAGGACTTGCCAGAAGCAAGGCTGCTGCCTGACAACCATTAGCCATAGCTGTTTTCCAAGGAAGCCCTGTAGGATTCTGCCTGCTGCTGCTCCCACAGGAAGGTGGGCTGCTCCATGGGGAGGGGCTGCAGCTGCTGGGCCAGGGCCTGGCTCAGTTTCTCTGTCTTGTGGGCCAGGTCTTGGCCTGGTAGCATGAGTTTCTATTGAGACCCGCTGGGGAGCCTGTGGCTCCTGAAAGTGGAGCCCACTCAATGGCTGAGATGATAACCAGATGATAACCTCCTTAACTCAGCTCCCTACAACCTTTGGACTGACTCTGCTGGCTGTGTACCCTTCCAGGGGTCTGGTTCCCATTGACCTTAGGTCCAGATGAGTGAATAGCCATCAAAAAGACAGAGGCTTAGCCACAAACATTCCTTAGTCTCATTTGGTTGGCAGATCTGCAAGCCAGAAACCTGGGGCTCAGGTTACCTGTGGACTATCTGCCCATTCAACATTTATAGCAGGCCTGCCTGCCTCCACCTGCCCCAGCAGGAGCAGCTGTTTGTTGATTCCTGAGGGCAGGGCAGGGGTAAGCAGTTCAAGAAACAGACAAGGCCCTCTTGGTGAGACCAAGGGCTGGAGCCAATTCTGAATTTTTTTTTTTTGTAAACATTGGAGACTGATGTCCTAACCCTAAAGGCAACAAATTCCAAAGGAAGGTAGCAGACCAAAGACACTAGTCTCTGGACAATAACCCAATAAGGAAGACAACTATAAAGCAACAAACAGAACCAGACTACTCATCTCTAGGGCAGACTGAAGAGTGACAAGAACCCAGGATAATTACCTACATAAGACATTAGGATAACACTATCATAGAACATAAGGGCTATAGGGGACTTCAGAGGGTAAATAACCACACATTTATTTGAACCACGTATTTTCTCTATAACATCTCCAACTATTGGTCACTGTTAACTTCTGTTTAAACATCTCCAGTGATTGAGAACTCCTGGATTATCACAAGATAGAACCTTCCATTTTTTGGACACCTCTAAGTATAAGGAATTTCTTCCTTATATTGAATTGAAATATGTCTCCTTGTAAGTTTCACTTATTACTCCTAGTTCTGCTTTCTGAGGTCAAGGAAAACAAGTTTAATCTCTCCATACAACAGTCCTTCAGATAGAAGGTAAGTGTGTTCCCCCTAAATCTTTCCTTCTCCTAGCTAAACACAACCAGGTCCATTGAGTTTTAAGTCCTCTTAAAAGTCCTGATTTCTCTCCTCTGAGTACTTCAGCTTGTCAATGTCCTTTCTAAAATGTGATGCCCCATACTGAACCCACTGCTCCTGCTGTCAAACCTGGGTAGAGCGGAGCAGTCTCCTCCATGCTGGACGTTCTGTTAATGCTATCAAATGGATTGGCAGCCGCTTCACATTGTTGGCTCACACTGAGTTTTCTCACTCAGAGGCTCCTAAGACCTTTTCCACAGAATCACAGAATTTCCAAGCTAGAAGGCCATCCAGACAAGACACAGCCTGCTGGAGTTGTAATCCAGCCTCTCTTTGAAGACTTCCCATGTATGTAAAGAGCTCCAAAGACACATCCCCTTCATTTTATATTTGTGCAGTCAATAGTCACTCTTCTCAAATAAATCTGAAACACTCTGCACTTTCTTTGTCCCTTTCACTTTTGTCCCAAATCATAATATCTTTATTGGAGTACATATCCACCACTACAATGTAAACTCCTTAAAAGCCATGACTGTTCTTATGACTCTTTATATGATTAAAGTATGGGAGCAAAAAACAGAAGGCTTTGTGGTTACAGGGAATATTTCCATCACTACTACAGACTATGGCAAAGGGTTTGGAACAAAAAGGCAGATTTGAGAGGTGAACAGCTAATTCCAAAGATAATATCTAAAAAAAAAGGATTTAGAGAGCTGGACCATAGCTTAAAAGGCAGGAATGACACTCTCTTGCCTAGGGATGTAGTGTATCTACCAAGGGCTGGTAAGAATATATATGTCTATAAGATGAAAATATATTTTTCATGATTTCATAAGTAGAAAGAGTATCACATTTCTTGCTTTCTCAATGGTGGGTGGGGGAGTGGAGGGAGAGAGAATTTGGAAGTGAAAATAAATTTTTAAAAAAATCTGAAACCGGGGCAGTAAGGTGGCGCAGTGGATAGAGTACTCGCCCTAGAGTCAGGAAGACCCGAGTTCAAATCCGGCCTCAGATATAGAACACTCACTAGCTGTGTGACTCTGGGCAAGTCACTTAACCCCAATTGCTTCACAAATAAAAAAAAAAAAATCTGAAACCGACAGAATAAAGAGCTAAGTGAAAGCTCTGATATATTCCCCAACCCCCCAGAATGTATACACCTAGAGTTTTGCAAATCAAATCAAAAGACTGTCATAGACAAAATCTAAAAGTCCCACAATAACAGGAAACCACAACAAAGAAAAAATACAACAATCATTCAAAAAAAGTCAGTTCAAGTACCTAAGGAACTCGGGGTCACACAAGGAAGCTTTTACTAAAAACCAGAGATCTTGGTGTACAATGTTCTAAAAGGCAAAAGATATAGGCTTAAAACAAAGAAAAATGTATTATTAATGGAACAGAGGACTTAAATATTCTGATAGAAACAAAACAAAACAGAGCTGAAGTAGGAATTTAGAAATACAAGAGTCCAGTGAAAGCCAGAAAAGTACATTTATTTGAGCAACTGGAAGATGAAGTATGATGATGTGTAGACTAATGGGGGAGAAGACATAAGTGCCCCTCGAGATGCTTAATGTGTCTAAAGGGTACTAAAAGGATTTCCAATCAAGATGTCCACCTGAAGGGAAAGCAAGCTGCTTAGGTTCTACATACCTAGCAAAACCCTAAAGTTTGCACCAGTCCAAATAATGATAAAGAAAACCAATGAGCAACTGTGGTAAATGATACCTACCTCCCCAGAGCTGCACAAAAGCTCAGATAGCAGTCCAGGAATAAGCAAGAGCCTGCTCTCTTCCTCCCCACTCTACCTCCACCACCACCACCCCAAAAAAGTCAGTGCCTTTCAGTACAAGCAGAGACAGTTCATGTGGAGCCTGCAAATCTCTGTTTTGAGGCAGTAAGAAACCCACTTGCCTTCCCTAAAGAAGTCCCACAATGCTCAGAAATCCCCAGGGAGTCTCAGCAGACATCAATCAGTGCAGTGCTACCAGTGTGGTGCAGCAGTGCTCACACTGAGACAGCCTTGACCCAGCACCTCTGAGGTCCCTAACATTCTGTCTGAGATGCCAGAGAGGACCCTGAAGATCCAGAGCTCAATCGCAACGATCCAAGGGCGGGTTAAACTTGGAAGGCAGAGGTCTGCCATGACTCAAAAGTACAGCAGAAGGTAGAGCCGAGCACTGGTACAATGCTGAAATTAAGGAACTGAAACTGGAAAAATAAATCAAAGAAAAGACCCACAAGTATCAAAAATTATTGTAAATCTGACTCTGTAACAACCAAAAGGAAAAATGGTTTCCACAAGGACTACATGAATACCCATATAAAATGAATCAACAGACAAAAAATAAAATAAAAGCTCTGGAGAATATAATTGGTAGAAATTGTGGTAAACCTCATCCAAGAAAGGGAATCCCTGAAAATCAGAATAAAACAAACAGAAATCAGGGACTTCATGAGACAATAAGAAATATTGTAACAAAATCAAAAGGTTGAAAAAAAATGGAAAAAAATGTAAGTATCTGATAGCAAAAATAATAGATCACAAAACAAGTCAAGGAGAAAGATTTAAGGATCACGGGACTTCCTGAAAAAAGGTGATTTTAAAAAGTCTGTCTATATTTTAAGAAACCATAACTGCAAACTTCCTAGATCTATTGGAATCAAAGGACAAAGTAAAGAAAGAATCCACCAATTTTACCTCCTGATAGGCACACCAAAAAGAATAGTCCCAAGAATGTCACAGCCAAAATCTAGAATTCTCACATCAAAGAAAAAAAAAATACAGCAGGCATCCAGAAAGAAGCAGCTCAGGTACCAAGGAATTACAATGAAGTTCCCAAAAGACCTGGCAGCTTCTACTTGAAATGGGGTTATGAAGAGTTGGGAATGACTGAAATGACTGAACAACCAAACCCTCGTTCCCTCCCTCTGCAATCCAGTGATACCGGCCTCTTTGCTGTTTCTAAAATAAGACACTCCACCACCCCACTCTGAGCATTTTCTCTGACTGTTTCCTATGCCTGGAATAGTCTCCATCCTCATGTCCTCCCTGCTTCCTTGGCTTCCTTCAAGTTCCAGCTAAAATCCAACCTTCCATTGGAAGCCTCTCCTGATCCCCTTAATACCTTCCCTTCTAATCATCTGCAAATAGTCCTTTATATATATATATATTAGATGTATGTAGTTGTTTGCATGCTGGCTCCTCCAAT
Organism: Vombatus ursinus; assembly: GCF_900497805.2. Lineage (NCBI taxonomy): Eukaryota > Metazoa > Chordata > Mammalia > Diprotodontia > Vombatidae > Vombatus > Vombatus ursinus. Next base: position 264,864 of record NW_020952097.1, read on the forward strand.
AGCCTGTTGAGTCCCTAAGAACAGGGACTTGGGGGTGGGGGTGGGGGAGTATCTTTCATTGTATCTCCAGTACAGTGCCTGGCACGTAGTAGGTGCTTAACAAATGTCTGTTGACTAACACTCTTTGGGTATAGCTGTTCAACTAGTTCTGAATCCAACTGTCAGTACTAACATCCCATCTATACATTTCACCATTTTGTTCATAAGTGAGAGACTTTGCCATTGTTGAATTCCGGGCACACTGTATCTACAGCATTAATCTCCGTAATAAAGGTCTAGTAACTCTATCAAGCAATAAATAAAAGAACAAGCGTTCATCTGGGATGATTTTACGAACTTATGCTGACTCTCAATGATGTTAGTATTTGTGAGGATAGATATGTTCTAGAATTCTGTCTGAGCTCAACATCAAACTCACCAGTATATACTTTTTAGAATTCACTCTCTTCTCATTTAAAAAAATATCAGGACATTTCTTCCTTTTCTGGTCTTTCAGCAACTCTGAAATTATTCATGATTAACCAAAAATCATTGAGAGTGGTTTGGCAATCACATCTACAACTTCTTTTGGCATCCTGAGGTGTAACTGATCCAATTTAGTAGACTCCAATTCATTTAAAGTCAGTAGATATTCTCTTACTATCTCCTCACCTATAATTAGTTCCAATTTTCTCCTATCCTCATTTATTCTATCCTTTCCAGTGCTGACCAAAACAAAATAGTAGGGCAGTTTTACTTTCTTTCAGCAGTCCAATAATAGCTAAAACATCATTTTCCCTTCTTCTACTTTATGCTCCAGACACAGATGTTAAATCCCTGTGGTACTTAGCATTTTCACAAACTTCAGTTCTCTTTACAGTACTGTTCCAATATTGTATTCTTTCTCCAGTTACATGCCCTGCATACACAAGTCCTTTTCAATCTGAATTTGACAGGTATTAGGTTGTGAAGTTCTAATCGCCCTTTTTATCTGTATTTCCTTTTTTCCTCATCAGAATTTTATTCTTGAATGTATCCCATCTTTCTTGAGCTTCTCTCTTAAAAACAAAACAAAAAAATAACAAATTGGGTCATGTGAACATCCTATTTTCATATCCTCCATCTCATGAATTCTAGAATTGCACTGGCATATATTTTTCCAAGATTTCTGTCACTTCCACTTTAACCTATTCTCCTTTTGGTTGGTCAGAATTAAGCTCTCAGTAACTGTTGGTAAGTCAGGAATTTATCCTTGTGCTTTAAACAGAACGATGCAAATTTGCACACAGCATCTCCCCACAGTATAGCGTAAGTCGTTTATACTTGTTTAGTCCTTTTATGATTGACCGTTTTCTTTTATCTTTTTATGTTTTGTTTTGAACTCCTGTGCTAGAACTTCTAAGTTTCTACAAAGCTCTGGTCTTTTTACCAGGAATGCATGGAGATTTTATATTTCACTAAAGATCTATTTTTTCCTCTGTAGCATGAAACTCAGTTCTGTAAGATAAGTTATTCTTGGCAGTAAGCCTATATTATCATTTCCTTTTGTGAATAATGTATTCCAATCTGCTCTTTCAGAGTGGTGATTGCTAAGCCATATGTGATCCTGGCTTGGCACCTCATTCCTTGAAAACTTTCTTTCTGGCTGTTTGCAGGACTTTTTTTTTGACCAGAAATCTGCAGATTTTGGCTATGATTTTTCTGAGAGTTTCTGTTTTGAGGTTTCTTTCAGGAAATGACTAGTAGATTCTTTCCATTTCTACTTTGCCCTCTGGTTCTAAGAGATCTGGGAAATTTTCTTTTAAGATTTCTTGAAAGTTGATGTCAAGGATCTTGTTTTGGTCATGGTGTTCAGATAGTCCAATGATTCTTAAATTTTTCTCCTTGATTTGTTTTCCCTGTCAATTGTCTTTTGAATTTGTTTTAATATTTCTTTTTTTTTTCTTTTTCTTTTTTTTAGGCAATTGGGGTTAAGTGACTTGCCCAGGGTCACACAGCTAGTAAGTGTCAAGTGTTTGGTCTGAGGCCGGACTTGAACTCAGGTCCTCCTGACTTCAGGGCTGGTGCTGTATCCACTGTGCCACCTAGCTGCCCCTATGTTTTAATATTTCTTATTGTCTCATGGAGTCATTGGCTTCCATTTGGTCCATTCTAATTTTCAGGGACTTTGTTGCTTGTACTTCTTGTTCCAAACTGTTAATTCTTTTGGCTCACATTTCTTGTCCAGTTTTTTCCTCTAGAACTCTTTTTAAAATTCTTCCATCATCTTTCCTAGTAATTCTACCTGAATTTGTGCCCAATCTGTGTTTTTCTTTGAAGCTTTGCTTGTAGATATTTTGGCATCATTCTTCTTCTGGGTTTGTGTATTTAGCTTCCCTGTCACCATATTAACTTTAGATGGTGGGATTCCTTCTTTTTTTTTTTTTTTATTTTGGTCAGTCTTCTCACCTACTTTTTTTTTTTTTTTTTAAGGAATATGGTATTCTGCATACCTTTTTTTTGCTTTCTGGTGAGGCAATTGGGGTTAAGTGACCTGCCCAGGGTCACACAGCTAGTAAGTGTCAAGTATCTGAGCCCGGATTTGCACTCAGGTCCTCCTGACTCCAAGGCTGGAGCTCTATGTATTGAGCCACCTAGCTGCCCTCTCACCTACTTCTTGACTTGGGACTTGAATGGAGGGAAGGTCTGGGATGGTCCTGCTGCTGCTTTTTTGAGTGTTGTGTAGGATCTCAGGGACAGCTTTCAGGGTGGGGACCTGTAAGCTTTTAGTGCTCCCAGAGTGGTCTGATCCAGGACAAAATCTGAACATCCTCCCCACCCCTTCAAGGCCTAAGTCCGAGCTCTGCAAGTTCCTGACTTGGGTTTGTACCTGAACAATGTCAGACTGCTGGGAAACTCTACTGGTTCAAGGTAACAGACCTGCAGGCTCCTGCACTGGCTATTCCTTTGAAGGCTGCAGACTAAGCTCAAAGCTGGAACTGAGAACTACTCTGTTCCTAGGGTCTAAGTCACTTTTCTCTTGCTTCCTTTTAAACTTGCTGCTTCTCAATACACTGTCCAGGGCCTTCTGTCACTCCCTGCCATAACACCACCCTGGGTGCACATCCCCTCTCCAGGCTGCTCTGGATCTGTGATCCAAAATTGGATAATGGGCAACAAAACTGCCAGTTGGTGCCTTGGTAGAGTCCCAGGGGTACCACTCTATGAGTGCAGGACCTTCTCTTCGCTGGTATACAGCCTTTCCCTGGGCACCAGAGTGGTCCTGGCCAGACCCCTTCCCCAGCATCCACACACCTTGCTCTCTGTCTCTCTGTGGTGACCTAAGCTGGAAAAATGACTCACTATCACTTTTCCTTGGATTAAATCTACAGAATTTGTTCAGCCTGTTTGGAGTTGTTTTGTGTCTTTTGTGCTTTTTTGTTTTGTTTTGTTTTGGGGTGAAATGATAGTTCACTGAACTGTTTCCTGGTATTGCATCATCTTGGCTCCCTTTCTAGACTGGTTTATTTTAAACAAGGTACGTTTCTTTCCCATTGCTATATGCTATTGATTTCTATGAAGCCAAGATCACCTCTTTTTTTTTTTTTTTTTTTTTAGGCTATTGGGGTTAAGTGACTTGCCCAGGGTCACACGGCTAGTTAGTGACAAATGTTTGGTCTGAGGCCGGATATGAACTCAGGCACTCCTGACTTCAGGGCCGGTGCTCTGTCCACTGCGCCACCTAGCTGCCCCCAAGATCACCTCTTGTGTTCACACACACACATAGAAAGCCATTAACGTTATTTTCAACTTTCTAGTTATTTTTTCCTGAGAACAGTAATTCATGTGTACTTCCTCCACTGTTCATCTTCCACATCACAGCTCCACACAATAACCACGTTTAATCTGGGCATTCCTCAACCTCTTCCTCTTCACAGCCATTTTTAGTTTAAAGCTTTCTTAACAAATCCATTCTTCCTAATCCTGGTGACAGTCTTCATCTCCAGCAAACAGCACATACTCCAGTATCTTAAGCCATGGTCTCGAAAACCTCATCCTATTCTTTGCCATCATCTGTTCACTTCCCATATCTTCCTTTCTCATGTGAATTTCTAATCCAGTGATGAAACTGCCACCTGGGGCCCCAAGGCCTACCATTTCTGACCTAAAATTTCACAAATCCCTACATAATTTTTTAGGGTTCTTTTTTTCCCCTAGCCACATCATTCATGCTCACACAAATTATCACAAGTGGTTAGGTTGATGAGTGTTTTTGGCAAATTCTTGGTTACCACCCAACTATACACCCTATAAAGACAGACCACCTCCTAAATGTTCCTATTAGGTCTATACCCATACTTCTTGGTGCTGAATTCCTCAACCAAGCCTCCTAGAGAAAAGAGAAGTAAGCCCTGCAGTTGGAGGAGTTTTAAGTGACTGAGTCATGATGCTGAGGAACAAAACTGCTCTTCAGACTGTATAGGTCTTATTGGAAGGGGGCTGTTTCTCTACCAAGCCTAGTCCATCTTCCACTTGACAGCCCTTAAAATACCTTCATCTTTGCTAGCTAAACATCCCCAGTTTCATCAACCAGTCATCATATGGCTTTATCTGTAGGTCCTTTATCATCTTGGTTACTCTGCCAGGAAGCTCTCCAGCATTATCAATGTTCACCCTATGCTGTGATACCCAAACTGAGTACAGTGTTACACACGTGGTCTGAACAGGATAAAGGACAGAAGTACTACCACCTGCCTGGTGCTGGACACTTTGCCATTCTTAATGCCGCCTAGGACTGCATTAGCTTTTTGGCTGCCATATTACACTGGGGACTCATATTGACTTTGCAGTCCACTTTTTTTGCCCAACTTTTTTCAGATGAATCATAAATTTGAGGGTTTTTTAAATACAAATGTAATAAAAACAGCCCCTATCTTTAATATCAATATCCTACTGATGATATTGTATAGTTGTAAGTCATGGAACAATACAATTTTTGAAGAATTATGTCACTCAGAGAAAAATGGACAAGCACAGAAAGGATATGAATAGGCTGAGAATTTTTGACAAGTAAGGAAAAATAAAGTATTGGAGTAAAGGGTGTCATCAATCTAACTCACTATATCTAAGCAGTCCCCGATAATGTTTCATATCCCATCTAGCCATCTACCAAGATACCAGGTCGTGAAACGGGCACCTTGCCATTTGCCTGATATTGTGTGAATCCTTCCCACAACAGCTTTCCATCTTTTGCTATCACTCTGGGAATAATAATCAAATCAACGCTACCATTGTCACTGGAATGACAATCTACTGCCCTATGTTTCCACAACCCTAGACTGAAAACTCCTATTCCCCTATATGTGCTACAATTGCCTGGTTCTCCCACCTTTCCTTCTAAAATTATCTTCCATTCACAATGTGTATGCCTTGTATGTGCATAGTTGTTTGTATGTAGTCTCTCCCATTAGGATGTGAGGCTGTGAAGAACCTGTAGGAGGAGGGACTAAGCTCTCATTTCCACCAGCTGGACTTCAATGATCTATAGGGGATTCGACCCTGTGGGATTTTCTTAAGGAGCAGTGGTGTGAGGGTGTGGATGTGCTGGAATCACCTTCAAAGTGGCTGATATCACAACTTTTCCTATTCAAGTTGAAATGACAATACAAACCAACTTTTCTGGCACCACAGTTATATCTACATAATTACTGCCTTTAATAAAACCCCAAGTTAGAGTGGTGAAGTCTTTAGCATGATGAGTTTACATTCCCTTAAAAGCTGCAGCCCAGAACTACAGCAGAAGCTTTGGAGTGACAGAATCACAGGGAAGAGCCAGTGGGGCTCATGAGAAAGTCTGTGGAAACTACAAAGAAGGTAATGCATGAGAAAGAAGGTTGGCCTAATGGTGCTTATGGAGTTACCAAGATAGAGTCACTCTCTTGTCTAGAATCCATGCCAGGCAGCTGAATGAGTAGAGGAAAGGTGATAAGATTCTTCTAAATGCCTGCTGCCCAGGATGGGTGAGAACTGACATGGAGGATACCAAAAATCCAGAAGGAGTAGCTGAAACCCCAGCTTATTTGGCATTTTTACCCGTAGATGCTACAGAACCTCATGGCCCGTTTATAATGGAGAAAAAGGTTGAAAAATGGTGAACTTAATTTGTGAATCCATTTTCGTAATACTAAAGTATTACGCAACTTGGATTTGATTTAAAAGTGCATTTAGAAAGAAGTAAAAACCAACTGGGGAATGGCTAACCAAGTTGTTGTATATGATTGTGATGGAATACTACTATCCTATATGAAATGACAAGCAGGATGCTCTCAGAAAAACTTGGAGGGGCAGCTAGGTGGTGCAGTGGATAGGACAGAGCACTGGCCCTGGAGTCAGGAGGACCTGAGTTCAAATCCGGCCTCAGACACATAACACTCACTAGCTGTGTGACCCTGGGCAAGTCACTTAACCCCATTGCCTAGCCCAGAAACAAAACAAACAAACAAACAAAAAAAAAACTTGGAAAGATTTACGTGAACTGATGCAAAGTAAAATAAGCAGAACCAGGGAAACATACACATTAACAGCAATATTGTATAATGATCTACTGTGAATAACTTAACTATCCTCAATGATCCAAGACAATTCTGAAGGACTTATGATGAAAGGTGCTGTCCATCACCAGAGTAAGAAATGGTGGAGACTGAATGCAGAATGAAGATACTTTTTCTTAACTATCTTTATTTTTCTTGGCTTTGGTTCTTTTGTTTTTTCGTCTGTGTTTTCTTTCACAGCATGACTTACATGGAAATGTATTTTGCATGACTATACATGTATAGCCTATGTCAAATTGCTTGCCTTCTCAATGAGGAGGAGAGGGGAAGGAGAGAATATGGAACTCAAAATTGGAGAAAAAGAATGTTAACATTGTTTTTACCATGTAATTGGGAAAAAATATTAAATTAAAAGAAAAAGAAAAATAAAGGTACATTTTGTAGCTTTACTAATTGTCACAGCTAAATCCTATAAGGTATTTTCTTTGAGTTGCCTATTAATTATGTGAAAGATTTTGTAATGACTGAGATTTTTAATGTTGTAGTAAAAACATGCACAATTCAAATTGTTTAAATGGAAAGAAAAGTTTTCAAAAAACTACAAATAAAAAAAGAAAGAAAAGAAGTTAATTGAAGCTTTTTTTTTTTTTTTTTTTTTAGTTTTTAGGCAATTGGGATTAAGTGACTTGCCCAGGGTCACACAGCTAGTAAGTATCAAGTGTTTTGGTCTGAGGCTGGATTTGAATTCAGGTCCTCCTGACTTCAGGGCCGGTGCTCTATCCACTGCACCACCTTGCTGCCCCTAATTGAAGCATTTTTTAAAATGTATAGAAGTTCAGAAGGAAACACAGACAAGTAGGACAGCTTGAAAGTACCTCTTTGAATTTATTATTTTTAAAAAGGCAAGTTGTACACATAATAGAGATTCACAGTTTCACATATATTACTCTTTCTCCTCTTCTACTTTGTATATGGAAATTTAATTGTTTTTTGGTGTTTGTGAAGTTAAGAATTTAAAAAAAATTTTTTTTTTTTAAAGAGTGTAAGCTTTTTGAAAGCAAGGACTGTCTCAATTTTGTCTTTGTATTTCCAGAGTCTGGCATATAGTAGAGGCTTAATAAATGTTAGCTTGCTTGTTGTATTGATCAAGAAATATATGATCCTAAAAAAAGGCTGATTTGTCACACAATGAGGAGAAATGACTGATAATCAGCCCATGTGCTCCACTGGTATTCCTGTGAGGTCAAGAGGGAGGCCCACAGTACACTGGGTGGAATGACTGTGGTGAATTATGGGAAGACGTGGCCAAAAGTCACATGGAAAGGGCAAGTATACACAGGCTGGGATCTGCACTGATGAAATCATGGGTCCACTGGAGTAACTGAGTAATGGAAGGCCTTCCATTTATGAACATTAAATCTCATCTTATTTGATTTAGCCCAATGTGCTAAGCCTGCCAAGACCTTGAGATCATCATCTCTTTTTTAGATGTCCACTGACTATTCCCTTAGTAATAACATATTCCAGAATTCTGCCAGGAATTAAGACAAGTTCACCGGCCTATAGTTTGCATTCCATTCTCTTTTCTGTTTTTGAAAACAGGGACATCTAGTGTACTGTTCTTCACGACCTCGTAAAGATTATTTACATTTGGCTGGTAGAGAATTGAAAAGAACTTCAGAGGCCATCTAGTGCATACCACAGCTGAATAATGTCCCCCAGGCAGAACACAACAGAAATAGAGTATTCACAGCTGATCACCACATTTTAGAATGGACAAAGATAACCTGGAGGGCAATCAGGCTGGCAAGGTAACCGAGGATTATGCTACAGTGAGATTGGTTGAACTGAGGTTCTCTAGTCTGGAGAAGAGATTTAGGAGGGAGGGAGACATGACAGTTGTCATCAAATACTTGAAGGGCTGTCAAGTGGATGAGGCTCCAGAGAGCATAACTAGGAGCAGTGGGGGAATTCTATATATACTAATTTCAGCTGGATAAAAATTTCTAAACAATTAGAACTGTCCAAGAGTGTAATGAATTGACGTAGGCCAAAAAGATCTCATCACTAAAGGTCCTCAACAAGAGGCTAGATTGAGATTTTGTCAAGGATGCTGTAAAGCAGAGGTGTCAGACACACAGCCCATGGTCACATGCAGCCCACAACACTCCTGAGTATGACCCAAACCAGATTAAAATGTAATTGGGAAATATTTAACAAAATAAATAAAAATACAATAAAACAGATAACATTATATTTAAAATAAAGTCAATATGTGGCTTGCAGGGATCCTTATGAATGGATTAGGAGCCCCTATTTTTATTTGAGTTTGGCATCATTGTTGTAGAGGATATTTCTATTTAAGTATGGGTTGGAATAGATGATCTGAGGCCTGATATTCTGATTCTGAAACTTACATGTGCTGTTCTCCTAAACTTTCACCCCCAAGTGATACCAGCTATTTTTAAGAGTAGTGCTAGGTTTCTAGGAAAACAGGCTATTATTGACTGTACTACAACAATGTCCCCAAAGTAAATACATACTCTCTTTAAAGAAAGCTGAAAAATCTACCTACACCTTGCATTTATACACACATCACATCCCTCAAAGGGGCAGCTTGGTGGCTCAGTGGATAGAGCCCTGCCAGCCTGAAGTCAGAAAGACTCCTCTTCCTGAGTTCAAATCTGGCCTCAGATAGTACTTACTAGCTTTGTGATCTTTGGAAAGTCACGTTTGCCTCAGTTTCCTCATCTGTAAAATGAGCTGGAGAAGGAAATGACAAAACACCGCAATATCTTTGCCAAGAAAACCCCAAATAGGATCATAAAGAGTTGGACATGACTGAAAACGACTGAATAACACCACATCCCTCAAAGTTATCCTGGAGATCTTTTTAGCTTTGTAGTCTTATAAGGTTTGTGTTTAGTCCTTCTAAGTGAACAATTTGTTCTCTTAACACTTGCCTCCTAAGTCAATTTTAGGGGAACTTACTGCTAATACAGCTAGCAAAAATCCACTCCCTTTTCCTTCCATGAATGTTGCCTACTCTACCTGGAAGTCCACTGATTAGTCCTACTCCTCCTGGAACTATATAGCTATTTCTATTCCTTCTTTCTTTGCATAACTGTCCAGGTATTTGTTAGGATCACAGTATTTTGTTCTGAAAAGGATTTTTAAATATCATCTTGTACAACTCTCTCATTTAACAAATGAAGAAACTAAAGCCTCAAGAGTAACAGAGAGGAAATATGAATTCAGGCACCCTGATTCTAAATCTAGGACTCCTTCCACTCTACCATGCTGTCTAAAGGGAGCTATCATTCATTTCACCAAACCTCTACTAAGTGCCTGTGCTGGGCACAAAGATCCCCTAGATCTTTCCTTCTTCAGGTTAAACACCTTCATTTCCTTCAAACTGATCCTCAGACATCAACTTAAGACCCCTCAACAGGGAAAGCTGGCTGTCTCCCCTGGATATACTTGTCCAAATCCACAAATGTGGTACACAGAATTAAAGATAATACTGCCTAGGTGGTTTTTCTAGTGCATAGAATAGCAGGAATATAATTTCCCTTGTAGATACTAGGCTGTTATTAATGCAACTTAAGATAACATTAGCTTTTTAGGCTATTGTGTTATTGTTGGTTGATATTCAACAGGTAGGTAGGGCAGTGGATAGACAGCCAGGCTTGGAATCAGAAAGACTCATTTTCTTGAATTCAAATCCAGCCTCAGATAATATTTACTGGCCATGTGACCCTAGGCAAATCACTTAACCCTATTTGCCTCAGTTTCCTCATCTGTACAATGAAGTGAAGAAGGAAATGGCAAAACATTCCAGTATCTTTGCCAAGAAAACCCTAAATAGGGTTACAAAGAGTCAGACACACCTGAAAACAACTGAACAACAACAAGACCAACACAGGTTTTCAAGGATGTCTTCCATTGTCCATCTCTATAAAGGAAAAGGAAATAGATTGTTCTGTGACAATCACAGTGGAGGGTCTCTCAGTCACTGCTGGCAAGATTCTTGCAAAGTCCTCCTTAATAAGCTGATCCTTCAACTGAAAGATGGTCATTTACCCAAGGGCCAGTGTGGCTTCAGAAAGAGTCAGGGAAAGATAAATATGGTGTTTTCTGCCTGACAACGCCAAGAGAAATGCCAGGAACAGAACAGAGATCTGCACACATGTTTGATACTGTCAGTTATGAGGGCTTGTGGAAGATCACAGCAAAATTTGGTTGCCTGGAGAAATTTGTCAGTATCATACGTCAGTTTCACGACAGCATGCATGCACAGATTCTAGATAATGAACAATGCTCTCTCACTTTCCCAGTCACCGTTGGAGTGAAGCAAGGCTATGTGCTTGCTCCCATGCTTTTTAGCATGATGTTTTCTTCGATGTCATCAGATGTATTCAATAAGGACGAAAAAGGCATCAAGACCAGATATCACACTAAATGGTAAATTATTTAACTTGAAAAGGCTACAAGCCAAGACTAAAGTAGAGGGAGAGATGGTAGGTAACTTTGTGCTCCCAGACGATTGTGCACTCAATGCAGCCTCTGAGGCCGAGATGCAACAAAGTATGGATTGATCCTCTGCTGCTTATACTAATTGTGGCCTGACAATAAACACCAAGAAAACACAGAAGACATCTACCAGTGGGCACCGTACCATCCATAAGTGGAACCACTGATTACAGCAAATGGAGAAATTCTGAATGCTGTGGATAAGTACACTTGCCTTGGCAGTATACCTTCCATGGATGTATACATAGATGATGAGGTTGATATGCTCATTGCCAAAGCTAGCTCAGTATTTGGGAGACTCTGAAGCAAAGTGTGGGAGAGAAGAGGTATTAGGTTGCCTACCAAACTGAAGGTCTACAAAGCTGTTGTGCTGACCTTATTGTTGTATGCTTGTGAAACCTGGACAATCTACCAGCACCATGCCATGAAACTGAATTGCTTCCATCTGAATTGTTTTAGGAAGATTCAGAAGATCACCTGGCAGGATAAGGTACCAGATACTGAGGTCATTTCTTGAACTAAACTGCCAAGCATTCAAACTCTACTGAAGACAGCACAGCTCCAATGGGCTGGCCACGTTGTTCAAATGCCAAACACACATTTGCCTAAAAGACTAATTATGGAGAACTCACACAAGGCAAGCACTCACACGGAAGTCAGAAGAAGTGCTCAAAGGACACTACCAAGTGCTCTCTGAAAAACTCTGAAATCGATTGTGAGACATGGGAGACACTTGCACAGGACCACCTGTCATGGCATGCCTGCATCAAAGAAAGTGTTGTGCTTTATGAAAACAAATCAAAAGAAACATGAGATATGAAAATTTAGAGACATCTCCACCCCAAATATTCATGTGGACTATTTGAGCCCAAGCTGTGGTAGAGCCTTCTGAGCTCATATAGGTCTGATCAGCCACAGTCAGACACACCGTACCTTAACTCCAACATGTCATTTGGGTCCTCTTTGAGCACGAAGGACAACCACCACTACTGTGCCTTAATAGTTCTTTGAAGTCTGATGTGCAAAGCTTTAATACTAAGCTACCTCTACTCCCTGCTTCTCTGTTCCCTACAAATTTATCTGTAAAATAGGGACAACTCCTGTACCTATCTCCTTAGGATTGTTATGACAATATGTATGACCATCTGGCAGGTATATTATAGAGCAGTGGTGTCAAACTCAAATAAAAATGGATCCCTGCCAGCTACACATTGACTCAGAAAAGCAGAAATTAACATTATGTTTTATTTAATTTTGGTTTTTTATTTATTTTGTTAAACACTTCCCAATTCCATTTGAATTTGGTTTGGGGCCTCAACAGCCCTCAGGCCATGCATTTGAACTTTCTTTTGTACTGGGGATTCTTGTTCAGGGATGGACTGAACTGACCTTTGAGGTCTCTTCCAGTGCTGAGATTCTGTGACAACCTTTTTTGTTGTTGTTCTCCTTGGTCTTTCTGCAAACCTGGATAATATTAATCTTCCTTTCTGGCCAACCCCACACCATGCCATCTCTCTCTACCCACTGTTTTTCAGTTCTCCTTTATGGTCCAGTAGAATAATAAGGTTCCTGAGGACAGGGACTGTTGCTTGTATTTATATCCTTAGTGCTTAACACTGTGTCTGGCCCACAGCAAATGCTTAATAAATGCTTTATCTCTAATGCATGTACTCTGCAGCTACTATTACTGTTACACTTGACTCTGCCTATTAGTGACCCATGTAGGAGGAGGGAGTGAGAACTGTGACAATAGGCTTTATCTTATCCTATATCAAGGTCAGTTTTCTTCATGGCCAGTACCTCCATGCATTCCAGTTAAGGTTATGCTGATAACTGAAGTATCAGCTGAACCAGTTTAGATGTGATACCTCTTAATAACCTCAAATGTGCCCCACCCATTCTGGAACTGCCCAGGAAATAGATCCTAGCCTCTCCCCCAGGAACAACCTCATTCCTACAGTTTTTCTTTTTATCCAGAATCTTCATTCTTTCCATTCCCTGCTCCCTCCCTCCACATGCCCATCCTAAAAAATACCCTTCAATGGGCATCAGTGCCTGCACAAATTCTTTTTTTCCTTGCACCACCAACCAGGACTGGATTGGGAGCCAAAATGCCCGATTTTAGTTCACGCTGGCCCCATTCACTAGATGTGTGATTTTAGGAAAATCAGTTCACTTCTCTGGAGTTAGATTTGATAACTTCTTAAGGTACCTCCTAATGCTCATATTCTGTGATTCAATGTTTCTCACCAGCTGGCTCCACTTCCTGATTATACAATTCCTTCCCTAACCCATTGGAATCTCATCTGGTTTCTGTCAAATAGAATCAGAGAATCTCAGAAGCCACCTAGTTCAATCAATACTTAAGAAGGATCTCCCTCTACAATATGCCCAAAGAAGCATTTATCCAGTCATGACTTGAAGACCTCCAGTGATGGGGAACTCATTACTTCACAACTCAGTATTTTCTGACTGGGGGTAGTTTTAATTAATAGGATGTTCTCCCTCACATTGAAATTTGCCTTTCTGCAGCTTCTACTACTGCTGCTAGTGTCTTGTCTTCTGGGGCCAAGCCAAACAAGTTGCACATTTCAATTCCTGTTCTTTATAAGATTACTAGAAATCTCCTTATTACCTAATGGATAAACATAGCAAAAGAGGCAAATTTATACTTGCAATAAATAAAAACTTCCTTACAGTTAAAGCTACCCAAGAGGTAGCAAGCTCCTCACCACTGAAGGACAGCTCAGCAAGTGGGTTCTTGTTCAGGCATGGATGAGACTAGCAGGTCATTGGGGTCCTTTCCAATGCTGAGACTCTGTAACAACCTCTTTTTTGTTCTCCTTAGCTTTTCTGCAACCTTGGATACCATTAATCTTCCTTCTTGGCCACCTCCACACCATGCTGCCTCCATTTTGGCCATCATTTCCATCTCTCTCCCCACAGTGCCTGGCTAATAAGCATTGCTTAATAAATGCTTTATCTGCCCATCTGCTAGCTAGCTTGCTTAAAAGTCTTTCCTCCCTGGGCTTCTACGACTACCTTTTTTCTGGTTGTCCAGGCAGCTCAGCATATTCCCAAAAGACAAGGCCAAAGAATGAGCTGGGTGGAAATTAAGATAACCAAATGCTAGAACTGAAAAGGACTTCAGAGAATAATTTAGAGATTTTTTTTTTAAAAGATGCACTTGTTACTGCTGTTACGTGTGAAGAAATTTTTAACATGGTAGAGACAGGCTTTTAGAAAACAATTCTACTGGGCAAGTGAAAGGGAGGCACCTTAGTAAATCTTCAGAGCACCTGGTATACCTTACCAGCTGGTAACCTTAATACAACTCATTCATATAGGCTTCTGTACATAAACAAGGTTTAGTGTAAGTGGTATTATGCTAATTTTATAGACGAGGAAACCAAGGATCAGAAAGGAGAAGTAATTTGCCCAAGGTCACATAGCCAGTAAGTGGCAGACAGACCTCCCTTCTCTTTCCATTAATACCCCATGCTGCAGCCCGAACAGAAACCTAGCCCTAAGGTAAGGAAAGTCTGACTGAAGAGTTAACTGACTCATCCTTAGTTCATTTCCCTCAACTTTCTCCTCTAGCTTAAATGCTAGGCCAAAATGTTCAGAATCTAATACTAGGTAAATCTAGGCTGACATTACTGCTAGGTCTCTTAAGAATTTCAGAATCTTTCTAAAATCTGCTTCCTAGTCTTTTCTGGGACCAGATGTCCCCAGAGAATAGGGTTATTTTGTCCTTCTGTTCTAAAGCAGTCATCGATCTCTGGACCTATCAGTCATCTGGGTTCTACAAAGGAACTAAGAAATTAAGGTCACATCTGAGACCAGAAACAGGAACACAGTACTTAGGCCAACAAGGGGGATAAATTGAAAATAGATGAAGCAATAATTGGAAGGTGCTAGTGCAAGATAAATAGGACTCCATCAAAAGATGGTGCCCACCATCAAAACCTGCTAGCTTACTGAGAGGCTAGGTGAAGATGAGAGCTCAGGATCACTGATGAATAGTTCAGGCAAACCATGGATAGATGTAAAAGTTAGGATGTCTACAGTTCATAGCCATGGGAACCTCCAGAAAGGCAAAAAGAAACCAAAATGTCCAGAGACAGATGAAATAATAGGATTTATACTTAATAACTCCTTCAGAATGGTAGGGCTGTAAGGGACTGCAACAATTCTCTACTCTAGCACTCTTCTTTGACAGAGGAGTGTATGGGGACTCACAGAGATGAAGTGACTTGCTTTGGGTCCTGCTACTAACAAATAGCAGGGAGGTGTGAGGTCCTTGCACACAATACTTCCCTGCCTTCTCTTCTTTCCTTGCTCACTAGGGGACTCTAGAGCAGATAGATTCCCCAAGTCAGGGGTCAGATAACTTAAGGTCTCCTTTGAAGAAGACTTTTAGCAGTGTTGCTGCACTTCTTAAGACTAGAACATGAGCAAACTGATTTAGAAGGTCATCCAATCAGAGAAAAGATAAGGAACAAGGAGGGGGCAGAATCAAACAAGAACTTCCTTATCTTAATACACAGGTTTTTAACCTTTTGGGCATCATGGACCCCTTTGCCAGGTTGGTGAAGCCTACAGACTCCTTCTAGAATCGTATTTTAAGAAGCATTAAGGGGGTGGAGCCAAGATGACAGAGTAGAGGCAGGGATTCTCTCTAAGCTATTCCAAATTCCCCTCTGAACAACTTTAAAATATTGCCTCAAATCAAATTCTGGAGAGACAGAGCCAAAAAAAGGTCAGGGTGAAACAATTTTCCAGTTCAAGGTAACTTAGGAGGTAGGCAGGAAAGGTCTGTCTCAATGGGGTGGCGATTAGGTCTGGAGCACAGTGCAAAGCAGGCTGTGCCCCAGAAAGCCAGGAGTGGGCTTTGGGGGCAGCTGGTACCTTTGGGAACTCTCAGCCCTCAGATGGTAAAGGGGTCACACAGCTAGATAGAAGGAGATTACAGGGGCCTCTTTGTAGGCACTGGGTGCAAGACTCTGTTGCATTACCCATACATGGTTCTGGGTCACAGTTCCAGGGCAAGAAGTAGCACTAGTACACAAGTATGCAGCCACAGGGGGCAGGGATGCTGGACACACTTTCAGGGCTGAAAAAGAGTACATGTGGTCACTTACAGACCAGAGCACAGGCCAGAAGAGCAGTGACCCCACCTCTCCTTCGATCACACCACCTTGGAAAAATCAAAAACTTACACTCCCACAGAACTAGCTCTGAAGTCTGCAGCATGAAAAGACTGAAACTTGAGACAGTGTCCTTAACCCCACAGAAGAGTACACTTTTAACATAAACTTCAAAATCAAGAAATAGGCTGAGAAAATGAGCAAACAATAAAAGAATCTGACCACAAAAAGTTACTATAGTGACAGGGAAGAGCAAGATACAAACTCAGAAGAGGACAGCAAAGTCAAAACACCTACATGTAAAGCTTCAAAGAAAAATGTGAATTGGTTACAGGACAAAAAATAAATAAATAAAAGAATTTGAAAAATCAAGTAAGAGAGGTAGAGGAAAAATTGAGAAAAGAAATGAGTGATGCAAGAAAATGATGAAAAAGGGAAAATACTGAAGAAAATAACATCTTAAAAAACAGAACTGATCAAATGGTAAAAGAGGCACAAAAATCCCCATGAAGAGAAGAACTCCTTGAAAAGCAGAATTGGCCAAATGGAAAAGGAGATACAAAAGCTCACTTAAGGAAATAACTCTTTAAAAATTAGAATTGGGGGTAGCTAGATGGCACAGTGGATAGAGCTCTGGCTTTGGAGTCAGGAGGACCTGAGTTCAAATCCAGCCTTAGACACTTGACACTTACTAGCTGTGTGACCCTGGGCAGGTCACTTAACTCTGGGTAAATCACTTAACCTCAACTGCCTCACCAAAAAAAGAAAAAAAAAAAAAAGATGAGCAAGATGCTTTCAGAAAAACCTGAGAAGACTTACATGAATTGATGCAAAGTGAAGTAAGCAGAACCAGAAGACCAACTGTGAATGACTTGGCTATTCTCAACAATATGATGATCTAAAACAATTCCTAAGGACTTATGATGAAAAATGCCATCCACTTGCAGAGAAAGAACTGATGCAGCCTGAATATAGATCGAAACACACATTTTTTTACTTTCTTTATTTTTCTTGTGTTGTCTTTTTTTTGGGGGGGGGGTCTGTGTTTTCTTTCTCAATGTAGCCAATGTGGAAATATATTTTGCATGACTACATATATATAATCTAAATAAAATTGCTTGCCCTGTCAAGGAAGGGAGAGGGAAGGAATGAGGGAGAGAGAATCTGGAACTCAAAACTGTAAAAAACAAAAGTTAAAAATTGTTTTTACATGCAATTGGTAAAAAAAAAACATATAAAAATAAAAAGCATTAAGTAAAAGACATAGGGTTACAAAGTAAATAAAATTTCACTAACCAAAAGCCAGCAAAAATAAAGATGCAATTTTTACACCACCCAAGTTCACAAATGAGCTAATAAAAGAGATAATATCTGTACAGCACTTTACAAACCTTAAAGTACTATATAAATGATGATTATGATGCTAATGATAATGACAAACTCCCTGAAAACTATTCACTGACCCCCTGAAGTTCATGGTTGCCAGGTAAAGATCGACTGCCTTAGTTTTAAGATTTTGCTCTGTCAAGCTCTTCCCTGCTTGCACCTTGGATTACTCCAGGTAATCACCTATGCACAGTGCAGTAGAAAAAGCAACAGATTTGGAGTCAGAAGACCTGGGCACAAGAAAGGGAAATTGCCTTCCCCAGCTTACTCTGTTAGGTGGAAGAAGTTGATTCACCTTTCCTAGGTTCAGGAATTCATGGTTTGAATTAGGTAGGATTTAACAAGATGACCTCTGAAGTCCATTTTAACCCTAAGACTATGTTTTAAATACTAGGCCATGATTAGAAGTTTCCTTACATATAGGAACTTTGAGCTATTTGTCCTCACTGGGTCGCTGGAAGGATCAAATAATAAAACATTTCATAAACCTTAAAGCACTAAGAAACATCAGACATTCTTAATAGTGAATCCTGCTGCCTGGGCTCTTTGCTCAATCTCTGGAAAGTGGTCTTGGACATGGCCGGTTATACAGGCAGCAAATTCTATCCAGAGAACACTCAGAGCTGTATGCTCTTTCCCCTGTGGCAAGGTCAAGATTCCTTACAGCCCCAGCCAGCTGCAGTCACATTTTCCAGACCCACAGCTGAGTCTTACCCTTGGACTATCCTTTCAACTTAATTCAAAAATCTCTGAAGTGCCTGTTGTGTGTACAGCACTGCGAGAGGCCTGGCCTCACGAGTATCTACATACTTGGAAATAAGCAGCTCCACGAGGTGGAGGTGGCCACAAGTGGCAGCAGCATGTAGGGGCGTCCAAAGTTCGCTGTCACAGGAGTTCACATCAGCCCCAGCCTCGAGAAGCTGCTGCACCATCTCCCCGTAGTCATCGATGCAGCACTGCAAGCCACAGAGCATTCCCTCCATCAGAAAACCCTCCAACTCCCAACTCCCCCCTAGAGCCCAGACAAACTTGTGTTCACCTTATCTGCTGAAGGCATAAATCACTCACTGCTGCAGTGTCCCCCTTGGGCATTAGTGACCCCACATCACCCCCAGAAATCCATTACTTCATGCCCTTAGTCAGCATCCCCATTGGCTTGAAAAAAGTTCTCAAGACACTAACCTGGTGCAGGGCAGTAAGGCCATCCTCGTTGCACAAATTGGGGCTCACACCATTCTGAAGGAACTGTCGGACTGCCAGGAGAAACCAGGACACAGTTAGAGGCCAGGACTGTTGGTAGCAGCTGCACATGTGCCTATATCAATGTGTTTATGAGGGGATTGGTGGCAGGGGAGGTTAGAGGAGAACTACTATACCATTAGCTGAGAGATATCCCAGGTGAGCCCTGAGGACAAGGCAGGCATACATTCCCTTCCCTAAAGCCCCAAACTCCCTATTTCTCTGAGGCAGATGAGGAGGTCAGGTTAAGAGAAAGACTGGGCAGTGGGATGAAACAAGAAAAGGAAGGAAATTTCTTTCCAGGCCTTTTTCCACCATATCTCTCGGGTCCATGTGGGTTAAATAAAAGACAATTTAGTAGGGCCTGACAAGCTTGATTTCTTTCCCACCTACATCTGCCTATTCAAATGATTACCCTGGGCAAGTTACCTTGGGCTGGCTTTCTGGTTAAAATGGGAAGAAGCAGAAAGGTCCCTAACCTTCCAAAAAGCCTGCTTAGCTAGGGCTCTCACCATTCCCAGCCAGCAAAACACCGACCCTGTAGTGCCCCTAAACATCTTAGTAGGGTGTTGGCATGGTATGTGGGGTATACTGAGGTCCAGCTTACTCTATATCTCCTTTAAAGAGATGGGCTGAGGCTGCAGCAGGACATAGAAAGGAAACTTCTCAAAAGGGAGATCCTGGAGCTGATGCCAGAAGGAGGTTGAGGAACAGCCATCTAACACTCGTCTCTTGCGTACCAGGTTGGTCTGGGTAGGGTAGGACAAAGATAGAGCAAGGCGGAGCAAAGCAGGCCAGAACTGAAGAGAGCTGGGAAGCATAAGAGATCCATCATTTTGACCTGCACCCCTCAAACTTCACACTCCCTGAACAGTAGAGAAACATGGCAAGGGATGGCTTCTCCCTCCCCCAACTAGGGTTGAGGGTATCCTCCAGAAAGGGAAGAAGAGATTATCATCTGAGCAGCCTCACATCTGCTCCTAGGCACTGCCCAATGCCAGGGGCCATTTCCTATTTTCTCCTCTTGTCCCACATTCTGCATTTATTTACTCTTTTAATAATAATGATGGCTAGCATTTATAAAGCACTTTAAAGTTTGCAAAGTGTTAACTTATTTGATCATCACAACAACCCTGAGAGGTAGGTGCTATTATTATCCTCATTTTATAGATAAGTAAACTGAGGCAGACAAAAATTAAGTGACTTGCCCGGGGTCATCAGCTATTAAATATCTAAGCAATGATTCAAACTCAGGTCTTTCTGGGGTCTGTGTTCTAAACATTGTGCCACCTTGCTGTCTCATTTTCCCCTTTGGCTTAAACTGTCTCCTCCATCTTGACTTCCCCCTACACTTTCCAAATTCTCTTCCATTTTTTTTTGTTGTTCAGTTATTTCAGTCGTGTCCAACTCTTCATGACCCCACTTGGGGTTTTCTTGGCAAAAATACTGGAGCAGTTTTTATTTCTTTCTCTAGCTCATTTTACAGATGAGGAAACTGAGGCAAACAGGGTTATGTGACCAGCCTAGAGTTACACAGCTAGTAAGTGTCTAAAGCCAGATTTAAACTCAGGAAGATGAGTCTTCCTAACTCCAGGCCCAGCACTCTATCCACTGCTCTACCTGGCTTCCATCTTTAAGGCACAGATATACTTTATGCAACAATTACCTCCCATTTCTGGTTATTTAGAACAAACTTTTAAAATTATGAGCCTCTAATAATAAAACATTTTCGAACAACCCCAATATGTCCATGTTTACTTATTATATACCTGTACTAATAATTCTGTCTACTGTAAAACATTAAAAAATGAAAATGATAAAGATGAAACTACATTTGACCTTAGAATCAATACTCTACTGATAGGAGAGTAACATGATCTTTGGGAAAATTACTTTAGCAGCAACGTGTAGGATGGATACAGAAGTGAGAAACTTGAGACAGGGAGCTGGCATTAGGAGGCTATTGCAATAATCCAGGTTAGGGGTGATGAGAGCCTGAACTAGGGTGGTGACTATGTGGCTAGAGAGAAGGAGATGGATGACAGAGGTAACGGAAATAGAATCAACAAGATTTGGCAACTAATTAGATGTGTGAGGTGAAAGAAAGTGATGAGTCATAAGTCTAAAATCATATAGAGATTGTAAACTTAGGCAACTAGAAGGATCATGGTTGCTCTTTCCAGTAACAGGTAAATTTGGAAGAGGCCTGGATTTAGAGGAAAAAGAAAATGTATTAAGATCTGTAACGCAGATCACAACCCAGCCATGTCTGCTTATTCCTTGTGATTTACCCTGTCTCTTGCCCAATAAAAAAATTTTAAAAATTTTTAAAAATTTAAAAAAAGGAAGAGGCAGAGGAGATTCTTACCAAACAGTATCTTAGAACACAGAGCTCATCCACTGAAAGGAGACGCCTGCTGTAGTCAGGAAATAATCTGGAGAGCAAAGTGTGGAGATACTGGGGTGGAAAGCAGAGTTATGCCTGGGCAACTGCTCCAGGTGCACTGTGCTTAGACTGTAACTGCACCTGTAGGGCCAGTGCCTGTGCCTGGCCAACTCTGCGAGGTCAGAGGTGAAAGAGAATGTAGTGCAGGAGTGTGGCATGATAACGGGTGAAAGAGATGGTGTAGAGTTGGAGACAAGCTTATGTCTGGCCATTTTTGAGAAGGGTGGGATTAGTATCATCTTCCCATCCTCCAATTAGCTGATCACACACCACTTGGGGTCATGCCATGACCTCCCCAGGAGTGCACAGCCCCAGATTCCAAAGACCATTGTTTTACAATTAGTTACTTAGTAAGAGCGTAGGTTCTAGCCCTCAAGATCACAATCAAAGGATGACAGAACTGGAAGTGCCCTTACATGCTACCAAATCTAACTCCCTAGATATCTAGAGGAAGATACCAAGGCACAGAGAGTAGAAAGGATATGGTCAGGATCACACAGAATTAGTGCTTCTAAATGTCAGTCATGTGACAAGGCAGTCAAAAAAGTTAATCTGATCTTGGCTTGGGACTCACTAATAAAGTACAGTCCTATCATCCTCTGGCTTGGTCAGAACACCTCTGGAATACTGTGTTCAGTTCCAGGAGCCACATTTTAGAAGGACACCAATCAGCTGGAAAGCATCCAGAATGCGGCTGGCAAGGGGCCCCAAGACCATGTATAGGAGGCCTGGATCAAAGGACTAGAGCTGTTTAGCCTAGAGAAGAGAAAACTCAGGAAGAAAACTGTTGCTGCCTTCAAGCATTTGAAGAGCTGTCATGTGCAAGAGTGATTAGGACTGTTCTGCTACGCCCTAAAGAGAAGAGGCCCAAGCCCTAAACAGGAGGAGCTCTACGTACTATGGCCACAATGTGGGGGAGCTCTTTGGTGTGTGTGGGTCTGATGGAAAGAGGTATTACCTCTGCAGCTGTCATGTGCAAGAGTGATCAGGTTCGGTCTGCTTTGGATCAATCAGTTGAAGTTAAATGTTAGCTCAATGAAAAGAAAAGCTTCCTTGCAATTTAGAGCTGTCCAAAAGCAGAATGAGCCTCCTGGTGAGGTAACAGGAAAACTGGAGGTCTTTTCAAGCAGAGGCTGAATGATCATTAGTCCAGGATTCAGTAAGAAGGGATTCCTGTTAAGATGAGGTTAGACTAGAATCATAGGATCAGAGATTTAGAGCTGGAAGGACCTTAGAAATTATTTAATCTTACCCTCTCACTTTACAGATGAAGAAACTGAGGACCCAGAGAGGTTCCCTTGCCTGGGTCACACAGGCAGTAAGTGGCAGTCAGGTCCTTTGATTCCAAATCCAGCACTATTTACACCGTTCTACACCACCTCCCATAGATTACATTTAGGGACCCTCTCAACTCTGAGATTCAGTGAACTCTGTCCAGAATCTCCATCTCTCAGTGTCCTCTGGTCCATGAATGTGGGGAACAGAAGTCACCTGGCAAGGCTAATTCAACCTATACTTTTTTTGCCCTAGGGAAAGGCCTCCCCTACCGTTTAAGGGCCCTGGTGCCTCATTCTGGGGGCAAGCCAAGTCTAGGAGTTTGGTGGAGGGTGGGGGGAGGTGCTACCCAATCATCTTAGTAGCAGACCGTGAATCTTTGTTAGGAATTTTACATAGGAGTCCCAAGAGACCAGATTGGGGGCTGGTACTCTTGGGGAAGAGCTGTCTAAATTCACAGTGGAGTGGCACTGGGCACTTCGTGGACATGGACCTTCACTGACTATAACCTGTCCTTGTGCAGTAAAGTAACCTGAGGCTGATGCCTGGCTTTCTCAGTTCAGTTCAGTTCACATGCCTAGGGAAGTGAGGAGATTTATCACAGGGCCTGGCACTGGGCAGCACCACTGAACAGACAGGGTTCTGTGGTGCACCAAGGACAGATCATAAACTTAGCTACTACCAGAGCTAGCAAATAAGGATATTACAGAAGTGGGAAGGCCTTGCCAATCTCACTGGGCAGCCTCCTAGGCTTCTGGCAGCAGGAAGGGAGAATTATAAGGAAAGGGCCGAGAAGAAAGAGGAGAGCAAAGACAATAGTTGGAATACACCAGACTCTTTCTACAGCTCAACCAGGTCAGATTCTGGGGCAGGGAAAACCATACTGCTTGACACCAATGATGGAGATGAAATCAAGACCACCTCCCTGTCCACTCTAGAGCAGCAGCTGTGCCCAGGAAGATGTCAGCATCAGGCAAAGGGCAGAACTATGACACTGGGCACGGGCAAGATTCCCGTGATGGACAAGAGCAGGAGGATAAACACTGCCTTAGGCTCTGACAGACTCTCAGCTGGAAGGACTTTAGAGGTCATGTAGTCCCACACACACACAAGCAGGGATCCTTTCTATACCATTCCCAAGTCTTCATCCTGCTCTACCTCCAGACCTATAGAAATGAAGTATCTGCTATCTCCCAAGGAGCAGAAATCTGTCTTCCTATAACTTCTACCCCTTGCTCCCAGTTCTACCTCCGGAGGGCAAGGAGAAAAAATTGAATCCCTCTTCCAAACAAATAGTCTGTAAATACAAAGACAGTTATCATGTCCCCACTAAGTCTTCTCTTTCTCTTTGTCAAGCTAAATATCCCTAGCTCCTTCAGCCAATCCAAAGATGACATGGTCTCCAGGCCTCACACGGCAATCTTAGCCACTCTCCTCTGCATTAGCCCCTGCTAGTCAGTGTCTCTCCTAAAATGTGGGGTCCAGAATTAAACCCAATACTTTGGATGTGGTCTAATCAGGCAAAGAATGTGTTGGAGAGTATCTTCCTATTAATGCTTTGCCAGGAACTTGTCTGGGATTCTCCTAGGTGGCTGAGGTAGTCACCTTGGGGCACAAAGATGAAAAATAAGAATAATAATAACAGTAACAACAATAACATTTACATAGCACTTTCAGGTTTTTGCCCTAAATATATAAACTGAGGCAAACAGAGGTGAAATGACTTGCCCAGGGTTACACAACTAGTAAATATCTAAGCCAGGATCTGAACTTAGGACCTTCAGATTTCATGGTCAGGGTCCTTATTATGCCACTGAAATGAAAGTTAGTAGAGGGCAGAAGACGACCCCAACCCCAGGTTAGCCCAGGGCAGCTTGCCTGTTCTGGTCCCAGAATCCACACTACTTAGAGAAAAGGATGAATGAGAGCTTTAGCCAAAACAAAGGAGTGCAAGTAGGAGGCTGCAGGTAGGAGCTCTCCCTATGTAGAGCTTCAGAGACCTGTGTTCTTTCCCCAGTCTCACCAAAATGGGCAAAGTCAGGTAGGAGCACTGACCTGGAGACAGGAAACCTGACTAAACCCTGGCTGACACCAGCTGTGTCAAAATCACTGAAGACTTTCTGATCTCTTAAACTCAGTCTCCTTTGATGTCAAACACTGCTAATATTTGCACTACCTTATAGGGCTGTTGTAAGAGAGCACTTGAGAAAAACTCCAATATGCAAATAAATGAAGAATCTGTGATTTCATCCTCTCCATCCAACATAAGCCGAGATTCATCTTCCTATCAAACCACATTGCACAAGTCTGTCCCACTCAATGATTCCCATAGCATACACCTTAGTCTGCTATTCAAGGCCCTCCAAAATTGGGCCCTAACCTATGTGCAGCAAAACCGCCATTCTCTTATAATGGATGGATATTGTTTGTACCGGAATGTCTGTTATCTTATAAAAGTATAATGGGGATTCTTAATTGTCCAGGGGATGTGGGAAGTGTAATCAAAAGCTCACTCAAGAAGTGGGGGCTTCTTAAACTTACCTTAACATATCTGTCATTTTACCTCTAACAGTGGCCAGGGAGACACAGAAGGCCTTCCTCATAGGAAAACAGGAACTTGGTGGATAGTCTAGTTGGGGTGGGGACAGAAGGCTAGGGTTGAAATATGAAGAAAAAGTCAAGGGGCCTTTGTAATAGAGTAAGCCTAAACCTTAGAACCTTATTCTTGGGGCAGCTAGGTGATGCAGTGGATCAAACACATAACACTTCCTAGCTGTGTGACCCTGGGAAAGTCACTTAACCCCATTGCCCAGCCAAAAAAAAAAAAAAGAATCTTATTCTTTATAACAGAGGGAAATGAACCAACCTCTGTCCCTCACACAAGACCCTCCATTTCTTATCTCCATGCCCTTGCAGTGGCTTTTCTCCAAGCCTGGGATGCTCTCCTTCCTTACCCCCTCTGCTACAACACCACCACCATCACTGTCGTCGTCATTGTTGTCATCATTGTCATAGTCGTCGTCATCATCATCATCATCACCACCACCACCCTAGCTTCCTTAAAAGCTGAGCTCAAGTCCCAACCTCCTTTTGTAAAAATTTTTTTTTAAAGACTAGGTCTCCCTATCTCACTCAGACTGGAAAGGCAGTGGCTACTCACAGGTCCAGTCCTACTCCGATCATCATGGGAGTTTTGACCAGTTCTGTTTCTAACCTGGGTTTGAGGGACACCTGATTTTCTTAGTCCACTGCAGATATCAGAACCGCTGAGCTTAAGGGGTCCTCCAGCCTCAGCCTCCCTAAGTAGTAGGGATTTCAGGTGTGTACCATCACACCTGGCCAAGTACCACCTTCTATGTGAGGCCTTTCCTGATTCCAATGAGTTACTATTGCCTCCCACCCTTCCACCCTTGAATTACCTTGCATTTATTCTGTATATAGTAATACTAATATATATGTACAGGTTATCTCTCCTAACAGATTTTAAGTTCCTTGATGCCAGAGACCATTTCATTTCTGTTCTTGTATCCCCAGAACTTGGCATAATGTCTAGCACATATACTCTAATTCTCAACTGTACCTGTGATTGCACCAATTGAGAGTTGCCTGCATTGCTGAAGACTGCAATTCATTCACTGCCAATCCCATGTGACTCTTGTCCACGTCCTCCCAAAAGTCTGCCACAGGGACTCTACCCAATGTACTACAGCAAGGGTTCTTAACCTGGAGTCTGTGACCTTGTTTTTAAAATATTTTAATGACTGTATCTCCTTTTACTCAGTTTCCTTTGTAATTCTATGTATTTTACCTTATGCACTTAAAAACATTATTCTGGAAATGGATGCAAAGACTTTTGTGACATAAAAAAGCCTAAAAACTCCTGTGCTAGAGATTTTCTTCACTTTCTCTTGACATTGGAGCATTCTGGCTATCCACTTGCCATCCCACACTACTGCCACATAACCCATTCATCTTCTCTTCCTATCATACAATTTTTTGATGATATCCTTTACTTCTTCAGGGTTCATCATTGGTTATATGTTGTAACCTGCTCACACTCACCACATACACATCTATTACCTCCTGTGTAACACTTGTTTTTAGTTCTTTAAGGGCAGTGGTACTCCATGTCTCAATGCCATATGACAACACCAGTAAAACGTGATATTGAAAAAAAGATTTTTTTCATGAGAAGTTTGGGGTCAGTAAAAGAGCTGTGCAATTTCTTTCTTGTTTTCCTTTTTAATTTTTTCTTTCAGTTAACAGGTATTTATTTTCTGTCCTACACTTCCTCAATTGAAAAAAAAACCACTGAAACATAAAACATTCACAACCAAACAAATCCCCAAATTCATAACAGAACAAATTCCCTCATTAGCGACATTCCAAAATGTCTCATTCTGCACCAAGTTCATCACCTGTAAGGAGGGTGGTAGCATGCTTCATCACTGGTCCTTTAAAATTGTGATTGGTCATTGAATTAATAAGAGTTCCTACACCTTACAAAATTGTTTGTCTTTACAATGTTGGTGTAATTATATAAATTGTTCTCCTGGTTCTGCTTACTTCACTCTGCATCAGTATATTAAGTCTTCCTACATTTCTCCAAAACCATCCCTTTCATTACTTCTTATGGCACAATAGAATTCCATTACATTCAAATACCATAAATTATTCACCCATTTCTCAATTAATGGGCACCTCCTTATTTTCTAGTTCTTTGTCACTACAAAAAGAGCTGCTATAAATATTTTTGTATATATGGGTCCTTTTCCTCTTTCTATGATCTTATTAGGGTATAGGCCTGGTAGTAGTATCACCTTATCAAAGGATATGCAGTTCAGTGACTTTGGGGGCATAGTTCCAAACTCCCAATTCACAGCTTTAACAATGTATTACTACGCCGATTTTCCCAAGCTTTGCAATTTTCTGAAACTAGTCCAGTCTGCTATCTTCCTCTTAGTTCAACTTATCATATAGTTACACATACTTTGATGAGGCAAGCTCTACAGGGTATAAATGCAAATGCAAGTTGAAATCTAGACAACAGACATTATTCATCCATTCAGTCTTTCCTATGTGGATGGACAGGTCAAACTATTTTGAGTGATTACAAGTCTCTGTAGTGTTCTGGAGCTATTTGATGCAATCAACACAATGTTATCCAAAATAGGAGCATCTGAAGGCCCTTATCATTTATAATCATTCTTCCTTCTTGTATTTTGCACTGGATCTCTCCCATCACAGTAAAGAACATTTTGGTGAGCTTACACCTCCCTTTTTTCATGGTTCATAATCAGAGGGTCACTAAACAGGGTTATTTCTGTTATATTTTTGAAGAAATATAGAATAATCATGATGTCTTGATGTATGGATGCGATACATCTTGTTGTAAAAGAGGCTGTAATGAGAGGAGATGGTAGGAAGAGAAAGCAGATTTTTGTTGATTAAAAAAAACCTTAATTTTCTAAAAAAAGAGAAAAAATTAAAAAGCTATAATGCACCTTTCATTTTTTACTGAATCAAATGCTTCTTTTTCTTGGAGGGGGGTGGGGGAAATGTACAAACTATAAGCATGATGGAATATTATATTCTCTACATCTGTTAATTAATTGTAAAATGGTAAAGATATGGTCCATTGTTGAATATGGCTTACGAAAATGCTTTTTCCCTACTAAAACCCTCATTGAGGATGCCCCTCCATTCATGTATAGAGAACTCTCATAAAGATTTTGTACATATGAGAGTATGTCCAGTAATTATTGATGTTCTTTTAGCATATGGAGGAACAGTTATTGATGTTCTTTGTATTAATAAGGTTTAAGGGTTTTTAAAAAAATTATTTCCCCTCCTACAGATATTGTGTACATTGATCCCCCAATACCTTCAGAGTTATATTGCCTCCAGCATGGATTTCCTCTATTTATATTTGGTCCAATCCAGCTGCGTTTCCTCTACTTGTTCTCTTATGTGCCATGTCCACCGGAGCATATCTGAGACTATGATAATCCAAGTGTGGCACTTTCATTGTCTTTGATGGAAAAGTCTATTAAAATGGTTCTTGTAAACCTTTTCTATTTTCTTTCTGTCCTCCTTCCATTTTCATCTGTAAATGTGCTCGAAATGACTTTATTTAGTTGTATATCTTGCCAAGTTTCTCTCCACTGCTTCTCTCTACAACACTTCTCATCATCCTTCTTCATAAGACTCAAATAAATTTATATTTTAACCACATATTACCTTTGGCAACCATATTTCTCCATTTAGCACGTATTTGCTAACGAAGACATTTCCTAGGTTCTTTTGGTCTCCTTGTTGTGGCAATTAATTTACATTGGTTAAACTTCTGAATGAAATTATTATAGTTGGTGTCAATGTCATTTCTATTGTCCATTTCCCACTTAAAAATTTTCAATTATTTAAATAATTCAGATAGTAAGTACTTAATAAATGCCTATTGAAGAAATTGAAAGAATCCACTGATCACCTCCTGAAAGAGATCCTCAAAGTAAAACTCCTAGGAATATTGTAGCCAAATTCCAGAGTTCCCAGATCAAAGAGAAAATACTGCAAGCAGCCAGAAAGAAACAATTCAAATATTGTGGAAACACAATCAGGATAACAGAAAGATTTAGCAGCTTCTACATTAAGGGACCGCAGGGCATGGAATACAATATTCCGGAGGGCAAAGGAGATAGGATCACAACCAAAAATCACCTATCCAGCAAAACTGAGTATAATCCTTCAGGGGAAAAAATGGTCATTCAGTGAAATAGGGAACTTTCAAGCATTCTTGATGAAAAAACCAGAGCTGAATAGAAAATCTGACTTTCAAATACAAGACTCAAGTGAAACACGAAAGAGAAATCGTAAGAGACTTATTAAGGTTGAACTGTTCACATTCCTGCATGGAAAGATATTTGTAACTCATGAGATCTTTGTCAGTATCAGGGTAGTTGGAAAGGAAAACAAGATAGAGAGTACAGGGTGAGTTGAAGATGAACGGGTGATATCTGGAGAATAAAATTAAGGGGTGAAAGAGGATTATACTGGGAGAAGGAGAAAGGAAGAAGTAGAATGGGGTAAATTATCTCACATAAAACAGACAACAAAAGGCTTTTACAGTGGAGGGGAAACAGATGAAGGTGAGAGGGAATGAGTGAATCTTATTCTCATAGGATTTGGCTTAAGGAGGGAATAACATACACACTCAATTGGGTATGGAAATCTATCCCACCCTACAAGAAAATAGCGGGGGGGGGCGAAGGGGACAAGAGGGCAGGGGGATGATAGAGGGGAGGGCAGATTAGGGGAAGGGGTAATCAGAAGCAAACACTTCTGAGGTGGGACAGGGTCAAAAGAGAAAATACAATAAATGGGGGGCAGGATAGGATGAAGGGAAATACACTTAGTTTTTCACAACATGACTACTATGGAAGTGTTTTGCATGACTACACATGTATAACCTGTATTGAGTTGCTTGCCTTTTCAATGAGGGTGGGCAAGGAGGGAGGAAGGGAGAAAATCTGGAACCCAAAGTTTTAAAAACACATGTTAAAAAAAATTGTTTTCACATGCAACTGGGAAATAAGAAATAGGAAATGGGGTATAGAAATCTATCCTGCCCTACAGGAAAACAGAAAGGGAAGGGGATAAGAGAAGGGGGGGGAGAGACAGAAGGGAGGGCAGATTAGGGAAAGAGGTATACAGAATGCATGCCATCTTGGGGTGGGGGGAGGGATGAGATGGGGAGAAAATTTGGAACTCAAAATCTTGTGAAGGTGAATGTTTAAAACTAAAAATAAATAAATTTTTAAAAATACCTATTGATTAATAAAATATATAATTGATGTAGGGCCAGAAAAGGAAGTGGGATGGTCAAGCATCAAAAGTAAAGAGATGCCAGATAGGGCAACTCATGTGTTCTATTGGTACACATGTAACATCAAGAAACCTAGAAGAACACTTCTAAAACAATAGGTAGACCTCTTGAGAAGGCCTTACAGGGCACAAACAAGTGCTGCACAGAATGAGGTATTGATGGGTTTTGATCTGCAATCCTGGAGACAGTACTCATGTGATAAGATGACAGATCCTTTTAAGCGTACAGAAAGAACTTAAATTTCCACTACCTCAGATGAATCTCATATGAAATTAAATTTTGAGTGTTCATAAATAATTTCATCTAAGATCATTATAAATTATTTGATGAAATAATATTTTTGCGTATTACATTCAGCTCTGGGAGCCAAATTTTAGGAACAAATTTTAGGACAAACTGGAGTGCGTCCAGGGGACGGTGAACAGGATGGTGAAAAGACTGAAAACTAGGCCACAGGAGGAGTGTTTAAGAATATTTAGCCTGAGGAAGAGAAGACTGGTGGGCAGGGGAAGGGAAGGAGGCTAGTAATATACAAGGATTAAAAGGGTTTTCATGGAATCACATAATCTCACAATTGGAAGAGGCCTCACAGGTTATCCAGCCCAGAGGTATCAAACATAGAGTCTTCAACATTTATGAGTGCAGCCTGAACCAGATTAAAATATAATTAGGAAACACTAAACAAAATAAATAAAAATACAATAGAACATAGATATTACGTGGTAAATGTTATTAATAATGACAATAATAAAACCTATAGTTTTCTAAGTGAATATGCTGCCCACCGGGATCTTTATGTATGGTTTAGTGACCTTGGTTTCTATTTGAGTTTAACACCACTGGACTAGTCCATCTCATAACTGAAAAAGAATACCTTCTACATGACAGAGGCACCATGGTCCAACAAAAAGACAGGATTCAAAGGACATTAGTTCAAATTCCACTTGTGAGGCTTATCAGCTCTACAAGCCAGAACAAGGCATTTAACCTCCCTCAGCCTCCCTTTCCTCATTTGTAAAAGAAGGGGGTTGAACTACTAGGTGATCTCCGAACTCACTTCCAACTCCATATCTATGATCCTGTATCCAACAAGACCTCCAGTGAAGTGCAAACCATTCTATTTTTGGACAACTGTTGGAAAAGTTTTCCTTCTACTATGAAGACTAAATTTGCCTCTCTGCAACTTCCACTCACTGTTCCTAGTTCCTTCCTCTAGGGCCAAGCAAAACAAATACATAGCTTCTAAAACATAACAGGTCTTCAAATACTGAAAGACATCTATCATGTTCCCCTAACTCTTCTCTTCTCCAGGTCCTTCAACCCATCCTCATAGGGCATGAGGCTCCTCACCATACTGGCTACCCTCTTCTGGATGCTCTTCAGCTTATCAAGGTCCTTCCTAAAATGTGGCATCCAGAACTGAACATGATAATCAAGATGTGGTCTGATCAGGGGTGAGTGCAACAAGACTATCACTTAATGTAGCCTAAGATCATACGAGTTTTCTCGGCTGGCATATCACATTGCTGAATCATAGTGAGCTTCCATTCCACTAAAACTCGCACGTCTTTTTCTGGAGAACCTTTGTCTAACCACATCTCTCCCATCTTGCCTTTGTGAACTTTATTTTTTTGAACCCAAGAGTAAAAGTTTACATTTATCCCTATCAACTTTTATTAAATTTGGCACAGTGTTTTAGTCTATCAAAAATCTTTTTGGATCCTGTCATCTAATATCTGTTCACTCTCCTGGCTTTTTGTCATATCTGCAAATTTGATAAGCATGACAGCTATGCCTTTATCCAAGTCATTGATCAAACTGTTAAACAGCATGAGGCCAAGCAAAGATTTGTGAAGCCCTCCACTGGAGCCCTCCTTTCAAGCTGATATTAAATTATTAATGACTATTCTTTGGGTCTTGCCATTAAAGAAGTTCCAGCAGCCACCTAACAATATACTATGATCTAATCCATAATTGCCCATCTTTTCCACCATAATAGCATGAGAGACCATCAAAAGTTTTGTCAAAATCTAGGTAAACCATATCTATAGGACTCTAGTCTAGCCATCCTGCCAAAAAATAATTTTTTATTCTGGCATGACCCATTCTTGAT
This sequence comes from Vombatus ursinus, assembly GCF_900497805.2. NCBI lineage: Eukaryota > Metazoa > Chordata > Mammalia > Diprotodontia > Vombatidae > Vombatus > Vombatus ursinus. Next base: position 297,397 of record NW_020952097.1, read on the forward strand.
GGAGTTATGCTGGCTCTTTGTATATTCACTGCTTCATTTTCAAGATGTTCACTGATCATTCATTTAATAATACATTCTAGAATTTTATCATGAGTCAAAGTCAAGTTCGCTGGCCTATAATTTGCAGGTGCCATTCTCTTCCCTTTTTTGAAAAGAGGAGCAACATTCATCCTTCTCTAATCCGAAGTACCTCCCCCATTCTTCACAATCTTTCCAAGCTCACTGATACTAGGTAGCAACCACACATTCGTTCTTTCTGTTCACTAGGATATCGTTTCTCTACTCTGGGCATATATCTCATAGTAGTCTTGTGTTCTGTGCTGAGTGCCACAGTTTAGGAAGCCCACTGATAAATAGATAATGTCCAGAAGACAGTGACCAAACTGGTGGAGCTCTCAAATCCATGCCACCAGAGGTTTAATTTTTTTTTTTCATTTTTAGGCAACTGGGGTTAAGTGACTTGCCCATGGTCACACAGCTAGTAACTGTCAAGTGTTTGGTCTCAGGTCACATTTGAACTCAGGTCCTCCTGACTTCTGGGCTGATGTTCTATCCACTGCGCCATCTAGCTGCCCCAGCAGAGGTTTAATTGAAGGAAATGGAGGTATTCGGCATAGAGAAGAGAACTTTCAGAGGGTACCATAATAGTAGTCTTTAAGAACTTAAAGATGGGGCAGCTAGGTGGCACAGTGGATAGAGCACTGGCCCTGAAGTCAGGAGGACCTGAGTTCAAATCTGACCTCAGACCAAACACTTGACGCTTACTAGCTGTGTGACCCTGGGCAAGTCACTTAACCCCAATTGCCGAAAAGAAAAAGAAAAAGAAGAACTTAAAGAGCCATCAGGTAGAAAACAGATTATATTTCTCATAACAGTAATCTTTAAGAACTTAAAAGAGCCATCAGATAAGAAAACAGATTATACTTCTCTGGTATGATTCCAGAAGGTAGAACAAGGAACAATGAGAGGAAGTTATAAAGAAGCAAATTTAGACTTGATGTCAAGAGGAATTTTCTAATAACTAGAGCTATCCAAAAGTGGAATGGGTTGCCACAGGAGGGTAGCAGGTTTCCCCTCACTGATGATTTTCAAGTACAGATTGGATTAACACTAGTTGGGTACATCCTAATGGGGATTAATCTTTGGTACATATGGAATGAACTAGATAGTTGCTAAACTCCCTTCCAACTTGTAAATTCCATTTTTCATGTTTAGTTCATCTGAGCCTTGTGATCTGAACTGATCAAGGGTAGTTAGGCATTTTCTTTTACCTTCCCACTTATCCTGAGTATCCTTTTTTTCCTGTCATTTCCAATCAAAAGACAGATTGTTCTTCTTAACAGAGATAAAAAGAAGCAAAGTGTTTTCTGTTATTATCTAAACTAGTCAAACTCAAATAGAAAAAGGGGTGGGACACATTAAATCATACATAAGGATCTCTGTAGCCACATACTGACTTATAAAACCGCATATTAACATTATCTATATTCTGCCATATTTTAATTAATTTTGTTAAATGTTTTCTAATTACATTTTAATCTGGTTTGACCTGCATTCTGATGTAATCTATCCACAAGTAATGGTACTATCCCTTTTCTCTTATTCTCTTATTTTCCCCAACACAGCTTAAAAAACAAATAACTTTTTGTTGTCCATAATTCTCTTCCCTAGTCCCAGCCCATTCTGGGATTTTACACTCCTAACATTATTCCTACAGGGGTGTGCCAAACTTCTGTATTCATATTCCCTTACCTACCCTTGCTTCCATCTTCTACACATAAGAAGGCAGTATATTAGAGGTCAGTGTTGAATATGGAGTTAGGAAGACCTGGGTTCAAATACTACCTTTACCACTTACTAACTTTGTGACCCTGGACAAGTCACCTCTCTGAGACTCAGATTTTCATCTATAAAAGAGGGATAATAATAGTATCTATTGGGGGCAGTTAGGTGGCACAGTGGATAGAGCACCAGCCCTGAAGTCAGGAGAACCTGAGTTCAAATCTGGCCTCAGACCAAACACTTGACACTTACTTTCTGTGTGACCCTGGGCAAGTCACTTAACCCCAATTGCCTAAAAAAAATTTTCCTAATTCCAAGCCCAATGCTCTATCCACTGTGCCACTTAGCTGCCTGAATTATTATTATTATTGTTGTTACCATCTTTTAAAAATCAAAGTTGGTTTATATGTAGTATCCTTAGATAATTCTCTTGTTCTCCTCATTGGGATTGTTTCTCTCTATAGCTTTAGCAATTCATTCTTGAGATGACTATTACTCCCAGATAATTTTAGGTCATGGGATCCTATTTATCCTTTCTCTGAAACCTTTGAAAATTTAAGATGCACGTCAAACTCTGCTTGGCTTTCTTCTATCACAAATACTAAGATGGAGTTTTCTATCCTCAACAATCAATTCTTTCCTTGTTGGTGGTGAGAATCAATCCAGGAAAACAAGTCCCCTCTGGTTCCTCTGCTTTTTGAAGGATGAGAAAATCATTAAGGCAAATCAAAAAATGCTCATGTGCACTGTTTTGGAAGAACTCTATTTGGGAAAAGGGATTAGACGTTTTTCTGTTTGGCCCCAGATGGCAAAACTCAGAGCTACTAGTGATAGATAAAGAACCAGTAGTGATAGATACAGAAGCAGATTTATACTTGCTGTAAGGAAAAACTTTCTAGTAAGAACTATCCAGAAAAACGGAGTGATGTCTCAGGAAGGGCTGCCCATCACTAGAGGTCTTAAAGTGAAGGCTGGATGTCACTTGCTAGATAAATTGTAGAAGGGATTTAAAATTTTTCCAGGGTGCATTTGATTAAACAATGACTACAGGGATTCTGTGATTCTGTGACTTAGTTCGACACTTTCATTTTATGGGTGGAAAAACTAATGTTTTTCTTTCTCTCCTGTTTGATGTATGTGAGTTGTTTCTCCAAATAGTCTGTAAGATCCCCACAGGCAGGAACTCTTCTCCTTTCCTTGCTTCTGGAATAAGCCTGAACACTGAGCTTAAAACAGCTTAGGAGGGGCAGCTAGGTGGTGCAGTACATAGAGCACCAGCCCTGGAGTCAGGAGGACCTGAGTTCAAATCTGGCCTCAGACACTTGACATTTTACTAGCTGTGTGACCCTGGGCAAGTCACTTAACCCCAACTGCCTCACCAAAAAACAAAAACAAACAAACCCAGCTTAGGTTGGTATGGAATGAATTAGATGATTGCTAAACTCCCTTCCAACTTGGAAATTCCATCTTCATGATTACTTCATCTGAGCCTTGTGATTTGAACTGATTAAGGGTAGTCAGACATTTTCTTTTACCTTCCCACTTATCTCTGCCAATGAGCTTAAAACAGTAGGACCTTTCTAAGATTCTTCCTTAAGAGCAAAAGACAAAGAACAGCTCTGAGGGTCCCCGTTCCTCTCCACATTGCCTACTACACTGCCCAGAGTAGGGAATAGCTACCAGTATAGAGCACACTCGGCCTGTCCTTTCTTCCAGTATCTTTTCTGTTACTGCCCCTTTCCAAATCAACAAATGCTTCTTTTAATGCCCATTCAGGACAAAGGGCCTGTATATAGAAATTCTCTTGTGGTATTCTCAAATTTCCCTTCTTCCTATCTCCTCCTGGTCCCTCTCACTCTCTCTGTTTCCTCTCAAAGAGGATGGGTCCTGGGCCTTCTAATGCTGAGGCAGCACAGCATGGTGGATACAGTGCTGGGTGTGGCATTCAGGGCTAAAACACCATCCCCATACTTAGTAGCTGTGTGATTTTACTCCTCTTTAGCTTTACTTCCTTATCTGGAATAATATGAATGATGATGATTCCTAGACTTCCTGCCTCATGGTGCCTGCCTCAAATGACATAATATATGCCATACGCTTTGCAAATCTTAAAGGGATATAGACAGATGCATAGATAGATGTATATATGTGTGTGTATGTATATATCTGTGTGTATGTACACACACACACACACACACACACACACCCTCAGCTATCCTCTTCCTCCTCCTCCTCATCATCATGACTATTAAATCCTATGGAACAGTAGGTTACACATTGTTCAGAAGTGTCCTCTGAAGGCTTCAGTAATATCTCTAACATTAGGATCCCCAGACCTGGGATGCTCAATTCATGCCCTTGCCTTGAGGGATCTCCAGGACTAGAATTACTGAGTAAAGAAAACGGCAGTGAAACTGTCCTCTTCTGCCTCTTCTCAAGCTTGTCACAAGGAACAGAGGGACCTGGGAATTGTGGCCTGTGACTTGGTAAGGAGAGAGCTGAGCAAACCCTTGGAGTTTTGGTTGAATCTGTAAGGTCAGAAATACAGGAAGTGTAAAAGAGTTTGTGAAAAGCAGCTATGGTTAGGCAGAGCTAAGCCTGCCCGGTGAAGAGAAATACAACTTCCCTTAGGAGATTACATTTCTATAGTGCTTTAAGGTTGAACAAGGCACCTTCCTCACAACAACCTCTCCAGGCTGCACTCTGGACTTCCTCCACCAAGCCCCAACTTGGATACTTTTATCCTTGCGCCCCTTTCAGTTTCCTCTTAGGTGTAGTCTTCCTCCATTAGAACGTAAGCTCCTAAATTGAGAGGATGCCCATCAATTGGGAAATGGCTGAACAAGTTGTGGTAGATCAATGTAATGGAATACTATTGTGCTCTAAGAAATGATGAGCAGGCAGACTTCAGAAAAACCTGGAAAGACTCGTATGGTCTGATGCTGAGTGAAGTGAGCAGAACCAGGAGAACATTGTACACAATAACAGCCATGTTGTGCGATGACTAACTTTGATAGACTTAGCCCTTCTCAGCAATACAAGGATCTAAGACATCTCCAAAGGCCTCACGAGGGAAAATGCTACCCACATCCAAAGAAAGAACTATGGAGTTTGAATGCACATTGAAGCATACTATTTGCTATTTTTTTCTTCTGTTGTGTTTTGTTTCCTCTTTCTAATGGTTTCTCCTATTGGTTCAAATTCCTACTTAGAACATCACTAATGTGAAAATATGTTTAATAGGAATGTATATGTACAGCCCATATCCGATTGAGTGCCATCTTGGGGAGGGAGGTAGGGAGGGAGGGGGAGAAAAATTTAAAATTCAAAAGCTTATGGAAGAGATTGTTGATAAGCCAAAATAAATTAATAAATAAGAGACAATGGAAAAATTAAAAAATACAAGGGGTGTGTAGATAAGGAAAAAAAAAAAGAATGTAAGCTCCTAGGGGGCAGCTAGGTGGCACAGTGGATAGAGCTCTGGCCTTGGAGTCAGGACGACCTGAGTTCAAATCTGACTTCAGACACTTGACACTTACTAGCTGTGTGACCCTGGGCAAGTCACTTAACCCCAACTGCCTCACCAAAAAGGAAACAGGGAAAAAAAAAAAAAAAGAATGTAAACTCCTTGAAGGCGAGGTTTGTCTTTCTACTTATATTTGTATTCTAGACCCTTAGCACAGTGCTTAGCACACAGTAAGTCTTTAATAAGTGTTAGTTGACTAATTTTACTGCACAAGTGTCATTTTACATATAAGGAAAATTGAGGCTTAGAAAAAAGGAAATGAATGGCCTAGAGTTACAAAGGTGACGGTGGTGGTGGTGGTGATAGTAGTAGTAGTAGTTGTAGTAGCAGTAGTAGTAGTTAATGGTAATAGTAATAACAACTAGCACTTATATAGCACCTAAAGATTTGTAAAACACTATAAATGTCTCATTTTATCCTTACAACAATCCTGCTATTAATTATCATTTTGCAGATGATGAAACTGAGGCATACAGAGATGAAGTGACTTCTAGGGTCACCTAAGTATGTGAGGCAGGATTTGAACTCAGGTCTTCCCGACTCCAGGTCCAATTTGCTATCTTCTTCACCACCTAGTTGTTTACTATATGGATAGTAAGTGGCAAAGCTGACACATGAACCCATGCTCTGATACTTGCTCTTTCTGGTATGACATACTGACTGCCACCAGTCCTTTCTCTCCTGTCTTCACAGTCTGGCCCGGCCCACAATGACCCTCTTCCCTGCTCAAACCAGAATTCAGGCTGCTACTCTGCACATGAGCTCCAAGGATACAGAAACTAAAGACGGAGTTCTATACTGAACTGATGGAAAAGTATACTTGTGAGAGGAGGCAATCCTCCAGGGGAGTGTCTGGCTCATCAGTAACACAGGCCCTTCATGCCTGGGAACCTTTCCTTATAAATAGTGGTGGCAGTGTCCTCAGGTCCCTAAGTAGTATGGTGGTAGAGATAAAAACCTAGCCAAAAAGTTCAGCAGGAGTAAACTCTGGGTGCTGTTCCTTTTCTGCTTAGGATATCCCTTATACCCTAGACATGGTGTATACCCTAAGTGGAGTGTTTCTGTAACTTTTCAAGCTATAAAGTAGATCAGCAATTTGAGAGTGCCACATAGCATGGCACCTCTGTGTCACAGGCCATAGGTTGCTAACCCCGGCAGTTCAAACTCCTTAACCTACCGTTCAAGGCTTTCCACAGAGTGACCCCACCCAACCATACCAGCCTTATCTCTCCAGGCTTTCCCGACACACCCTCCACTCCAGGCAAGCCAATCTTTTCCTCACAGTTAACTGAATCCAAGCTATAGTCATTCATGCCTTCCCCCATCTCGATTATTTAATATGGAGAAAAAGCTTTACCTTAAGATACAGATTTACTTAGAAAGTGATTTTCTGCATTCTCATGGCTCACCCAGCTCATCTCACCTCCTTTATGAAGGAGGCCTTGCAGACAGCCCCAGCCTACAGTAATTTCACCACTTCTGACTTCCCCATGTGTTAACAATACTGAATGCTTACTTCCAGTCTAAATTACACAGTGTGGATTACTGCCTCATATGGGTTGGTCTAGGAGAATTTGTCTTCTACCCCACAAAGACTGTAGAACAGACTAACAACCAACAGTTGTTTTCTAAATTATTTCACGGATGTTAATGTTTTCTCTCCAATAGGCTCCAGGTTAGGATATCAGGTTAGGTTAGGAAGGCCTGGATTCAAAATCCTGCTTTAGACACTTACTAGCTGTGTGACCCTAGACATGTCATTCTACATCTCTGTGACTCAGTTTCCTCATCTGTAAAATAAGGGGGTTGGACTCAGGGGCCTCTAAGGCCCCTTCCAGATCTAGATCAATGATCCTATGATTTGTGTACTTACTCTATTCAACGAGATCCACAGTTTCAGTAAGGCTAAAAGGGTCTCAAGTGGGAAAAGTTTAAGAAGCCTCGCTCTGTATACGGTATAGTGTAATAAAATACTAGACCAAAAATTACTAGGTGCAGGACCTTGGGCAAGTCATTTCTCCCTCTGTAAACTGAAAGGGATGAACTTGATTTTCATGTTGCCTTCCTGATCTAACATCATGATGAGTCCAAAATTCTAAATTACTATCCTAGTATCACTTTGGATGGGACTGGACAGAGAGTAAGAACTCAAGGAATACTTGTAGTACAATGGCATAATGGAAACAGTCACCATGTACTTAATAAAGCTGTATGACCTTAAAACAAACCCCCTTCTCCTCTTGGGGCCTCAGTTTTCTTATCTATAAAAAGAGAGAGTTGGATCAGATGACCTCTTGAGTCTCTCAGCTCTCAAGCCCATGAATCTATGCTTGATGAATTAAACCCTATCAGTATAGCAGAAGGGGTACCAGCCTGGCCGACGTGGCTACAACCAGACTGCCTAGAGCAATGCTTTTCTCTAGCCCCACTCCTGTTTTAGACACCCCTCTGATGAACAGGAGGACTGAAGTGTCAGTGGACATGCTCCTGCCTCTGAGGAGAAAGACCTAGGGAGAACAGCAGGTGTCCTGCTCCCTTATCCTCTGTAAGCCCTCTGAGCCTTTTCCTCCCTTTTTCACTGCACGAAGAGTGACCATATTTAAATATGGTTTACAAAGTGCTCATAACTACCCCATGGAAAGTTAGCAAAAGATTATCATGTCCAATTTGCAAATTAGAAATCTGAGAAACAGAGAGGTTAAGTAACTTAGGATCCAAGGATCATAAATCAAGAACTAAAAGGGACCTCAAAGACCATCTAATACAATCCTCTCATTTTGCAAATAAGAAAACTGAGGCCTAGAAGTTTAAGTGATTTGCCCAAGGTCACACAGGTGGCAAATTTCAGAGATGGGAACTGAACTCAAAGCCTTTGCCTCTGGAGGCAGAGTTCACTATACTGCTTTCTCAGGGTCATACAGCTAGCACATGGCAGAACAAGGATTTGGGTTGAACACCAATGTTCTTTTCACCACACATCTGTTTGTCCCTAACCTGGCAAGCTGAATGAAGGAAAGGTGACTGCCCCATAGAAGGAGCCCAGGAAAACAAGCTGCATTCCCATATGTGATGTTCTGGCTCACTCCCACTCCACTCAGGGACCAGAGGCCAGAACCTTGTAGAGGTTAGAGTGACTGCCTGGCTAGAGGCACCATTCCTAGGACCTTACCTTCTTCCAGGTCATTGCGTGCCGCTGCTTCCAGCAAGGTGATACTCGGGGGGAAGAGTACGCATTTCTCCTTGATTACAGCAGTGGTTTTACGCTTCTTTTCCACATGGCCCTTCTTGCCCTGGGCCTCCTTCTCAGTCTGGGCCCACTTCTTCAGTTGTTGGGCCCGCCTCTTCTGTGCATGCTTAAGTCGTTCTTGGGTACCCATCCTGCCCACCATGGGCATTTCTGCCAGGAGCTCCAGATGTTCAGCCATGGTGAAGGGCTGCCTCCGGGTGGGGTGGGATAAGTTAGAGTAAGGGAGGGGAGGGAACAGGCTAGCCTGGGCCTGGACCCAAGGGATGAGGCTGGTGGCCTGATCCAAGCTCTCCGAGGGCATCCCCTGCCCAACACCTACTCCTCCTTGGGATCTCGCTGTAGCTATTGTTCAATTAGCTGCTCCATAATCCGAGCCTTTGGCCCCAAAGGCAAGAAACTGCCTCCATAGTGCTGACTCTGGCTCTCAACAGTGCTACCTAGACAAATCTGTGGAGAAGGCTGGGGTCCAGGAAGCAGTCTATCCAAATGACTCAATCCTAGTCTGGGAACTGGTCACTATCTGCCTTCCCCCCTCCCCAAAGCTCCCCAGTTCTGGTTCCTGAAGCCCTAGACCTCAGTGTCCAGAGACTGGGGCCCAAGTACCTTTCCCGTGACAGCTGGAGAATAGGTAGAAGGAAAAGCTGGGCAAGCAATCGCCTCAGTGCCCCTGACCCTCTGGCCTGTCACTGTGCTGATTAAGTTCAGTGCCCAAGACATTGAAGATCTATGCCCACCCCCACCTTGCTCCTTTCTCCCGTCCCCTCCCCCCACAGGGTCAGGGTGCACAGCTGGTATGTGTGGTGCACAGCAGGCAGGATCCACTCGGCAGGGAAGCAGTTATTGAGACAGAGGCCAGTCTCAGTCCAGGGTCTGCTGCTAATTACCCTGATAAGGAGGCTCCAGCTTCCCAAGCCACTGAAGGGCAGGGGAAGGGAGAACAATCACCAGTAAGTGATGGTCCCTCCAAGGGTACTGGCAGTACCCCTGACTTCCTCCTTCCAAGTCAGAGAATCAACAGGTCCAACCAGAGAGCTCCCCATCATCAGACCCTCTCCAATCTTCCGCTCCTTTTTCCTTTGGCCCCTCCCGGCTTAGTCAGAATGTTGAGCTTTCCAGTGTCAGTTTATAGCCCCCATTACCATCATAAACGGATGGAGCACCAGTGAGGCAGCTCCTCCCCAAAGGGAGGCAACAGGAGATCAGCTATCAATGGAGGAAGGGAAGGAGGTTGTCAGGATGGTATGCTGATGGGGTCTTTCTCTGCCAAGCTCTAGAAGTGTCTCCTTTCCAAGGCTCAAAACTGGTACCTGATCCACCAAGGCTGTGTTGGAGTTAGGCTGGCCAGCTGGCTCCCTTCTTCGTAGTAAGTTGATTTGCCCAAGTTCTCTGGCTCCTGTCCAGTGGAGGAGTGAGCCTCTCCAGTCCAAATGCAGGGGAGGGTGGGCAAGCAGGTAGATGGGCAGGCAGGCAGGTCAATGCTGGGGCAGTACCTCAGCTCCTCCCCAGTACAGTGTGCCTGGGTACACACCACCTTGCACTTGCCTGCCACTCCACTCACAAAGACAGACAGGCAGACAGATCCCACGGACCTGAAGAGGAAAGAACAAGGAAACATCAAAGAAGGCATGAAGGGCCGGGGGGAAGAAGGTGTCCGCTCTCTCAAACTGACGGAGAGGTGGCCAGGCCAATACCTACTGAAAGACACAGTTTAGATAGTAGCATAAGACCTTATTTCCATACAATACCAACCTGAAGTTCCCCCTGTCCCCCCATCCATCTTCATTCCTATCCTCTCAGTACAGCATACCTTCCCTCCCTCTCTACCCACCCTCAACAGAATGGAGAGGGCTCTCCTTCAGTAGGAACCTAGGCGGTGTTTTCCTGGGGTGGGGCAAATGGAAAGCCACTGCTTAAAATATTTTAATGCCCTTAAAACCCAATTGCCTGGTGAATGAAGGTCAAACTCCTCACTCCCACATTCAAGACTTCCCACAATCTGGATCCAACCTACCCTCCTCAAGTATATCTTCAGCTAAATGAGAGTACTGGCTGCCCTCTTTATGTAACCTATGCTTTCCTACATGGAACTTCTGCCAACTGTTTTCCATCCCAGAATGTCAGCCTGCTTTCACCTCCCTACCACTCTGCCATCTATGGGCTGAAATCATACTCATTCTTTAAGATCAAACTCCAGTGCCACCTCCTTCATGAAGCCTCCCCCGATTCCCTTTGATGAAAGTCATCTCTGCTTCATCAAAATTCTTATGACATCTTATATATACCGCTCTCTGTATTTTAGCTATTTCTGTCCATATGCTATCTACCCTACTAGACAGCTAAGAGTAAGGATGGACCCTGTCACTCATTGGTGTATCCCCAATGCCTAAACCTTGTGTCTTAGTAGGTACTTAATGTTTGTAAAAAAAATGAGTGAGTAAACAAATAACAGAATACTAGTGCTGGCTGAGTGCTAGACTTACATTCAGGTGAGTAAGTTTCAAATATCCCCTCATACAAAATTGTGTGACTGTGCAAATTACTTAACTTCTCAAAGTCTCAGTTTCTTCATCTGTAAAATGGGGATAAAAGTATTTGCACTACTTAACCTCATAGGATTACTGTGAAGAAAGTGCATTGTAAACCCTAAAGTACTACATAAATATGAGTTATTGTTCTTATCTAGTCCAGAATTGAACATCTCAAAGTTGGAAGGAACTTCAAAGGTCATCTAGTTCAATCTTCATGACCATTCAATCCACTTTACCATATACTTGACAAATAAGCATCCAATCTTTCTTGAAGAAACTTCGGTGAGGAGAAACTCACTACCTCCCACAGTACCTCATTTCACTTTTACACAGCTCCGTCAGAAGTTTTTGGTTTTTTTTGGCATGGAGCCGAAATCTATCTTTCTGCCATCCCTATATAGTGTAGAATTAGGATTTAAATAGAACTAAAGCTAAGCCCTTTTTCACATGCTAGTTCAAATACTTGAAGACAATTACAATGTTCCCCCAAAGTTTTCTACATACTAAACATATTCAGTTCCTTCTGAGAATCTTCACATGGCATGATCTCAAAACTCAGATGGCACAATCACAATCATTCTGGTCATGCTCCTCTGGACACTCTCCAGCTTATCAATGTTCTTTCTACACTGTGACACATAGTCCTGAACACAATACTCCAGATGGGATCTGAGCAGGGTGGAGTGCAGAGGGACAATTACCTTCCTAGTCCTGGTGTCTCTCAGAGAGGCCTAAGGCTGCATTTCAGAAAAGGAAAGAAGCTGAAAAGGAGACTGGAGGACCAGACTTGATTCTGACAAACAACAAATGGGTACTGCAGCAGAAATCAATTGAGCCAACTTCTGACAAAGATGGCTGACTAAACAACAGAGTAAGCCACCCAGCTTACACATAACTACTCCAACAAAACCCTAAAATTCATACTACACCAAAAGTGATCCAGAAGCATCTTCCACCTCAAAATTGTCAGAAGTGTAAGGGAAAGAGGAAAAGGAGGTTCCTTTCCACTTTAAGCAAAGAGATTGTCATGTAACCAGAGATAAGACAAATGAAGCTAATAAGACTTTAAGCTGAGAGGCAGCAAAATCAGAGGGTTCCCTTTAGAAGGCCCTAAAATGGTCAAAAAGCCCTACACTGGGGACCTTGAAAGCCTCAGGGAACAGTACCAGGCAGTAACCAACCAAGTGCTGACCAACACAGTACAGACAGACTGGGACAGTAATGGCTATTATATTACTTAATGCTCTGTCCTGACATATCAGAAGGGGCCCTAAAGATCCAGTGCTTTGAACCTCAAAGATCCAGGGCAGCCTAAACCCAAGAAGTAGAGGTCATCCCTAGTGCCCAGGGGACCCAAGGTAAGATAAAGCAGGGCTGATCATTCCACTCAAAATGCAGCAAGGTATAAACCCTGGATTTGGCACAATGATGGAATCCAGGTAATGAAGCTAGAGAGATAAATACATAAAAGAACACATCCATAAGTATCAATAATTATTGCATGTCTGACCCCATAACAACCATAAGCATAGGAAAAATGGATTTATGAATATACCTAGAAAAAATAGACCAAGAGATATAAAAATGAAACAAAAGCCCTGAAGGAAATAATTGGAAGATGAGTAAGTAGCTTAGAAGACAAGTGGTAAACTTTACCCAAGAAAGAAAATCTCTGAAAACCAGAATAGGCCAAGTAGAAATGAATGGCTCCATGACATAGTAAGAAATATTAGAAGAAAATCTAAAGACTGAAAAAAATGGAAGAAAATTTAAGATAATTGAGATAAAAAACAATTTATCTGGAAACAAGTCAAGAGAAAATTTAAGAATCAAGGGGCAGCTAGATGGCGCAGTGGATACAGCTTTGGCCTTGGAGACAGGAGGACTTGAGTTCAAATCTGACCTAAGAAAACTTGACACTTACTAGCTGTGTGACCCTGGGCAAGTCACTTAACCCTGACTGCCTCATCAAAAGAAAAAAATTTAAGAATGGACTCCTTAAATACCATGATTTTTAAAAGCACTAGGCACTCTTTTACAAGGAATCACAGATGAAAATTACTCAAATCTATCAGAACCAGAGGACAAAGTAATGATAGAAAGAATTTACCCATCATGTGCTGAAAGGAACCCCAAAAGGAATAGTCCTAGGAATGTCAAAGCCAAAATCTAGAACTGTTATATCAAAGAAAAAAAATTGCAAATATCCAAAAAGACAGTTCAAGAGCCAAGATGCTACAGTCCAGTTTACATAGGACCTAGCAGCTCTGCTTCAAAAGACAAAAGATATGAGGCTTATAATCAAGAAAAACTTACTCTGCAAAACTAAATGTAATCCTACAGGGAAAAAAATGGATTTTTAATGGAATTGAGAACTTTCAAGTATTTCTGATGAAAAGACCATAGCTGAGGTAAAAATGCTGAAATGCAAACATAAGGGTCTGGAGAAACCTAAAAAAGTGCATTTATTTGAGCATCTGGAAGGAGCTACATGATGATATGGCGCTAATGTTCTAATGGGGGAAAAATAAACAAATGGTCCTTCAAAATTTTAATGTCTTCATGGGGTACTGAGGGAGTTCAGTTAGAAAAAGAGGTCCTAGGGTAGACTGATTCTGTTCTGATAGTATGATGAGGTGAAAGAGAAGGAAGGTAAAAGGAGGAATACACTAGTGTAGAAAGGAAAAACAACGATGTTGAACTTGCTATTGGCAGCTAGATGGTGGTATGGATAAAGTGCCAGGCCTAGAGTCGGGAAAACCTGAGTTCACATATGGTCTCGGACATGTAATTGCTGTGTGACCTTCTAAGAGTCACTTAAGCTCTGTTTACCTCAATTACCTCATCTGTAAAAAGGGGATAATATCTACCTCTCAGGGTTGTTGTGAAGATCAGATGACATAATACTTGTAAAGTGCTTAGCACTATTATCACTATTATTATCACTATTATCATCATCATCACCATCATTACCTTAAAAATGGGGTGTGTGAGGAGAAGAATATGCAAACACGGAAGAATGGGCAGGGAGAGCGGGCATCAGCTGAACCTCACTCAGCTGAAATGGACAAAGGTGAGTTAACAAAGACATACACAAGAGTCTGGTGTGAAAATACATAAAACTCAACAGGGAAACAAGCTTGGATAGGAAAGAGGGGAATTAAAAACAGAGGATAACACCAGGGAGAGACTAGGCAAAAGCAAAGCAAACTTTCCAATCTTAAAGGGAGGAATTAAAGGGGTAAGAATTCAAGGGAATGGATGAATGAATTGTGGTAAATGAATGTAATGGAATATCAAGCAAATATGAAATGATTTAGAGTGAAGTGAGCACAACCAGGAGAACAATTTACATAAGGAAAAGAACAATGTAAATAAAAATAACTTTGAAAGAACTCTGATCAAAGCAATAAACTATGATGAAACATGTATACACACCACTTGACAGAAAGGTGAGGGACACAAGGGGTAGAAGGAGATAAACATTTCTGGACATGGCTACTGTATGGGTTAATTTTGATTGGCTACGCTTATTTGTTACAAGTTTAGTATGTTTGTTTTCTTTTTCTCTTGGTTATTGGAAGGGAGGAGAGAAGGGTGTTGGGTAGGTGGTAATAGTGATGTCCAAAAAGAGGGTCACTGCAACATTTTTTTAAATGCACCCAAGTGAGAAGGTGGAGCCAAGATGGCAGAGAAAAGGCATGGACTCACCTGAGCTCTCCCAAATTCTCTTCCAAACAACTCTAAAATAATACCTCAAAATGAATTCTGGAGTGGCAGAACCCACAAAAGGACAGAGTGAAACACTGTTCCAGCCCAAGGTCCTGATAATTTAGGTCAGCTAGGAACGGTCTGTTGCACTGGAGTGAAACTGTGGCACAGTGCAGTGCAGGCACCTCCCCAGAAAGCCTGCAGTATGCAGCGCCTTAGCAAGCTTTGGGGGCAACTGAATTGGCAGCAGCAGCTCCTGGAACTATTAGCCCACAAATGGTAAAGGGATCAGGCAACTGTCAGGAGGAGATTACAAAAAAAGTCCCTTTGCTGGCATGGGGTGGAGAACTCTGTTACATTGCTACCACGTGGATCTGGGTTGCAGTCCTGGACCCCTAGTCCCAGGGCCAAGAGGAACACTAGCACACACAGCTTGTAGCTGCAGGGGAGTGGTGACCCTGGTTACAGTTCCAGGGCAGAGAAGAGAGTATGAGATCACTCACAGAACATAGGCCAGGAGAACAGTAAACACATCTCTCCTTAAATCATACCATTTTGAAAGAACTGAAAACTTACAGACCCCCAGAAGTAGCTCTGCGAATAGATGCAAAAAAACCGTAAGCTTTAGACAGTGACCCCTCCACCTCAGAAGTAGAGTCCAACTTTAAGATAAAGTCAAGTCAAGAAATAGGTTAGGGGCAGGTAGGTGGTGGAGTAGATGGAGCTCTGGCCTTGGAGTCAGGAGGACCTGAGTTCAAATCCAGCCTTAGACACTTGACACTTACTAGCTGTGTGACCCTGGGCAAGTCACTTAACTCCAATTGCCTCACCAAGAAAAAAATAGGCTAGAAAAATATTTAGTCATTTTTCAGTCATTTCATGTCTTACTCTTTGTGACCCAGTTGGGGTTTTCTTTGCAGAGATATTGGAGTGGTCTGCCATTTCCATTTCCAGCTCACTTCATACATGAGGAAACTGAGGGAAACAAGTTTAAGTGACATTCCCAGAGTCACATAGCCAGCAACTGTCTGAGGTAACATTTGAATTCAGGTCTTCCTGATTCCAGGCCTGGAACTCTAGTCACTGCCTCTGGAAAAATGAGCAAACAACCAAAAAAAGAACCTGACCTTAGAAAGTTACTCTGGTGACAGGGACAATCAAAACACAAAATCAGAAGAAGACATCAAAATCAAAACAGGTACAACCAAAGCCTCAAAGAAAAATGTGAATTGGTCTCAGGCCCACAAAAAGAATTCTTGGAAGAGCTCAATGAGGATTTAAAAACTCAAATAAAAGAGTTAGGGGGAAAATTGGGAAAAGAAATGAGAGTGATGCAAGAAAATCATGAAAAAAGAGTCAACAGCTTGGTAAACGATGCATTAAAAAAAAACAACACTGAAGAAAATAACATCTTAGGCTATAAAAATGTGCATACCCTTTGACTCAGCAATAGCACTTCTAGGGCTATATCCCAAAGAGATCATACAAATGGGAAAAGGACCCACATGTACAAAAATATTTATAGCAGCTCTTTTTGTGGTAGCAAAAAATTGGAAATTGAGAGGATGCCCATCAATTGGGGAATGGCTGAACAAGCTATGGTATATGAATGTAATGGAATATTATGGTGCTATAAGAAATGATGAACAGGCTGACTTCAGAAACACCTGGAAAGACTTGTATGGTCTGCTGCTGAGTGAAATGAACAGAACTAGGAGAACGCTGTACACAGTAACAGCCACGCTGTGTGATGACTAATATTGATAGACTTAACCCTTCTCAGCAATGCAAGGGTCTAAGACATCTCCAAAGGCCTCATGATGGAAAATGCTATCCACATTCAAAGAAAGAACTATGGAGTTTGAATGCAAATCAAAGCATACTATTTGCTATTTTTTTTTCTTCTGTTGTACTTTGTTTCCTCTTTCAGGTGATTCCTCCTCTTGGTTCTAATTCTTACTTACAACATCACTAATGTGAAAATATGTTTAATAGGAATATATATGTATAGCCTATATCAGATTGCACACCATCTTGGGGAGGGAGGTAGGGAGGGAGGGGGAGAAAAATTTTAAATTCAATCTTATGGAAGAGATTGTTGATAATTCAAAATAAATTAATTAAAAAATAAAAAATGCCTAAAAAAAAAGAAAAAAAAAGAAAATAACATCTTAATAAACAGAATTGGCCAAATGGTAAAAGAGGCACAAAAATCCCACTGAGAGAAGAACTCCTTAAAAAGCAGAATTGGACAAATAGAAAAGGAGACACAAAAGCTCACTGAAGAAAATAACTCCTTAAAAATTAGAATTGAGCAAGTGGAAGTAATGACTCCATGAAATATCAAGAAACAATCAAACAAAATCAAAAGAATGAAAAAATAGAAGAAAATATGAAATATCTCATTGGAAAACCTGACCTGCAAAATAGATCAAGGAGAGGTAAGTTTAGAATTATTGGACTACCTGAAAGCTTTCAAAAAATTGTCAAGGAAAACTGTCCTGATATTCTAGAAGTAGAGAGTAAAATAAAAATGGAAAGAATCCATCGATCACCTCCTGAAAAAGATCCCAAAATGAAAACTCCCAAGAATATTATACTAAATTCCAGAGCTCCCAGGTCAAGGAGAAAATACTGCAAGCAGCCACAACAACAACAAAAAAACAAAAACAAAAAAAAAACAATTGAAATATCATGGAGCCACAGTCAGGATAACACAAGATTTAGCACTTCCATGTTAAAGGATCAGAGGGCTTGGAATATGATATTCCAGAGGGCAAAGGAGCTAGGATTACAACCAAAAATCACCTACCCAGCAAAACTGAGTATAATCCTTCAGGGGAAAAACAGATATTCAATTAAATAAAGGAGTTTCAAACATTCCTGATGAAAAAGACCAGAGCTGAAAAGAAAATCTGACTTTCAAATACAAGACATAAGAGAAGCATAAAAAGATAACTAGGGAAGAGAAATCATAAGGGATTCAATAAAGTTAAATTGGCAACATTCCTACATAAGAAGATGATACTTATAACTCCTAAGAACAAGTTAGGAATATACATAGACAGAGGGCATGAGTGTGAGTGAATATGATAGGATGATTTAAAAAAATAAAATTAAGGGATGAGAAAGAGAGATGCACTGGGACAAAGAGGAAGGGAGAGGTAGAATGGGGTAAATTACCTCACATGAAGGAGGTGTGAAAGCTTTTACACTGGAGGAGAAGATGGGGAAAGTCAGGGGCAGGGAGCACTTGAACCTTACTCTCATTGGAATTGGCTCAAAGAGGGAATAACATACATACTCAGTTGGGTACAGAAATGTATCTTGTTCTACAGGAGAGTAGGACAGGAAGAAGATAAAAGAATAAGAGAAGGGAGGGAGAACTGATAGAAGGCAGGGCAGATTGGGGGAGGCAGTAGTCAGAAGTAAAACACTTTTAAGGATGGACAGGATGAAAGGAGAGAGTACAATAAACATGGAAAACAGGATGGAGGGAAATATATATTAATCGTTAACTGAAAATTTTTTACGAGTTTCTCTGGTAAAGGCCTCATTTCTCAAATACATAGAAAACTGAGTTAAATTTATAACAATACAAGTCATTCCCCAAATGCTAAATGGCAAAGGATATGAATAGGCAGTTTTCAAACAAAATAATCAAAGCTATCTACAGTCATATGAAATAATGCTCTAAATCACTACTGATCAGAGAAATCCAAATTAAAACAACTCTGAGGTACCATTCCACACCTATTAGATAGAATAATATGACAGAAAAGGAAAATGACAGATGTTGGAGGGGATGTGGGAAAATTGATGCACTGTTGCACTATTGCACTGTTGGTGAAGTTGTAAATTAATTCAACCATTCTAGAGAGCAATCTGGATCTATGTCCAATGGGTTATAAAACCGTGTATACCCTTCAACCCAACAATACCACTACTAGATCTGTAACCCAAAGAGGTTAAAAAAGAAAAAGGACCTATATGTACAAAAATATTTATAGCAGCTCTTTTTTGTGATGGCAAAGAATTGGAAATTGAGGGGATGCTCATCAATTGGGAAATGGCTGAAAAAATTGTGGTATATGATTGTGATGAAATACTATTGTGTTACAAAAAATGCTCTCAGAAAAACTAACAAAACAAAAAACAAAAAACAAAACTCACAGGATGTTCTCAGAAAAATCTGGACTTACATGAACTGATGGAAAGTGAGCAGAACCAAGAGAATCGTGTACACAGTAACAGCAATATTGTACAATAATCTACTGTGAATGACTTAGCTATTCTCAACAATACAATGATCCAAGAAAATTCTGAAGGACTTATGATAAAAAATGCTATCCACCTCCAGAGAAAAGAACTGATGGAGCCTGAATGCAGTTTGAAGCATACTTTTTAAAACTATTTTTCAGGGCAGCTAGGTGGCACAGTGGATAGAGCACTGGCCCTGAACTCAGGAGGACCTGAGTTCAAATCTAGCCTCAGACACATGATACTCACTAGCTGTGTGACCCTTGGCAAGTCACTTAACACCAATCGCCTCACAAAAAAAAAAAACAACAAAGCTTTATTTTTCTTGGGTTTTTTGGTTTGTGTTTTCTTTCACAACATGGCTAATATGGAAATATGTTTTGTATGACTACACATGTATAACCTATATCAAATTGCTTGCCTTCTCAAGAAGGGAAATAGGCAAGGAGGGAGCAAGGGAATTTGGAACTCAAAATTTTATTCAATTTCTTTTTCTGAGATGGGGTTATTTAAGTATCTTATTTCTTCTGTTAATCTGGACAATTTATATTTTTGTAAATATTCATACATTTCACTGAGATTGTCAAGTTTACTTGCATATAATTGGGCAAAATAGTTCTGAATTATTGTTTTAATTTCCTCTTCACTGATGGTGATTTCACCCTTTTCATTTTTGATACTGGTAATTTGGTTTTCTTCTTTCTTTTTTTAAATTAAATTAACCAAAGGTTTATCTATTTTATTGGTTTTTCCATATAATCAGCTCTTAGTTTTATTTATTAGTTCAGTAGCTTTCTTAATTCCAATTTTATTAATCTCTCCTTTGGTTTTCAGTATTTCTAATTTCAGTATTTAGTTGGGGATTTTTAATTCATTCTTTTTCTAGTTTTTTTAGTTGCATGCCCAATTCACTGATCTCCTCTTTTTCTATTTTATTCATGTAAGCATTTAGAAATATAAAACTTTCCCTAAGAACTACTTTCACTGCATCCCATAAGTTTTGGTATGTTGTCTCATTATTGTCATTCTCTTGGATGAAGTTATTGATTGTTTCTATGATTTGTTGTTTGACCCACTCATTCTTTAGGATTAGATTATTTAGTTTCCAAATAATTTTTAGTCTATTTTTCCATGGCCCTTTATTATATATAATTTTTATTGCATCATGATCTGAAAAGGATGCATTTAACATTTCTGCCTTTTCTGCATTGGATTGTGAGGTTTTTATGCCCTAGTGCATAGTCAATTTTTGTGTAAGTGCCATGTACTGCTGAGAAAAAAGTATATTCCTTTGTATTCCCACTCAATTTTCTCCAGAGGTCTACCATATCTAACTTTTCTAAAATTCTATTCACCTCCTTAACTTATTTCTTGTTTATTTTGTGGTTAGAATTATCTAGTTCAGAGGGAGAGGTTGAGGTCCCCCCCAGTACAGTTTTGCTGTCTATTTCTTCCTGTAACTCCCTGAACTTCTCTAAGAATCTGGATGCTGTACCACTTGCTGCATATATGTTTAGTAATGATATTACTTCATTGTCTATGGTGCCTTTTAACAGGATGTAGTTTCCTTCCTTATCTCTTTTAATAAGATCTGTTTCTGCTTTTGCTTTGTCTGAGATCAGGATTGCTACCCCTGCTTTTTTTTTTTTACTTCAGCTGAAGCATAATGTATTCTGCTCCAGCCTTTTACCTTTACTCTGTGTGTATCCCTCTGTTTCAAATGTGTTTCTTGTAAACAATACATTGTAGGATTATGGTTTTTACTCCATTCTGCTATCCATTTCTGTTTTATGGGAGAGTTCATCCCATTCACATTCATACTTATGATTACAATATGTGTCCTACTCTCCATCTTATTTCCCCTTCCCCTGTTTATGCTTTCCTTTCTCCTTTTCTACCTTTCCCTCCTCACTAGAGTTTTGCTTTTGACCACCACCTACCTCCATCTGCCCTCCCTTCTATCAGTCCCCCTCCCTTTTCTTTCCCTTTTCCCTTACTACTTCTTCCCTCCCTTCTATCCCCACTTCCTTTTTCTTTCTCCTTTCCCTTCCTACTGCATATATGGCAAGTTAAATTTCTATAACCTGAGTATGTTATTCCCTCCTTGAGCCAAATCCTATGAGAGTAAAGTTCAAACAATGCTCATCTCCCTCCCTTCTTTCTCTCTACTGTAATGTCTTTGTGCCTCTTTATGTGATGTAATTTACCCTTTTCTGCTTCCTCCTTTCCTCTTCTCCCATTACAGGAACTCGAAATTTTAAAAAATGAATGTTTAAAATTGTTTTTACATGTAATTGGGAAAAAAATAAAATTTTAAATTTAAAAATGCACAGAGAATAGAAAGTTTAGAAGGAAACAGATGAGCTAAACCATTGTGAAAGAAACATATAGAAGTAATTACATGTATGTATATAATATCTTTTGAAAAGCAAGTAGTATGAAATGGGATTTTATATGAAACTGAATCTCCCTTTTGCGTTCTGCTCTGGGGATGAAAATTTCTTTTTTGTTTTTTAAATCCAGAATAAAAGAAAAAAAATAATTGAATGAAGACTAGGTGATGTAAATACAAAAGATCTCCTTTGATTCTCACAATAACCCTGTGAGGTAGATACTATTATTATCCCCATTTTACAGATGATGAAAGGTAGATAGAGGGCAAATGACTTACAAGGGACAGCTAGGAGGTATCTACGGCCTGATCTGAACTCAGGTTTTCCAGACTCCAGGCCCAGCCTTCTATCCACTGTGCCATCTAGCTGCCATCAAAAATATACTTATCGGGGCAGCTAGGTGGCGCAGTGGATAGAGCACTAGCCCTGGATTCAGGAGGACCTGAGTTCAAATCTGGCCTCAGACACATAACACTTACTAGCTGTGTGACCCTGGGCAAGTCACTTAACCCCATTGCCCAGACCAAAAAAAAACAAAAAACAAAAAAAAAACAAAAAAACAAAAACAAAAAACCCCCCAAAATATACTTATAAATAAAAAATCATCTTACAAAAGAAAGGAATGAAAGGAATGAAGTCATGGAAGGAAGTGACCTCGCCATCTTAAACTTGGTGAGAAATAAGGATATAGCAGTGTGTATAGTTTGAGGTATAGCCCAGCCTTCAGCTGAGTAAATTTCAGGGTTCAAAGATAGAAATAGGTAGGATACCATGGCCTGAAATTCTAGAAGGGAAGTCAACTGAAGAACTCTTACCATGTTTCTTCTATGTTCAAGAACCTTCATTGGCTTACTATCACTTCCAGAATAAAGTACAAACTAACTTGCCTAACACTGACAGTCCTTTAGCAATCTGACTCCAAGTTTATTTATTTAACACTGCTTCCCTTTAAGGGCAGCTAGGTGGTGCAGGAGTGTCAGACCTGGAGTCAGGAAGACCTGAGTTCAAATAGGGCCTCAGACACTTGTTAGCTGGGTGACTCTGATACTTAACCCTGTTTGCCTCAGTTTCCTCATCTATAAAATGAGCTGGAGAAGGAAATGGTACTCCAGTATCTTTGCCCAGAAATCCCCAAATGGGATCATGACTAAAATGACTGAAGAACAACAAAAATTCCCCCTTAAACACTCTACATTCTAGCTAAACTAGACTGTTTAGTTGCTGTTCCTCAATCTTGTACCACCCTCTCCCACTTTCATGCATTTGTGTAAGCTATCTTCCACGCCTTGAAAGCACTCCAAATGCAGCCTCTATTTACCACATCACAAAATCTCAGAGCGGGAGAAACCTTGGTACTTCTTCCATACCTAGGTAGGCTTTACTCCTGCATCTCTGCCAGACAAATAGTCTAGTCCAGGGGTGGGGAAGCCGTGGTCTCAAGGTCACATGTGTTCCCCACCCCTGGTCTAATCCCAGAGTTTAAGACTAGAAAAGTACTTGGTCCTAGAAACAGTAGTGAGATATGTAGTACAGAAATTATTATCCCCATTTTACAGATGAGGAAACTGAGGCTTAGACAGGTAAAGTGATTTGTCCAACAGCTATCACAAATTGGTGCTGGGACTTGAACTCAGGTCTCAGGCTCCCAAATATATATTCTTTGTACTACACCATGCAGCCACCACACACTATTCTGGAAATGAGCTTAGGATTTTTGGATTCCTCATCTGTCAATCTTTCTATCAGTCTCATGATTGCTTCCCTATGCAGAAAAACAGATACTCCAGAAAAAAGCAATACCAAGAAGAAGTGGGCCAAAATGTGGATAGTTAACTCCCAATTATTGTAGCTGATGTTGGGACTTGCCTGTGATACTAAAAATAACAACAGCTCATATAGTAGTTAAAAGTCTATAAAGCACTTTACATAGATTATTTCCCTTGAGTCTCATAATATGCTATAAAGTTGGCAGTGCATATATTATTCATTCCACTTTACAGATGAAGAAACTGAGGCTCAGAGAGTTTATGTGACACAGCAGCAGAGCTGGATTGAACCCAATTTCTTCTAACTTTCTGCCTCCATGTACTTGCTCAGACCATCTTATATGCCTTCAAACTTACATGAACTGATACAAAGTGAAGTGAGCAGAACCAGAAGAATATTATACACAGTAATGGCAATATTGTACAATGAAAAACTGTGAATGACTTAGCTATTCTCAGCAATACAATGATCCAAGACAATCCCAAAGGACTCATGATAAAAAATGTTATCTGCTTCCAGAGAAAGAACTGATGTTGTCCATATTCTGCATACTATCTTCCTTTCTTTCTTTTCATATCTTGCACAAAATGACGAATATGGAAATGTTTTACATGATTGCACATGTATAACCTATGTTAGATTACTTATCACCTTGAGGGAGTGGGGGAAAGATAGAATTCAGAACTCAAACTTTTAAAAACATGTTAAAATTGTTTTTATACGTAATTGGGGGTAAATATTTTTTTTTAAAAGGACATGCAGGAAGGAAAGAAACAAACCTTTAGTCAGCATCTAATATGCTAAATGCTTTACAAATATTATCTCATTTGATCATCACAATAACCCTACAAGGTAGGTGCTATATATTATCTCCATTTTACAGTAGAGGAAACTGAGGCAGACAGCGGTTAAGTGACTTGCCCAGGGTTACACAGCTATTAAGTGTCTGAGGTTGGATCTGAATTCTGGTCTTCTTGACTCTAAGCCACTCTATCCACAATGCCACAGGAGAGATAAGAACAAGAGAAGGTAACTGTGGATTAATACCAAAGAGGACCATGATCCTATAGTTAGAGTGTTAGGGAAACTAAAGCCCAGTTGAGTTGAAGCTTGTGACAAATATTAATGACAATGTTATTATTAACAACTTCTACATCTGACTAAGGTTTGCATATCATTTTATATACATTTAACAGGGCTTCATTAGCTGTGGTTAAAGGAAATGGAAGATCAAAGAAAGGACTAGTCTTGCTTGGCTAGTCTGTTCAAATGATCTACTTTTCTATTTTGTAACAACTATGAAACAGTTTTGAAGACTATGCTTTCATAATTAGTTTGGTATCTGCTAATGCTAGACTCCCTTCAATTCTACCTTTTTTATATTTTCTCTTAAATGCCTAGACCTTTTATCCTTCCAACTAAATTTTGTTATTTTATCTAGTCCTATAAAGTCTGCCCATCAGACTATAAAGTCTGATGAGGAGAAAACTAAATCTGTAAATTAATTTAGAGAGTATCATCATTTTTTATTACAGTGGCATTGGTGAACCACAAACAGTGGAGATCTCTCCAATTACCTAAGTCTTTCTTTATTTCAGGAAAATTGATTTCCATGTTCAGATTAGAGTTCTACTGACCAGGGTCAGTCCAGAGAGGGCCCTACTGTCTGGGTCAGATCAGAGGGGTCAGTTTGGGTCAAGAAGATACAAAGGGATGCAAAATTTAGGATGAAAGAGCTGAGAACACTAGAGAAGGAATGTTCATTACACCAGGCCTCTAATTAACCAACCCTACCTGGTTACCCAAACCGCTTTACTCTAATGCACTGAGGCAACAATAAGCATGGCATACTGTTTCCCACTCGGGAAAGGATTCTAAGGAGGCTTTGCCAGGAATGTGAAGCAGTTCGGTACAGTAGAAAGAACACTAGATTTCTTGTTAGATTTGAGTCCCAGATCTATCTTCCTCAGTGGGTGACCCTGGGCAAGTCATTTAACCTGTTTGCCTAATCCACTGGAGAAGGAAATGATAAACCACTCCAGTGCCTTTGCCTAGAAAACCCCGCAGATGGTCAAGAAGACTGGGACACAACTAAACAACAACAAGGAGTGGGAGGTAGAAGGGGAACACACTGACCCACTACCCTCCACCAAAAGTCCACCCTACTTGCAGACAGCTGTTAGGTTTTTCCTCAAAACGAACCTAAGTCAAACCAGTCAGACCGACCAACTTATCGTTCCAAGAGCTTGACATTTCACTTCCCATCTCCAAGCCTTTCCATCGTCTGCAATACACAATCCTTTCGTTTACATTTCCCAGAATCAGTGGCTTCCTTCAAGGCTCAGCCTGCGCCACCTGATTTCCCCCTAGGTGTAAGTGCTCTCTCCTTCCTCAGGGTGCCAAGCACATATTTATCTACTTATTGGCGGCACCTCCCTAGGAGAATGAAAGTTCATTGAGGATAGGGACTACTTTTCACTTTGTCTTTGTATCCCAGTGCCTGGATCAGTGACTGGCACATAGTGGGCATGTGATAAAGATTGTGTAAATGTCTCCTCCCTTTACTAGATTTCAAGCTCCTCAAGGGCAAAGCCTAGGCTCTTTTCCACCTTGGTACCCTTTGTCCATGGTCCAGAACCCTACATCCATAGAAGGTGCTTAATAAATGTTTGCTGAATTGAATTGCAAAAGGCCTTAGAGATCATCTAGTGACTAGAATTTAGATTCTAGTCTAACTTTCTTACTTCACAAAATGGGAAAACAGAAACCCACTGAGCAAGGGATAAAAGAGAATTGGGAGGGTCTGAAAGAAAGAAGAGGAGGAAAGTGGCTTGCCCAGGACCACCAAGAGATAGAGGTAGGCCTAAGGCCCAGGCCTCATGCCTACAACCCTTCCATCTGCCTTTGGGAGCCCAAGAGCCCACAAGACATTTCCAGCTCCTGTCCAAGATAGGCTTTTCTCCCTTGTCTGTTATTACAAAATGTTGATTCTATAAATCTAATATTTTACATCCTTCCTCTCAGGAGCTCCTAAACCTTGTAGTCTGACTCTAATGTAACCTTCCTGTCCATTTCATTACTTCAGCTATCCTCTCTTCCTCACTCCAGATCAAAGTTTAGTAATTTATGCCACCTGGGTCAGTGATGATAAACAGTAAGGTTTTAGGGACATCACCAAAACAAATAAACAGCACCCCCTCAGTATCCCAAAAGAGATAAAAAAACAAAAAAGAAAAGGACCTATATATACAAAAATATTTATAGCAGCTCTTTTCTGGGGGTAAAAAATTAGAAGTTGAGAGGATGCCCATCAATTGGGGAATGGCTGAACAAGTTCTGGTATGTGATTATGAGGGAATACTATTGTACTATAAGAAATGATGAGCAGAATGCACTCAGAAAAACCTGGAAAGACTTGCATGAGCTGATGCAAAGTGAAATGTACTGTGTACAAACTAACAGCACTATTGTAAGATGATCAGCTGTGAATGACTTAGCTATTCTCAGCAATACAATGGTCCAAGACAACTCTGAAGGACTTATGATGAAAAATGCTATCCATCCCCAGAGAAAGAACTGATAGTATCTGAATATAGATTGAAGTATACTTTTTTTAAACTTTATTTTTCTTGAGTTTTTTTTTTATTGTCTATGTTTTCTTTCACACCATGACTATTATGGAAATGTTTTGCATGACTACACATGTACAACCTATATAGAATTGCTTGCTTTCTCAATAAGGGGTTGTGGTGGGGGAGAAGGGAGAGAATTTGGAACTCAAAGTTTTAAAAACAAATGTTAAAAATTGTTTTTACATGTAACAGGGGGAAAATAAAATATTAAATTAAAGGAATAAAGAAAAAAAAAAGAAAAATGATTAAAAAAAACAACAGCACCTTTCCTTTCCCTAAGGAAGGTTACTAATCACACACCACAGACAAGGAACCTAGGACCAGCCAACAACATTTTCATGCAGAAGAGCCCACCTACCCATCCCATGCCACCACAAACCAGTCCTTTAGACTTGTCACATAAAACTTTGGATCTAGCTCCCTTCCCAGGGTGAGCAAAGGAAAGAAGATGGTGCTCCATTCTTTTGCGTGTGACTGCTCATCAGGTCTTATGAACGATCAGCTCTATCCTAGCCATGCTCACCCCTACCTAGCCTTGGTCTGTCAGCTCCCCTTATAGCTGGTCCCCCCAAACCCCCTTGCCAGGCACCAGCCCTCTGCCCAATCCTAGTCCCTAGTGCTCGGGCCACACGTTGCCCAAGAAAGCACTGAAAATTCCACTTACCATGGCAAAGAGCCTCCAGTCAGCCCAATCCAGCCCAGGCCTGCCCCACTGCCTAGACAGGAAAGAGAGAAGGCAAGCACTACTAACAAATCCTCCTCCCAGGCTCCCTGGAATTTCAAACAAAGATAATCTCCTTAACTCACTGATGGGAAAGGCATTCCAATGCTGCAGCCATAATTACCCCTTGTTCTGGGCATGGCCCAGACATCCTGGAAGTATGAAAGACAAAAAGGAACCAGTCTGCCTGCCCAGAGTGGCTCCACTCTCAAGGCTCACTACTATACATTCCCAGAGAGGCCACCAGTCAGAGGACTGAGAGACCTTCCTCAAATAACCTGAGAGTTGGCCAGGCTCAGGGACCAGGAATCTAACACTCATAACTAGTCATATTCAACTTTGGGTGTGGCATCCCTCACTAGGACTTTCAGTTCCCAGTCTTGTTTCCTAAGGCTCCTAGTCCTTCTCCCCAACCCCACTTTACCAAGGGTCCCAACTCCCTATACTACCTCAACACACACACACACATTTCAGGTGCTCAATAAAGTGCTTATTGACTAACTGCCCAGATCCCAGTGAGTTCCCAAGGGCTCAGCCTAAACAGACTGAAGGGAGCCCTTCACCTCCCCCAACCCCAGCCGTTATTTCCTAGTTCCTACCAGGTACTGAATACATTGTTCCCAGCTGGATGCTGACTCCAACCATCCCCAATCCCAGCAGAGGTAACCTGCTACCACCTTCTCAACAATCTCTCATCAGCTAGGTGGCACAATGGACACAGTGCTGGGCCTAGAATCAGGAAGACCTGAATTTAAATTCAACCTTGAACAATTAATAGTTGTGTGACCGTAGGCAAGTGACTTAACCTCTGTCTAGCTAAGTTTCCTCAACTTTAAATGGGGATAATAATAGCACTTACCAGAATTGTTGTGAGGATCAAAAGAGATAATATTATATAGCACAGAACCTGGCACAAAATTAAGCACTTAATAAATGCCTGTTTCTTTCCTTTCTTCCTTACTTCATAAAATAACATGACCACTCACACTGCTTGAGCAGGAAGTCACCAACTACAATCTTTCTAATACGGTAGACTATTGAATCTTACTATTTCCAGTCATTACTTCCTAAGGTCCGATGGGCCTTTCTATCTGCCCTACAGCTAACCCTCCAATAAGTATCACCTATCCTAATTAGAGAAGGCTAGGTGGTGCAGCCTGGAGTCAGGAAGACCTGAGTTCAAATCCAGCCTCAGACACTCATTAGCTGTGTGACCCTGGGCAAGTCACTTAAACCTGTTTGCCTCTGTTTCCTCACATGTAAAAGGAGCTGGAGAAGGAAATAGCTAACCATTCCAGTATCTTTGCCATGAAAACCCCAAAAGGGGTCACAAAGAGTGGGTCAGGAAGAGTCAGTCACAACTGAAACCACTGAACAACAGCAACCCTAATTACAGTAAGAATTAGAATCTCCTATAGAGCAGCGATTATCTTGCTTTTCTTTTTGTACCTCCTACACTTAGAACAATACTTCAATGCTTAATATGTCACAGTGGATAGATCACCAGACCAGGAGTCAGGAAGACTTGAATTCAAGTCCAACCTCAGCTACTTACTGGTTTTGTGACCTTGAACAAGTCATTAACCTCTGCCTCAATTTCCTTATCTGTAAAATGAAGATAATAATAGCACCTACTTCCTAGGTTCGCAAGGATAAAATAAGGTAATATTTGTTAAAAACAAAAAACTTTGCAAATTTTAAAGTACTTTATAAAGGCTAGCTATTATTAAGAAGTGCTTTTCCATTCTATTCCTTCACCATCTTGGTCATCTTCTTCTGGACCCTTTCCAGTTTGTCAATGTCCCTCCTAAAATGTGGTACCTACAACTGAACACAATACTCCAGATATGATCTGACTTGGTCAGAGAGTAGGGGGAACATCAACTCCATTCTTTTTTTTGGCAGCCACTATTGACTCACATTAAGCTTAAAGTCCACTAAAAAACTAAAATTTGTTCACTTTTGTTCCTACCTCTCCCATTCTGAATAGATAAAGTATTTATTAAGCACTTACTATGCACAATGCTATATCTGTGTCCAAAAGGCAACTCTTAGACTGCATTTTATAAGATAAAACTCACCATTTTAGCCCACTGAAATCTTTCTGGATTTAGACTTAGTTATCCAATTTGTTGGCTCTCCCTTCAATTATGTGTCTTCTCCAAGTCTGATCTGCATGTCATGTCTATATCCAAATCATGAATAAAAATGTTGAGTAGCCTACAGACAAAAACAGACTCCTGGGGCCTTCTATTTTAGCAATAGTCAACAGTCAGTCCACAAGTATTTATTAAGTATTTACTATGTGCCAGGCACTATGCTAAGTGCTGGGGATACAAATATAAGCAGAAAGATAGTGTCTGCCTTCAAGGAGCTTATAATCTAATGGAAAAATACAGCATGTGGAGACTTGGCATCACTGGCCAAATGTCTCCTGATAGTTGCCATTTCCCCTCTTCCCCATAGTCTATGTAACCACTGCTCTTCAACTACTAAAGACCTACCAAAGTACTGAATCAGACCACAGGACGGTTTAAGGATCAGTCAGCAACATACTCTGAGAACCCTTCATTCAAATGGCGCACTCACACATGAAAAAAGACTGGGAAGCTAATATGATTAGAGGCAGTGAGCTCACTGTAGTGAATGAAATTCTGGACTTGGAGTCAGGACAACCTGGATTAATATCCTGCCCCTGACATTTGACTTCTCTAAGGCTCAGTTCCCTCATCTATAAAATGCTGTTCACTTGTTTCAGTAGTGTCCAACTGTCTGTGATGCCATTTGGGGTTTTCTTGGCAAATACACTGGAGTGTCTTCTCCATTTCCTTCTCCAGCTCATTTTACAGATGAGGAGGGAAACAGGATTGAGTGACTTGCCCAGGGTCACACAGCTATTAAGTGTCTGAGGCTGGATGTGAACTCATGAAGATGAATCTTCCTGATTCTAAGCCCAGTGCTTTATCCACTGCTCCACCTAGCTGTCTACATCTAAAAATAGGAATGACAATACCTACAGTACCCAAGGTAGTTATAAAGCTTCAATAAGGGGGCAGTTAGGTGGCACAGTGGATACAGCACTGGGCTTAGAATCAGGAAGACTCATCTTCATGAATTCACATCCAGCCTCAGACATTTACTATCTGTCTGACACTAGGCAAGTTGCTTAATCCTGTTTGCCTCAGTTTCCTCATCAGTAAAATTAGGTAGAAAAGGAATCTTTGCCAAAAAAATTCCAAAATGGGGTCACGAAGAGTCAGACACAACTGAACAACAGTAACAAAGCTCCAATAAGGTAACATATAAAAAGCACTTTGCAAATTGAACTGCTCCAAAATATGTTACCTTTTTTATTTATTACTCATGGCCAAGAAGGGGCAAGAGAGGGAACAGGTGATTCAGCCAAGACTGACATCAGCTCTCAGCACCATCTAGAAAACCCCCCAGGGAGAACTGAATCCAATAGATTCTGGAAACAGTGCTTGCAAAAGGGGCCCAAAAAGTAGATCCAAGTAGATGAGATTTCAACTACTGGTCTCAAGGACTCAACCTTGAGCTTTTGTCCTACTCACTAAGAAAGGCTTGGTTAGCCAACCATGGGGCACTTCACTGACTTGCTGGGAGTTGCCTCTGGCAGGCACTGGATAACTTGATTATCACAACCCAACCGGGAGACACGGTGCAATACTGACAAGCTTGACGTTGGGGTGGGGGAAAAGATGAACAAAGATTAAGCTGGGCCCCAGATGGAAAACAGAAGAAAGTCCTCCCATGAGAAAGAAGTGCCAGGAGTCCAAGAAAGGACTGAAGTAAAAATGTGGCCTGTAGACTAGGAAGACCAAAGAAACAGATGTCAACTGATGAGGTTCTGGTCCCTGCATAATAAATGTTTACTGAATTTAATTGAGACAGCAGTGTAGTGCAGTGGAAAGAACACTGGCTCTGGACTGGGGTTCTAATACTGCCCATGACAACTGCTATCTGTGGGCAAGTCCCTTGATCTCCCTAAGGCCTCAATTCCCTCATCTGAAAAATTAAGGGGGGGGGGGGGTTGATGGCCTGGTTCCTTCAAGCTGTAACTCTATGATCCTTGATGCTAGTGGGACTTTAGAAGAGCAACTCTTTAAGGTGAGTGATTCTGACTGGTGCTAGATACTCAATATAATAGAATTATTAATAGTTCACATTTATATAACTGTTATGCTTACAAAGGTGCTTTACATATATCTCACTGATGCTCAGAATGCTCTAAAGTAAACAGTGGAAATATCATCATCCCCATTTTACCGACAAACAAACTGAGGCCGAGAAGTTGTGACATACCTAAAATCACCCAGTTTGAACACAGTCAAAACTCCAACTAGAGTCTTCTGACTCTTAGTCTAGTGCCCATTCCACTATGCCACACTGAAACTGGCTATGCCAAGAATATCAGAACTGACAGAGCAGTAACACAGAAGAAAAACAGATTTGTTGTTCAGTTGTATACAATTCTCTGTGACTCCAGTTGGAGTTTTCTTGGCAAAAATACTGGAGTGGTTTGCCATTTCCTTCTCTAGCTCATTTTACAGATGAGGAAACTAAGGCAGACAGGGTTAAGTGACTTGCTCAGAGTCACACAGCTAGTAAATGTCTGAGGGTCATATTTGTACTCAAGAAGATGAGTCTTCCTAACTATGGGCCTGGCACTCTATCCACTGCACCAACTAACCATCATGAGAAGGACAATGGATGGGGAGTCAGAAGACCTGGGTTCAAGTCCTGGCTCTGCTCCAACTTACTCTGTAATTTTGAACAAGTACCTTCCCATCTCCGGGCCTCAGTTTCTCAGGCTCTCGGGCTCTGTATGGTATCCTGCTCTGACCCTCAGTGGGACAACACATGCTTTGCCTGTATGAGGTCCTGGATATCTGGTATCTCTACCACATCATATAGAAAAAGGCAATAAATCTGCAGTCAGAGGCCCCAGTTTGGAATCATGTTTCTCCTTACTCTCTGGTGTGATCTATGTGAGTCATTTAATTCTTCTTGTCCTCAGTTTCCTCATTTACAAAATGAGGACCTTTGACTAGATAACCTCTGAGCTCTCTTCTAGTTCTAAATCTATGATCCTATAAATCAGTGCCTGGAGGTTTCCACCTTGGCTGACCATATTCAGGCTCCTAGCATTGTAATCTCTTCCCCATGAATCATGCCTCTGAAATCCCTCACCCACTCCATTCAGTGCCTGGCACAGGGCTGTTCACAGAACAGGTATTACTAAACACCTATTACATTTCAGTAGCTGCTACTCGGTCAGGCCAGACTGAAGTCTTAACAACTTGGATTTTTACAGAAAATTCTATTATCTATTAATTTGAGACTTGTAAAGTCACAAAGACCTGAGTCTGAATTCTGCTTTAGACATTTACTAGCTGTGTGATGCTGGACAAATCATTTAACTTCTCTCAGTCTCAGTTCCCTCATCTGTAAAACAGATAATAATACTACCTACCTCATAGGACTGTGGTCCTATGACAATACATGTAATACATGTAAAGGGTTTAACAGTCTTTGGGCCTCAGTTTCCTCATCTACAAAATGAGTGGGTTGGATTAGAAGATCACTAACTCCTTTCTAGTTTTAAATCCTATAATCCTAATATGATCTCCTAGCTATGTTACCTTGGATAAATGACTTCACCTATCTGGGTTTCAATTTCCTCATCTATATAACAACAACAACAACAATTATTGTACTACCTACCTTCTAGGGGTGTTAGGAGATTTAAATGACTAATACATGCAAAGCTTTCTCTCCTCTCCAATTCACTCTTCACAAACATCCAGGTCAGTCTTCTTAGATATTGCTCAGATCCTTTCATTTCTGTCCTTAAAAAACATTCAAAAGTTCCCCATAGACTATAGACTAAAAAGTTCAAACTCCTGATTCCGGCCTCACAGCCATGCCTTTTCCACAATGAAGGCCATGCCTTTGGCTTCAAAATACCAGTGAGCACTGCAGCATTCTGGATACAATTTGATTCCTTGTGTTAGTTACCCCCAACATAGCGCTCTCAGTGCCTCTGCTCACCTCATTTCCCGTGCCTGGAGCACCCCACCCTCATTCTCACAGGTGGAAAGGCCGGATTCCAACTGTATATTCACCAAGAAGGCTTACCAGGCAGTTCAGAAGTTATCTAGTCTAAAGTTCTCATTTTACAAATGAGGAAAAAGGTAAAGTAGCCTGTATCTTCCTGTACTACTGTACCATAGCCTGTACTGTACACAGATTATATTACAAGCCAGGATTCAAACTCAAGTCCTCCCATGCAAAATAGAGTATTGTTTTTAACAACTGGCATCCACCATAATACCGAGTATTGTACTAAATAAATACATAATACATGATACTAAGTAAAGCTAAGAGAGGGCTGGACTTGGAGTCAGGAAGACCTCTGACACTTACTAGTAGTGTGACCTGGACATGTCATTTCTTGCTCAGAATTGCTCAGGTTCAGTTTCTTCTTTTGCAAAATGGGGATAATAATAGCACCTACTTCAATAGGTAAATCAAATCAAACCATATATGTAAAGTACTTTACAAACCTTAAAGTGGTATATAAATATATAAATATTAGTTAGAAGTATTAAAGATCAATAAATACAGCAAATTTAATCAGAAAAGGAGAAAGAAATTAGAAGTTTAGAAGGAAAGGTCATTGCAAATACAAAAGAAATGTTTAAGATTATTAGAAAGTAGTATGCTAAAACACACATAAAAACTTGAAAGAAATCCATGAAAATCTCCCAAAATACAGAATATCCAAACTGACAAAGCAGGAAAAAAAGAACCTAAACAGTCGAATCTCAGAGGTAAAAAAAAAAAAAAAAAAAAAAAAAAAGATAAACCACGTTAAAAAAAGCATCAGAAACATCGTCACAAGCAAATTTTTTCAAACTCTCAAAGAATAAGTAATCCCTATTAAATTCACCATATCTTAATATAGAAAAAGATAGCATACTATCGAAATCTTTCTATTAAGTAAAACAGCTTTGTTTGCCAAACATGGCAAAGACAACGATGAAAAAAAAACACAAACACTGATCAATCTAATTAACATTATCGCAAAAATATTAATAGAATCAAATACCTCAAACACCAATACATCAAAAAATTATTTACTATGACCAATTAGGATTTACACTAAGAATTCAAGGGTAATTTAATGAATTATGTATAGGAAAACACCAAATGCAATAAATTATACCCCAAAAGCCTCATAAACATTATATCAATATAGAAAGGGGTCTTTGATGAAATACAGAATCCATTTATGATCAACAAGATTTTTCTCTAAAGCAGTTATTTTAGGCATGTTTAAAACCACAAGTTAATCTTATACATGTTGGAGAAACATTTCAAGCATTTCCTCTTTAAAAAAAAAAAAAGCCCAAAATAGGCTTACTCACTTTCATCACTTCAGTTTGACACTGTTTTAGAAATAACAGCTACGGCAATAGCCATGCAAAGGAAACTAAAGAAGTATTAATAATGAAGAGATTAAAACAATTCTATTTATAGATGGTATGACTGTATATCTAGAAAATTCAGAAATACGCAACAAAAAATCAAAGTAATAAATTACTTTAGTAAAGTAGTGAGTTTTATCTAGAATTAGTATTCACTTACTTCAATAAAATGACCTGTTGGCACTACAGAAAATCTATGATCCAATTTGTAAAGTATCAGCATTTTTATTATCTTTCCTCCTACCCTTAGAGAAGAGATAAGCTTTCCAACTGTTCAATTTGTTTCTATTTTACTCGTGTATCTTCAGCATGGTGCCTGACAATAAAAGGTACTTAATAAATGCTTGTTGAATTGAATTACATCAAATTATATCAAACCCATTCTGAAGTTTGAGTGTTGTTCTTTTTTTACCACTATTATAAATAATGTTGTTATAAATAAATTAATTAGGAGTTGAGCACATCCCATGGAGCATATGAGGTGACATAACAGAAATCCAGAGTCCATTTTCAGCATTGAGGGCAGCCTTGTGAATCTGAAAGGTAGAGAGTTCCCTCCTATCAGTCCCACACCACCAAAGGTGCTTTCTGGAGCTACAACAATTTTTCCCATATGAGAACATAAGTGCCAACAGGAATATCAGTCCAAGCCATGTCCTCATTTGCCATATAACAGGGACCTCAATGGACTTGTCTGGCAACTTTGGTCTTGGTCAGTTAATCAATCAACAAGCATTAAGTATTTGGTATGTGTCAGGCATGGGAGATACAAAAAAAGACACCCTCCCTACTCTCCATATTTCCCACTCTAGTCAGGAAGACAAGATGCACATAAAATACAGAAAGAGTACATGGAAGGTGATGTCAAAGGGAAAGCACCAGCCGTGAGGCGGACCAGGAAAGAACTCCTATGTTAACTGGGATTTGAGCTGAGTCTTGAAGGAAGCCAAGTAAGCTTCCTTAGAGACCAAAGGTGAAATACTGTTTAACAGGCCCACAAATTGTTTCACTTGTTAATGTATTAAGTATCAACCTTTCAGAAGAACATAATGTCAGTTATAGGTTACTATATATCATGCGTCAAGGATTTGTCAATGTGTGCTTACAAATCTCAAGTGTTTTAAACACTTCTTTTTTTGTAGAGAAAAGAGATAGTTGTCCTGTAGCAGATTTACAGTTGCCATTGAGTCTCTTTCTGATCACTTTTGTGGAGACCCAAGACTTTAGGCAATTCTAAGCATAAGTGATTCCTTTCCCTCTACCACCACCATGAGAGGGAAGGGCAGGGCGGGGCAGACTTCTGCTAAGCCCCAACCCTTCATATTAAAGCCTCACTGGAATTCACTCCTGGGAAGTGAGTATCCCCTGTGCCTTTGGCCTCTCCCCAATTGGATGGACCCTTCCAGAAACTCCATTTAAGGAGGGCACTGAAGCCAGCCAAGTCTCATTCCTCTTCATGCTGCATTCAAGAATTCCTCTGCCAAGCCCCAAACAGAGTACTTCCCACCTTGAGGCCAGTGACTGTCTTTCTTTCCACTTATATTTATATTCTCAGCACTTCGCAAGGTGCCTGGCAAACGGTAATGGTAAGGCTTAATAAATGCTTGTTGACTGACTAACATTAAGGTATGTTGTTTTATAAATAAGAGCAGTATAGTGTAGTAAATACTGAGCTAGCCTTGGAATCAGGAAGACCTGGGTTCAGCCTTACCTTTGACACATGACTCTGGACAAGTCATTTAACCCTTTGCTGCCCCAGGTGCTAGGATCAAATGAGACAACATATTTAAAGCCTTTAAGCCCTACATAATAACATTAGCTATTATCATCATCCACCTCCACTCCTACTCACATATATTAGTACTTCTACCTCCCTAAAAAATTTATAACACTTTAAATTTTTTAACTTTTGTATCTCTGATACAAAGTGGTTTTTAACCACTGTATCTGTGACATAGTACTCAGCACACTGTGCTCAGACTTTTAATAAATGCTTGATTATTGACTGGCAAAGACAAGAAATGGACTTTTTGGACTCTGAAAACTTTGCAGAAGGACATAAGTACTTCAAGCAGGTCCTTGAACAAGTTCACTCCAAGCCAAATTCTTCAGCCTTTGAGCCAAATTCTTCAGCTTCTAAGCCAAAAAGATAAGCATTTTTTTTCCCTTTGCAAATCAAGATAAACCTAACAAAATATGAGATCTCTACGAGTATTATATTGGCTAAATCCCCTAAAACTTTCATATAAAGAAGAAAAGGGAAAAAATAATGGGAAAAAATGTGGTGCTACAGTAATACCAAAATAAACTTCCTGTTTTTGACAAAGGGAATAAGTTAAAAGAACCTACATATAAAGTATTAGTGCAAAACAGAGGAATTTTGTTTAGAATAGTTTTGTTTGGTTGAGTAAACAACAGAAATAATATTTGTTGAACTGAATTAAACAGAAAATTTAATAGATTTTACAGTCTCACTCTTAGAATATAAATCCACCAAAGAGTTAATGAGAAAGCAAACGCAGAGCTAAATAGGCTCCTAAACAATTTGTATATATACATCATATATATATACATATACATATTTGTATATTACATATAGTTTAAATCAATAAATGGAAAAAATAGGAAAAACAAAGAATATACATTCTTTTCAGATACCCATAAAACAGCTTTGACATCTCTCACACACCCTACAAATTGGCAAAGATGACCAAAAAGTTAACAGACAATGTTGGCATAGCTAAAGAAAGACAAGCACACTAACATACTCTTTTCTTTTCCTTTTTTTTTTTTGGCTAGGCACTTGGGGTTAAGTGACTTGCCCAGGGTCACACAGCTAGTAAGTGTCAAGTGTTGAGACTGGATTTGAACTCAGGTTCTCCTGACTCCAGGGCAGGTATTCTATCCACTGAGCCACCGAGCTGCTCCCCACACTAATATACTCGGTGGAATCAGTATGACTATTCTGGATATCAATTCGGAATGGCAAAAGAAAAGTCACTAAACTATCTATATATTCTTTGACCCAGTAACCAGTACTAGGAATATACCACAAAGGAGGACAGAAACAAATGTCTAATATGCAACAAATTATTCATAGCACAACTCTTTGTGATGCAAACAAACTGGAAACAAAGTAAGGGTCCATTCATTAGGGACCAGCCTGTGTATCACAGGCAAAAGACAACCTCTATTCTCAAGGAGTTCAGAGTCTAATGGGAGGGACAATACGAAAACAATTATGTAAGTTCTCCAGAAGTAAAGAAGAGATACAGGACAAGCAGGGTAATGCTGGTATTACTGTGTTAAATTTAATAGATACTCTAAAAAAAAATATCATAATAGATACAATAGGTATAATACAGATTTCATGGTTTCATATATACTTTTCCCCTCTGTTCTTTACATACGGAAATATTTGTTTCTTGATGTTTGTCAAGTTCATAACTTTGAAAAGAAACAAAAACATTTAAATGAGGGGTTGGATTACATGACCCCTAAAGTGTCTTCCAGGTTCAAATCGGTGACATCCTATGACACAAAGTATATATTCAAAACCATGAACTAATGTTCAGTGCTGAACAGACCCATTTTCAGTAAAAACAAATATTAAGGTATACCTTCTTACAGGGACTATCTTTTGTCTCTTTTTGTATCTCCAGTACTTAGCACATAATAGGCACTTAATAGAAGCTTAGTGATTGCTAGCCAACCCATTTGTCATTGCCTTAGAAAATTTAACAACAGCACTAAGACATGATAAAGAAGTTAAAGGAAAAAGCACTTGCAACAAGGAATTTAAAATATAATTGTGAATAGTATAATTATCTAGCTAAAAAAAAAAAGAACCCAAGTAAAAAGCTTACAGTAATAAATTAATACACCTAGGGTATAATATAAAAAAAAATTCACTGACTCTTTAATATAACTGTAATAAGAATCAAGAGAAATAAAAATAAATCTTTATAATTATGTCAAAATATATCAACTATTTGGACCTTAGACAAATGAGATCTACATCAAAACAACTAAAAAATGATTTCGACAAAAATTAAGAAAGAACCAAATAAATGAAGTGTCTCCTTGTTAGGTTATGTCAATACAATAAAAATACCAATTCTTGTCAAACTGATGTACACAGGAATAAATGACTAGCTATTCAATAGGGTTTGATAAAATCACAACAACATTTCTATGGGGAAGTAAATATGCAAGAGAAAAAAGAAGATCTATTAAGAAGAGAGCTGGTGGAAAGCAATTTGCTCTCAAGGGTTTCATAATATACTATAAAAAGTAATTACCATAATAACTAGAGAAAAATATAGAAAAGTAGACCAATGATACAAAAAGGATATGAGCTTAGTCTAAGGCGATAGAAGGGTTCTTAACTGGCAAGGGGTCTGTGAACTTGCTTTTCTAATAGTTTGGTGACTGTAACAATATAATTGGTTTCCTCTGTAATCCTGTGTATTTTATTTTATGCATTTAAAAAACATGATTCTGAGAAAGGGTCCATGGGCTTCACCACCGCCAAAAGGGTTTATGACAGAAAAAAGAACCTATACTGTAGACTATAACCTTTAGTTTAACCCATGAAAAACAACCACAACACTGGATCAACTTATAGTTCTACCAACATATATTGGCATACCTAAACCTTTTGTTATTCAGTTGTTTAAATCATGTCCAACTTTTTGTAACCCTATATACAGTTTTCTTTTTTTTTTTCTTTTTGTTTTAGTGAGGCAATTGGAGTTAAGTGACTTGCCTAAGGTAACACAGTTAGTTAAGTGTCAAGTGCCTGGTCTGAGATCAGATTTGAACTCGGATACTGTTGACTCCAGGGCTGCTGCACTATCCACTCCATCACCTAGCTGCAGTTTTCTTGGCTCTGCTTTGCTATTTCCTTCTCCAACTCATTCTACAGATAAGGAAACATAGGCAAATAGGGTTAAGTGACTTGCCCAGGGGCACACAACTACTAAGTGTCTGAAGCAGGATTTGAACTCAGGTCTTCCTGAGTTCATGCCCAGCATGCTATCACTGAGCCACCTAGCTGCAACTGCTATACTCCAATGTTAGAGCCTAACTTCTATTTCAATTTTTAAAATTATTTTTGGAACTTTGAAGTAAAACCTCAGGGTTGTTTTTATGAGCATTTCTCTCATTAGTGACTTGGAGATTGAAATCTTCTTTTGAAAATTATTTATAATCTTTGAACACCTGACTGAAATAGCTCATGTTTGAGTGACTGTGGGAAGACAGGTACATATTCTTGGAAAGAAATAAGGAATATGCTATAAAAGTTATAAAAATATTCATATCTGTTAATCCAGTGATCCCACTACTATAACTGAGGTACAGGCAGGAAAGAGACCAATCTGTACAAAAATATTCAAAGCAGCACTACTGGCATGGCAAAAAATTTAAAATTAAGTATGAATTCAATGATGGGGGATAGTTCAACAAATTAGAGTATACAAATGTAATTATTACAACATAATCAATGATGAATATAATGAATCCAAAGAAATAATAGATGACTTGAAGTAATGCAAACTAAAGAAATGAGAATATGCGTGTATAGTCAATCCTCAACACTATTCATGTGATTTTATTAGTAACCTCATCTTCACTTCTGAGTTGGCAATTCCATACATCTGAGGATATGAACAGTAGAGAAAAAAAAATAAGAGGTACAATGAAGCAAGTTTATATCCACAAAAAAAGAGAAAAGTAAAAGTAAAAAAAAAGTAAAAGTGATCATGAATCTGCTCCAGAAAGTGTTATAACCTTCCAAGTGTGTCATGAGAGAATTGAAAAAATGGAAAAAGAGGTTAAGTTTGTGGGTATAAGGAGATGGTGGTCACCCCACTACGCACACACTTTTCATCTCGGAGGAACAGTTTGACCACTGAGAGAAAAGGAAAATTAGAGATGACAGGTTCCTGCTTTCCCTTTTTTTAACCTCAGGGTTCTTTGACAGCACAGCCCTTGCCCCTCCCTGTCCAGTCTGGCATTGCT
Source organism: Vombatus ursinus (assembly GCF_900497805.2). Classification (NCBI taxonomy): domain Eukaryota; kingdom Metazoa; phylum Chordata; class Mammalia; order Diprotodontia; family Vombatidae; genus Vombatus; species Vombatus ursinus. Next base: position 338,499 of record NW_020952097.1, read on the forward strand.
CTTCTCTCCCCTGCATTTTAAGGGTTATTTCAAGCTTACTGTGTTAGGAAAAGTGCATATTATCAGAATTAATGATTTGTTATAAAGAATTATATGCTGAAAAGTGTAATTTCAGCAGTCTCTACCAAAAGATTAGTTTTTAGTGGTTGGAGGAACCTAACAGCCTATTTCTCATGGGTTCAATAAACCTACATTTGCATTTTTTACTTCAGGGCCCTTTTCTAGGATCATTATCCCCACAAAAATGGAAGATTTACTCTGTGTGTGTGTGTGTGTGTGTGTGTGTGTGTGTGTGTGTATGTATGTACGTGTGCACCCACACATAGAGTAAGCAAACCTAGGAAAGCAAAGATATTAGCAACAGAAATAAAATATAGCTAAATACATACAAAAGACATTTGGAAAGCATGTGAAAACAAACAGGATGATTTTATTGTTATAGTAGCTGAAGTTCATATACATATCTTCCTTTTTGTTTGTTTAATAAATAATGTGTAATTGAAGTTTACATATAAATCACTAAAAATCTTTTTTTTTGTTTTTCTTAATTCTCTTGTATTTTGTTCTTACTTATATATTTGAATAGTTGTACTTATCAGTGGCCAAAAAAGATCCTGAGGGAAGAGGCTAGTTTGTTTTTTTGTTTTTTTGCGTTTTCTCTGTGTCCCAGGCACTTAACACAAGTGCCTGGCACACAGAAATCATTTAACAAATTAGTTGATTAATTGGAAATTAAAATAAAATTTACTTTAGAGAAAAAATTCATAGATCCTTTAGGCACTATGTGACTAAATGGCAATAGCATTTAAAATGATAAATTAGGACAAGCAATTGGAGCTGGCCCAATTTCTTCTACAGAAGAAATCCATATTGGATGTTATAATGTCAGAGGCACTCAGGGATCAATTTTCAAATTATCTCAAAGAATGGAAAAGATCACAGATTTGATTCAAGACAATTTGATAATGATAATAATTACATATATTATCTCATCTAATCCCCTTAACAACTCTGTAGGGTAGATGGGATTATCATTCCCATTTTGCAGATGAGGAAAATAAGATTCAGAAAGGTTAAGTAACTTTCCTGAGATCCCATAGCTAGTAAGTAGTTGTGTTCAAAGTCAGGTCTTCATGACTCCAAATCTGCACTCTATGCATTCACCAAAGGCATTGTAAGAGGCACTGGGGAAAATCCACTTTAACTAAAAATAACCATCAACATGAGTACTTTCTCATCTCTATAAAAACTTAACAAGAATGGTCTATGTACATACTGACATATAGTTGTAAAACCATGAGTAGGGAATAAGTAGACTTTTGTAAAGGATTGTCCATACTTGTCATACAACTGAGAGATCTAGAGACTGTAAGTTCCTGCTGGTTTTGTTGATAATAATTTTTTTTAACTTTGTAGAACAAAAGTAAAGACCTTCTGAAAGCAAAGTGTCTGCAAGGCAGATATTAATATCATATGAGAGAGAAGGGAACAAATATTTATAAAGCACCTATTATGTGCCAAGCAGTATGTTAATTAATTTACAAATATCACCTCATTTGATCTTCACAACAACCCTGCAGGTAATGTTATTATTATGCCCATTTTATAGCTGAGAAAACTTGAGGTAAACAGAGATGAAGTGACTTGCTCAGGGTCGCAGAGCTAGTGAGTGTCTGAGGCCAGATTTGAATTCAGGACTTCATGACTCTAGGCCCAGCACTCTATCCACTGCACCATCTAGCTGCCAACAAGACTATGACAGATGAGACTACAGAGATAACTGTTTAATTGTCCACTGAACACTAATTTCAAGTAAGGTATAAAATAGGAAAAAGTGTTCACAAACTTAGGAGTATGTGTGTTTGGTTACTAACATGCTTCTGGAAGTGCCTGAATACTTTGGAACATGCATGGTTATTCCACGACTGTTTTTTGTTTACTCACTGAATGGTGAAGGAAAGGTGCTTTCATTGGCTTTTCTGAGCCAAAGTGAGCATGGATACCAAAGGCCTGGACCATAGACTGCTGGGCCTGGAGTCAGGAAGACTAATCTTGAGTTCAAATCTGGCACCAGACGCTTATTGGCTGGGTAACCCTGCGCAAGTCACTTAACCCTACTTGCCTCAATTTCTCATCTGTAAAATGAGCTAGAGAAGCAAACTACTCCTATATCTTTATCAAGAAAACCCCAAATGGGATCATGAAGAGTGAGACATAACTGAAACAACTGAACACCACCAAACAAAAGGCCCAGGGATATGCTGGAGGCAGTTCAAAAAGGCTCTGGAGTGTTCAATTTTCAGTCTATTTATACCATGGAAATCAGCAAATGTTTTAACTCAGGGTTTGATTTATTGTTTTGATGATGGTAAACTTTAATAAATGTAGATTCAACTAAAAGTACACACATACATTTTGAACTTCCACCCTGCACCTCCAAGCCAGTTATTAAACATTTATCACAAATTTCTCTCTGAAAAGGTCCCACCCAGAGACTCATGGTAGCTTTTGCCTCATCATCCTAACAAAGTCAGGTAGGAAAGTTAACAAGGTCCACGCATTGGGGCCCTTTGGGTACATGCTCAGTTTCAACTCAGAATCTAATCAAAAAGTCTTTTCTCCTGAACAAGAAGTATTCTTTGAACAACTGTGGAGAGCAGGTCCTTCATTCCATGTCATTAGGCACGTCTAAAAGCAAGCTCACCAAATGTGTATATTTCCAGAACTGAGTCTTCATTAGATAGGAAGAGAGTACCAGCAATGAAATGGACAGGAAGGCTACTTAGAGGCAGAACATGAAGTTTGCGAGTCAGTTTTTACTGTAAGAAACCTGTGGTGTAAGGTATGCTCAGGGAGCACTAGTACCTCTAGTGTCAGGGCTGTGGAGTGCTGTTTAGGGCTGCTTTCCACCTTTGGTATCCACCTGATCCACCTAACCTGTGGCTCCAAGAAGCTTGAGCGTGCGCAGCAGCCACACCCAGGAAAACCATCTCAGCAGACAAGCCAAACCAGGCTGAGGGTAACCAAGGGGCCTCAGACCTGTTGGTGAGTAGGGGGTGTCTACCTACAGCATGTGAAGACTTCCCCTAGTGGAATGGGAAGATGAAAACAATTTGTTCCAATGGCCATGAAGGCTGCTAAAGCAGGTGCTGGAACACTTCAAACCTGGTTAGAAACTGAAGATGCCAAGGTCATCCACTGCATCTTGAGCCATCATCAGTCATCATGACTCTGACCTGCCACTGAACTATGATGATTCTGGAAGATAGAGTGAGGTCAACAACCTCATGCAACTTTGTCTCACTTAAATCCAATTTATTCACAAAGCAAAAGACATCACCCACACATTTTACCATTTTTACCTATCTCAAAGTCCTGTGGCAACAGGCAAGTGCCAAAGCAGCATGGTCAGATACACTGGGAGCTGTAGTCACAACCCTGCACACAGATGACCCAGGCCATAGGGTTGTCTTCTCACTGGAAGCAGCAGTGGGATTCAGCAGGGCCTTGGGTGCCTGAGCAGCCTTATAAGGATCACACTGCTCACCTCCTGGTGTGAGGAAGGGTCCAGAAAAGGTGCCCCCAAAATCATCTACTTATCCAACCCTGGCCTGATTACCACAGAAGGAAGAGATCCCACCCTGTGGTCAAAACACAAAAAAAATGTACAAAAAGTTCTGCAAAGATTGATTCCACTCACCATCGATACGTGGAATGTGCAACATTTATAGACAACACAAAATCCAGTTGACCTGAAAGACAAATAGCTATTGTGAGAGAACTCAGAAGGTATCACATCCAAATAGCAGCCTTGAGTGAAACAAAACTGGCAAATGAAGTGGGAGCTGGATACACGTTTTTTCTGGAGTGGCCAAAGTGAAGGGGAGCATTGTGAAGCTGGTATAGGTTTTGCAATCAAAACTAACTTAGTCAACAAGCTTGTATGCCTACCAAAAGAGGTGAACAACAGACTCATGACAATTCGATTGCCACTTGCAGGAAAACGCCACACCACCATCATCAGAGCCTATGCTCCCGCCATGACGGACCTTGATGAGATCAAAGAAAAATTTTATGAAGATCTGGGGACCTTTATCATCAATATGCCAAAAGAGGTCAAGCTTATAATTCTGAGTGACTTTAATGCTAGAGTAGACTCAGACTACCAAACATGGCAGGGAGTCCTTGAGAGAAATGGAGTTGGGAATAGCAACAGCAATGGTCACTTGCTACTAAGACTTGCGCATCTCATGACCTTCTCATCACCAACACTATCTTCTGTTTACCTAAATGCAATAAAACTTGGTGGAGGCACCCTCACAGCAAACGTTGGCATTTAACAGACTATGTGATTGTTCAAGGAGAAGAGAAAAACAGGATGATAGAGTGATGAAGGCAATGTGTGGTACAGAGTGCTGGACTGATCAAAGACTTAACCTCTATAAGCTAAATATTCACATTCAACAAAAGCAGTGGCCCCAAGGCAAAATGAGTACCAGAAGAATTAATGCCAACAGACTAGAGTGCTTCTCTGAGCAGGAACAATTTGTTGCTAACTTGGAAGGAAAATTGAGCCAACACACACTTAGCAACAGTGGAGCAGAAAAGCAGTAGGCAGCTTTCAGAGATCTGGTGTACAACACTGCATTTGCTCATCTGGGTCAGAACAACTGCAAACATCAAGACTGGTTTGATAAAAATGACGGGGAAATTCAGAAGCCGCTAAATGAAAAATGAGAACTCCACAGGGTTTACCAGCAGGATAGTTCATCCACCTCAAAGAATGCAACATTTAATTCCACCAAAAAAACTTCCAGAAAAGCTTAGAGAGATGCTAGATTCTTGGTTCAGTAAGAAGGCAGATGAAATTCAGTTTTATGCTGATAGTAACAATCCAGAGCACTTTTATGATGCCCTGAAGGCTATTTGTGGGCCAAAGACCTCTGGTGCATCTCAACTAGTCAGTGCTGATGGAGCCACATTGTTCAGTGATAAAAATAAGATCCTAGAGAGATGGGCTGAACACTTCCATAATTTTCTCAACAGACCATCACCAATCAATGCTGAAGCCATTGACCGTTTACCTCAGTTAAAGTTAATCTCTCCCTAGCTGAAGTTCCAACTGAAGAAGAGGTTTTGAATGCCATGAGGCTCCTTTCACATGGCAAAACACCAGCTGAGATTTACAAGGGTGTGTGTGGGGAGGGGAGGGGAGGTCCACTGCTCATACAAATGCTGATTGAAATTTTCCTGGTTATATAGCAAGCGGAGGTTATCCCCCAGGAGTTCAATGATGCTTCCATTGACCATCTCTATGAAGGTAAAGGAAATAGATTATCCTGTGACAATCACAGTGTGTGTGTGTGTGTGTGTGTGTGTGTGTGTGTGTGTGTGTGTGTTCTTGCTTGAGTCCTCCTTAATAGGTTCACCTGGAAGATGGTCATCTACACAAAAGCCAGTGTGGCTTCAGAAAAGGCTAAGAAATGGTCAATATAGTGTTTGCTGCCTGACAACTCCAGGAGAAATGCTAGGAGCAGAACAGAGGTTTGTACACAACATTCGTCCATCTGACCTTTGATACTGTTCATCATGAGGACTTGTGGAAAATTATGGCAAAATTTGATTGCCTGGAAAAGTTTATCAGTATTATGCATCACTTTCATGATGGCATGCTTGCACAGGTTCTGGATAATGAATGATGCTTTCACACTTTCCCAGTAACCAATGGAGTGAAGCAGGGTTATGTGCTTGCTCCTATGCTTTTTAGCATGATGTTTTCAGAAATGTTGTCAGACCTTCAAAGAGAATGAAAATGGAGCCAAGGTCAGCTACCACACTGATGGAAAATTCTTCAACTAAAAAAGGCTACAAGCCAAGACTAAAGTGGAAGGAGTATTGGGTTGTGATTTTTTGTTTGCAGATGATTTTGCACTCAATACAGCCTCTGAAACTGAGAAGCAACAAAATATGGACTGATTCTCTGATGCTTGTGCTAATTTTGGCCTAACAATTAACACCAAGAAAACACAGACACTCCATCAACAAGCATGATGCCATCCACATTCGGAACCATCATTTATAGCAAATGGTAAAGTTTTGAATATTGTAAACAAGTTCGCTTACCTTGGCAGTATACTTTCCAGGGATGTACACACTGATAATGAGGTTGACACACACATTCCCAGAGCCAGCTCAATGTTTGGAAGGCTCCAAAGGAAAGTGTGGGAAAGAGGAGGTATTAGACTGACTACCAAACTGAAGGTCTGCAGAGTTGTTGTTCTGACCTCATTGTTGTATGCCTGTGAAACCTGGACAATCTACCAGCGCCATGCCAGGAAACTGAATCTCTTCCATTTGAATTGTCTTAGGAAGATTGTGAAGATCACCGGGCAGGTAAGATACCAGACACTGAGGTCCTTTCTCAAACTAAACTGCCAAGCATTCAAACTCTATTGCAGAGAGCACAACTCCAATGGGCTGGCCACGCTGTTCTAATGCCAAACATATGCTTGCCCAAAAGATTATTTTATGGGGAACTCACACAGGGCAAGCACTCACATGGTGGTCAGAAAAGGCAAAACAAGTCTCTCTTAAGAACTTTGGATTGATTGTGTGACATGGGAGACACTGGCACAGGACTGTCAGCATGGCATTCCCTCATCAGTGAAGGTGCTGTGCTCTATGAGCAAAGCAGAATTGAAGTAGCGCAAAAGAAACAGGAGAGAAGCAAATTTAGAGAATCCACCCCAAATGTTCACACGGACTATTTGTGCCCAACCAGTTGTAAAGCCTTCTGAGCTCATATTGGTCTGATCAGTCACAGTCAGACACACTGTAACTTAACTCTAACATAGTGATGTCATTTTGGTCTTCTTAGAGAACAAGGAACAACAACCAAACAACCCTCATTACACTACAATTCTCAAGGATTCTGAACAGGTGAAATGATTGAATCCAAAGACTATCAAATACACTTTCTAGCAAAGACTTAGATGAAGTCTATTCCCCTTTTGCTCACCAGGAATAGTTACCCTCTGGACTTCCAGAGACTAAACCTCACACCCAAAAGAAGGGGATGGAGGTGGGGGAAGAGTAGTATAAATCTACCTACTTCAGGTAGATGCCGAGTGAAGTGAGCAGAACCAGGAGAACATTGTACACAGCAACAGACTCAGGGTGGACTTATCCTGATTTGTGGGTAAGTGAAAAATCACCTTATCTACTATATTTGGCTTGCTCCAGATAATATTTAATATCTTATCCAGTCATCCCCAGAAAACCAAGGCCTATGCAGCACAGACATCTTACTGACTCTATGGCTCTGCTCATAGATCAAAACTCCCAAACTCCCTTCTTTGGCTTCCATTCCCCCACATCTTTTATATCCTCCTATAGAATATAAGAGGGCAGCTAGGTGGTGCAGTGGACAGAATGCCAGGCCTGGAGTCTGGAAGACCCGAGTTCAAATTGGCCTCAGACACTTACTAGCTGTGTGACCCTGGGCAAGTCATTTAACCCTACTTGCCTCAGTTTCCTCGTTTGTAAAATGACCTAGAGAAGAAAATGGCAAACCACTCCAGTACCTTTGCCAAGAAAACCCCAAATGGGGTCACAAAGAGTCAGACACCACTGAAATGAATGAACAATAAAAACATATAATGTAAGCTCCTTGAGAGTAGAGAATCACCTTTATATTTGTATCCCCAGCATGTAGCACAGTGCCTGGTCCATAGTAGGTGCTCAATCAATTCTTGTTCATTCATTCATAGATAGTGTACTTACCAAATTTGCAAATGATACAAATATATAAAACAATATACCAAAGCTAATGAAATAAAATTAGGGAGGGACAAGTCAATCAATAAGCAAGCATTTGTTAAGTGTCTACTATGTGCCAAAAACAAAAACAAAAATAAAAAAACCAACCCTGGCTACGAAGAAGTTGATGTTCTATCTATCTAGCCACATTTTCCCATCCTTTCTTTCAGAAGCTGAATGTTTGAACCCAAGTCAAGACTGTATTTATCCCTAGTAGATTCAGACTAATGATCTAGTCTAGCAGGGAACAACCCAGCACCCAACAGAAAGGAGGCAAAACACCTGGACAGAAAGATCTCAAGGGAACCTTGTACTAGTACTGGGAGCAGGAACAAGTGCCATCAAGCAGCTCTGTCACCCATTAAGTAGTTTCAAGTCACAATCCCAAGGCAGAAAAGAACAGGGCCCCTACCTATGTAAGAAGCAGAGCACAAACTAATAGGGCAGAAAACAAACCTCTTCCTGGACCTTATCATCTTGGAAGCATGAAAATGTATATGCCCCCAGAGTTAGCTGTGATAGTAGTAGAAGTACATAAAGAATAGAAGCTCTGGTCAGTCATCCCCACCCAGGGGTGAGCAGAGCCTAACTCTATCATAAAGCCCAAAGCTGAGAAGCTGGAAAAATGAGCAAGTAATAAAAATAATAACAACAGCAATAATAATAATAAACCTGACCATAAAAAACTACAACAGCAACAAGGAAGTTCAAGACAGAAACTCAGAAGAAAATTACTTGAAAACATCTACAAATAAAGCATTAAAGAAAAATGCAGATTGGACACAAGTCCAACAAGAATTCCTAGAAGCGCTAAAGAAAGATTAAAAAAAGGCAAAAAAATTTTTAAAAATTAAAAAAGAGTAGAAGAAAAACCAAGTAAAGAAATAAGAGCAATGAAAGAAAATTGTTAAAAGAGAATTAACAGCTTGATAAAAGAGGGCAAAAAAAAAGTGAAGAAAATGACCCCTTAAAAATTGAAACTGGCAGTGTCATGCCAATCAAACTACCAAAAAATTATTTTATAGAGCTAGAAAAAATAATAAAATTTATCTGGGAGAACAAAAGGTCCACAATATCAAGGGAATTAATTAAAAGAAATTCAAGGGAAGGTGGCCTAGACTTACTAGATCTAAAATTGTATTATAAAGCAGTAATCATCAAAACTACTTGGTACTGGCTAAGAAATACAGTGGTGGATCAGTGGAATAGGTTAGGTACACAAGACATAGTAGTCAATGACCATAGTAATTTACTATTTGATAAACCCAAAGACTCCAGCTTCTAGGATAAGAACTCGCTATTTGACAAAAACTGCTGGGAAAACTGGAAAAGAGTATGGCAGAAACTAGGGATAGAACAACATCTTATACCCTACACTAAAATAGAGTCAAATGGGTACACAATTTAGACATAAAGGCTGAAAACTAAAAGCAAACTGGGAGAGCAAGGAATAGTTTACCTGTCAGATTTATGGAGAAGGGAAGAATTTATGACCAAACAAGAGACAACAACATTATGAAATGCAAAATGGATAATTTTTATTATATTAAATTGAAAAGTTTTTGCACAAACAAAGCCAACGCAACCAAGATTGGGAGGGAAGCAGAAAATTGGGAAAGAATTTTTACAGCCAATGTCTCTGCTAAAGAACTCATTTCTAAAATATATAGAGAACTGAGTCAAATTTAGAAGAATACAAGTCATTCCACAACTGTTAAATGGTCAAAGGATATGAACAGGCAGTTTTCATATGAAGAAATTAAAGCTATCTATAGTCATATGAAAAAATGCTCTAAATCACTATTGATCAGAGAAATGCAAATCAAAACAACTCTGATGTACCACATCACACCTATCAGACTGGCTAAATGACAAAACAGGAAAATGATAAATACTGGAGAAAATGTGAGAAAATTGGAACACTAATACATTGTTGGTAGAGTTGGGAACTGATCCAACCATTCTGGAGACCAATTTGGAACTATGCCCAAAGGGCTATTAAAATGTGCATATCCTTTGACCCTGCAATACCACTTCTAGGTCTGTATCCCAAAGAAATCATAAAAATGGGAAAAGGATCTATATGTACAAAAATATTTATAGCAGCTCTTTTTGTGGTGGCCAAGAATTGGAAATTGAGGGGATGTCCATCAACTGGGGAATGGCTGAACAAGTTGTGGTATCTGAATATAACGGAATACTATTATGCTATAAGAAATGATGAGCAGGCAGACTTCAGAAAAACCTGGAAAGATTTATATGAACTGATGCTGAGTGAAGTGAGCAGAACCAGGAGAACATTGTACACAGCAACAGCCACATTAAGTGATAACTAACTTTGATAGACTTATCTCTTCTTAGCAATGCAAGGATCCAAGACAACCCTAAAAGACTCATAATGGAAAATGCTGTCCACATCCAGAAAAAGAACTATGGAGTCTAAATGTAGATCGAAGCATATTATTTGCTCTCTCTCTTTTTTTTTGTTTCTCCCATTGTTTCTAATTCTTCTCTACAATGTGACTAATGTGAAAATATATTTAATATGAATGTATATGTCGAACCTATATCAATTTACATGCCGTCTTGAGATGGGTGGAGGGGAGAGATGGGGAAAAAATTTGGAACTCAAAATCTTATGGAAGTAAATGTTGAAAACTAAAAGTAAATAAATAAATTTTAAAAAAATCGGAATTGGCCAAATGGTATAAGAGGCACTAGGTGGTACACTAGATAGAGCACTGGGCCTGGAGTCAGGAAGACCTGCATTCAAATCTGGCCTCAGATATTTACAAACTGGGTGATCCTGGGCAAGTCATTTAACCCTGTTTGCCTCAGTTTCCTCATCTGTAAAATGAACTGGAGAAAGAAATAGCAAACCACCCCAGTATCTTCACCATAGAGTCATGAAAAATTGGACAGAATTGAAATGACTGAACAACAAAAGAGGCACAAAACATCACTGAAGAAAATAACTCCTTAAAAATTAGAATTAGGGGAGCTGGAGAAGGAAAAGGCAAACCAGTTCAGTATCTTTGCCAAGAAAACCTCAAATGGGTCACAGTCAGACACAATTGAAATGACAGAACAATAAAAAAAAATTAGAATTAAGGGCAGCTAAGCGGTGCAGTGGATAGAGCTCCAGCCTTGGAGTCAGGAGGACCTGAGTTCAAATCTGGTCTCAGACACTTGACACTTACTAGTTGTGTGACACTGGGCAAGTCACTTAACCCTGATCACCTCACCAAAAAGCAAAAACAAAATAAAAAAACAACAACAAAAATTAGAATTAGTCAAGTGGAAGCTAATGACTCCACAAATCATCAAGAAAGAATAAAACAAAGTCAAAATACTGAAAAAAGAAAACAAGAGAATGAACCTTTTCTTACTGTAGGTAGAAACACCTGTGTCAAGAACTGGAATACTACGTGGAGTCACAGTACCTGCTCAGATTCAGAATCTGCTATTTACTAACTGAATGACCTTGAGGAACTCACTGTAACCTTTATGAATCTGAGTTTCCTCATCTGTAAAATGGGGACAGCATTCAGGGCTAATGTAAGACTCAAAGGGGATACTGTATGTATATATGTAGAGATCTATAGATATAGATCTCTATACACATATAACCATTCACATGCATAGCTACATATAGTGGTTTGCAATATATATATACCCTTGCACACAAACATACAAACAAACACACACACACACACACATATACATCTCAATGGTCATGATAATTATGTTCACTGGCCCCAGAAACTGACAGTTATTTCAGTTTTTCAATTCAACTAATGGCCTGAGAATAGGAACCAGAACCTGGGGGGCAGAGAGTAAAGAGAGGCTCTCACAAAAGCCTTGAAATCTAGACCAATGGGTCCTGATCCTCGAGTCCTGGATAGAATCCCCTAAAGATAGACTATGTTAAAGATTATGTTAAGACACTAGTTAGAGGTAAAGATCAATTAATCAATAAACATTTATTAAGTGCCTACTATGTGCCAGGCATTGAGCTAAGCTTTCACAGAAACTTATGTAAGGGGAGAGAGGGAATACCTTATTAATCGTGATAACGTTATTAGGGACCTAGACACTCCTCATGACACGGTCAACAAAGATCTATCTCTATGCCTATTCTACAACTGACAAGCTTAGGTGTCAGTGTCTTTTCTGTGTTTTATTTCACATTTCCTTCCTCTTATCTTATTCTATTTTCCCCAATAAAGCTTTTTAATCTCAATGGTGTATGCACTGAATTAAAGGAAGAAGGGTTTCCTGACATTACCCCAGAGAGTCAGGGGGAAATTCCTCTCCCCTAGGGGCCTAGTAAAGACTGGTGGCAACAAGAGAGGGAAGGAAGGAATTCCCTGGAACAAGGGCTTTGGGATGCAACTGAGAAGCTGTTCCCAGGGCATTTATTTACCCACAGCTGTCTTGTGGGCAAGACAAGGTGGGGATTAACAAGAAATAAAAGAGTGAAACCCAAGAAGAGAAATCTGAAGCTGGGAAATGGAGAACTTCCTGACACCAAGAGCTAGGTGAGGTGGGGGTATGAGAGAGAAAAGAGGGTGGAAGGGGGAGGGGAATAGGGTGAATAAGCATTTATGTTGGTTATACTATGTGCCAGATACTGTGCTAAGCGCTTTACAATTATCTCATTTGATCCTTACAACAACCCTGTGTTGTAGGTACTATTATTATCCTTATTTTACAGTTGAGGAAACTGAGGCAAAAAGCAGTTTTAAGTGACTTAGAATAACATAGCTAGAAAAGTGTCTCAAGGTCACATTTGAACTCAAGTCTTCCTGACTCCAGGTTCAGCACTCTAACCACTGTACCACCTAGCTGCCTAAGGAAGGGAAAGAGGGAGAAAGAAAAGAGAGGTAGGAAAAGAAGGAGAGAGGGAAGAAGGAAGGAAGAAAGAGAGAAAGGGAGGAAGAAAAGGATCCAAAGGCCCAATATTCTTCAAAGAAAGTACTGACTCAAAATGGATAGGATATTCTCAAAAATTAAATATTAACAGAAGTAAAAATTATTCCAATGAAGAAAAAAAAGTCCAAAGAAACTAATGTGGCTACAGAAGGAATTCATCGACCAATTTTTATTTTGAAAAGACACATCTAAAAGAAAGAGAGAAGGGCAGTTAACTAAATATAACTACAAAATTGTGGCAGAGTACCTTAAGAACGCCGAGGATGCTAATGTTTAGAAGAAGCTGAGATTTCAATAGATACCAAGGACAACAAGAAGGGCTTCTTTAGCTGCGCTGGGGACAAGAAGATCAAAGAAAGGAGAGACCCTCTGCTGGGCATAGTGGGGACAATAAGATAACAAAGAGAAGGCAGAACTGTTCTGAAATCTTTCTGCCAAGACAATAATTTTTAGCATAAGAAGTGTGGAAGAAAAAATAGTAACAGAAACATAACATGATAAATGAAGAGATACTTAGAGAATACTCAGTGGCTCTCATCCAGTTCAAGTCACCAAACACTAAAAAAGTAAATTCTAGAGTACTGAAAAAAATTGCAGCATGATTGTTAAGCTGCTGTTATCATGAAGAATGGGGGAAATGCTGCAGGATACAAGTCAAACAAATTTGGTCCTGATTTTCAAAAAGGGAAAGAAGGTGGATTCTTCAAACTTGGCTTGGTGAGTTCACTTTCAATTCCTGACAAAACTCTAGACCAGAAATTCTTAATTTTTTTGTGTCATGGACCCTTATGGCAATCTGGTGAAGCCTATGGGCCTGTTAGTCAATCAATCAACAAATATCTATTAAGCACCTCCTATGGGCCAGGCACTGTGCTAAGTGCTTTGCTGCTCAGTTGTTTCAGTTGTGTCTGACTCGTCCTGATCTCATTTGGGGTTTTCTTGGCAAAAGTACTGAAGTGGTTTGCCATTTCCTTCTTCAGCTCATTTTCCAGATGAGGAACTGAGGCAAACAGGGTTAAGTGACTGGCCCAGGTTTACTCAGCAAGTTATCGTCTGAGGTCAGATTTTAAGTCAGGAAGATGAGTCCTCCTAACTTCAGGCCAGGCACTCAATCCTCTTCTAACACCTAGCTGCCCTGTGCTAAGCGCTAGGAATATAAAAAGAGGCAAGATAGTCCCTGACCTCAGGGAGTTTATAATCTAATGGAGGAGACAACAAACAAACAAATCTGCACAAACAAGATATATAAAGGATAAATAGGAAATAATTAACAGTGCCAAGACAATAGTATTAAAGGTTGGGAAAGGCTTTCTGTAGAAAATGGGATTTTAGATAGAACTTGAGGGAAGCCAAGGGAAGGCAATAAACAAAAAAGGGAAAAGTGTTTCAAGCATGGAGGGCAGCCAGAGAAAATTCTCGGATCCTAAAGATAGTGTCTTGTTCATGAGAACAGCTAGGAGGCCAATGTCACTGGATGGTAGGGGGTAAGGTCCAGTCTTCTTAGACCTTACTGGAAAGGTAAGAGGGGGTGAGGTTATGAAGGGCTTTGAATGTCAAACGGAGGAGTTTGTATTTGTTCCTGGAGGTAACAGGAAGCTACTGGAGTTTATTGGGGGGGGAGATATACAATATAATCAGATCTGTGCTTTGGGAAGATCGCTTTAGTGGCTGAATAGAGGGCGGATTAGAGTGGGGAGAGATTTGAGGGAGGCAGACCCACCATCAGCTATTGCAATAATCTAGGTGTGAGGTGATAAAGGCATGCACCAAGATGATGGCAGGGTCAGAGGCGAGAAGGGGGCATATTCAAGAAAAGGTGCAAAGGTAAAATTGACAAGCCCTGACAACAAATTGGATATGAAGGTGAGAGATGGTGAGGAGTATGACATCTAAGTGTCGGAGGGACTGGGAGGATGGTGTTGCCCTCTATGGTAACTGGAAAGTTAGGAAAGGTAGAGGGTTTAGTGGGAGTTCAGTTTTGGACATGCTGAGTTTGTTTAAGATGTCAGTTCAAGATATCTGAAGGGCAGTTGGAGATGAAAGACTGGAAGTCATTAGAAAGGTTGGGGCAAGATAAGCAGATTTGAGAATGATGTGGAGATCGACAAATGAAGTAATATAAAGGGAGAAGAGAAGGGGGCCTAAGACTGAACCCTGTGGGATACCTGTGGTTAAAGGAAGTGATCTGGAAGAGGATCCAGCAAAGGAGATTAAGAAGTCAGACAGGCAAAAGAACCAGCAAACAGTGGTGTCCTGAAAATTAGAGAGAAGAGAGTATCAAGAAGGAAAGAGTGATCAACAAGGAGAATGAGGACTAAGAAAAAGCCACTGATTAGGCAGCTAAGAGATTACTGGTAACTTTGTCGAGAGTGGTTTCAGTGGAATGATAAGATTGAAAGTCAGATTGTAAGGGGTTAAGAAGAGAGTGAGAAGAAAGGAACTGAAAAGACCTATTGTAGTCAGTCTTTTCAAGGAGTTTAGCCACAAAAGGCAGAAGAGATATAGTTATGGGATGGAAGAATCAAGTTAGGTTTTTTTCAGGATGGGGGAGACACGGGCATATTTGTAGGTAGCATAGAATGAGCCAGTAGCCGGAAAAAGATTGAAAATAAGTGACAGATTGGGGACTGACAATCTGTTGAAGGAAACAGAATGAAATGGGATCACCTGAGTAGATAGAGGGATCAGCTTTGATAAGGAATAAAATCACCTCAACATGTGGGACAGAGGTGAAGGAGGAGATACTGACAGAAAGTATATAAATGATGTGAGATGGGGAAGAAGGGAGAAGAGGGAACTCACAGCAAATGGCCTCAATTTCTTTCTGTAAAACATGAAGCAAAGTTTCTCAGCTCAGATGGTGGGGGGAGAAGGAGGTTTGAGGAGAGATGAAAAGGAAGAGCTATTGTGGAGAGTAGGATGGTGAGTTGAACTCTACTCAGAGTAATTTTTTTAAAAAATTAATAATCAAAGAAGATGCTATAGTTTCACATGTACAATTGATATCATATTACTTGCCTTCTCAGTGAGCAGGGAAGAGGTCTGGAGGGAGGGAAAGAATTTGGAACTCAAAATTTAAAAAGAAAAGAATGTTTAAAATAAATAATAAATTAGATTTTTTTTACAAAAGATGCTAAATTTCAGTTATAGGTTAGTGAAAATAAAGATGTAATTTTTTTCCTATCCAAATTCACGGACCTCCTCGAAATCTATCTGCAGATGCCTTTGAGGTCCAAGGACACCACATTAAGAAGAACCCCATTCTAGACCAGAGATGGGGAACCTGCAGGCCTTGAGGACACATGTGGCCCTCTAGGTCCTCAAGTGAGGCCCTCTGACTGAATCCAAACTGTTCTGTGAAGTTTGGGTTCAGTCAAAGGGTTGCACTTGAGGACCTCGAGGGCTACATGTGACCTTGAGGCCACAGGTTCCCTACCCCTGTAGATTATATTAGACAGAGAAAACAAGGGACCTCTGGAAAACAACTTGGAATTATGTAGAGATGTTAACTAAACTATTCATACTGTTGATACAGAGATTCTGCTAACAAGAATATACCCTAAAGAGACCAAAGATACAAAGAAAGATCACATAGCAACTCATACACAGTGCAAATGCAACCTTATGTAAAGAGGCATTTCTGTGCTGCCCCCTCCCCCCCAAACTAGTGGCTTCCCTTCTAAGGTTACCTTTACCTATTTTAGATATATCCTGTATGTACTTACTTGCATATAGGCTGTCTTCTCCATTAGAATGCAAGTTTATTGAGGGCTATTTTTACTTTTTCTATGAATCCTTTATACTTAGCACAATGCCTGGAATATAGTAAGTGCCAAATAAATAATTATTGACTGATTGAAATGACAAAACAAAAATGGTCAAGAGGGACTTACAGAAGCAGCATGGTACAGTGGAAGTCAGAAGCCCTGGACTCAAAGGACCTGAGTTCAAATCTCATGTCTGATACTTTCTATCTATGTAATCTTGGACAAGTCATTTAACGTCTCTTGAATTCAGTTTACTTATCTGTAAAATGAGGGAGCTGGATGATTTTCAAGGTCATTTGTAATTATTAAGTCCCGTGAGTCATAGCAAGTTGAAGCCCATGCTAAATAAGGAGATATAAGACAGCACCTAACTGAATTAAATTCTGCAAACATGTATTGATCTCCTGCTGAATGCAAGGTACTACATTCAACAGTTGGGGATACAAAGCCTTTCCTACACTCAAAGAGCTTACATTATGCTGGGGATATATAGCATGTACATTGGTAAGTACAATACAAGGCAGGAAGTAAAAAAGGCAAAGGAAAGAGCAGATAAAGTATTATAAGAATGTTTAAGGAAGGAAAAAAGCCCTATCAGCAGGGGCATCAGTGAAGGCATAAGGAGTATCTGAGCTGAGGCTGAAAGGAAAATATGGAATTTGCAAGACAGATATGAAAAAGGAGGGCATTCCAAACACAAGGACAGCTAATATGGAGAGACGAAGATAAGAGAAGACATGAGGAATTCAAGGAACAGTTTGGCCAGAACACAGAACGTAAAAAGGAGAAAAATGTGAAGTAAGTTTGGAAAAAGACACTGGAGTCAGACTGTAAAGAGCCTCAGATACCTGGCTAAGGTATTTGTATTTTCTCCTATAGGCATTTTGAGCAGCACAGTCAGACTTGTCCACTAACAGGATTATTTTGGCAGCTGTGGGAAGGATAGATTGGAGTGAGAAGAGACTGGAGGCAGGGAAGCCAGTTAGGAGGTTAATATTATAGTTCAAATGAGTGGTAAAAAGAGCCTAAACTAGGGTACTGACAAAGTGTGTGAAGAAAGAAAGGATGCAAGAGATACTGTGGAAGCAGTATCACAGGACTCGGCCAGGGATTGAATATGAAGGTTCATGTGAAGAAGAGGGAATAGTCAAAGATGACTGAGGTTATGAATCTGAGCAGCTCAGAGGACTGCAATGATCTCAACCAAAATAGGGAAGTGCAGAGGAAGGAGGGGTAGGGTAAAAGATGATGAGTGCTGTTTAGGCCATGATAAGTTTGAGAAGCCATAGAATATAACAGTAACACTAACATTTATACAGCACTAAAGGTTTGCAAAGCTCTTCATGTATATTGTCTCACTTGATCCTTATAGCACTCCTGCTTAGTTGTAATAATATTTAGTTGGGAGAGAACAGAGGCAGGGACACACTAGTTAAGAGGCTTTTACAACAGTCCAAATCACTGGTGAAAAGAGCCTGAACTAAGGTACTGACAAAGTGAGTGAAGAAAACAGGAAAGATGCAAGAGATATCGTGGAAGTAGCATCACAGGACTTGGCCTGTAATGGAAAATATTATAATCCCCATTTTGCAGATGAAGAAACTGAGGCTAGGAGAGATTAAGTGATTTGCCCAGAATTACACAACCCTGAGTTGTCTGAGGCAGGGTATTATTTTAGGTCTTCCTGATTCCCAAGACCATCACTCTATCCACTATACCATATCCAGCAGACAGATATATCCCAAAACTATATACATAGCCCTCCTCTCTTACCTGAATTCTTGCTTTGCTTTTCCAACTGTCTGCTGGCTGTAGATAAGATAACAAAGAGAGATTACAGGCTCATTAATTTAGAGCTGGAATGAACCTTAGAAGCCATCTAGAAAAATCCTCTCATTTAAAAAATAAGGAAACTAAGAGCCACAGCAGTGAAATGACTTGCCTGAGACAGTAACAGAAGAAAGGAGAGACCTAAGGCTTTTACACTATGTTCCCATGACATGTCCAGCATGCTCTCTTTCTTTACCTCCACATCTCAGAATCCCTACCTGCTGTAACGGCTCAGCTCAAGCACCTCTTCCTAGATAAGGTCTTTCCTCAACCACCATCCCCTCCCCAGTTTAAAGTGTTTCCCCACATGCCCCCCTCTAACAAAATCATTTTGTATATATTTAGTATTTATGTATAAGGGTTGTTCCCCTCAAGAGAAGGTAGGCTTCTTGAGGGCAAAAGACCATTTTGGTTTTTTTGTCTTTGTACCCCCAGCCTGGAAAATGGGGGGCACTTAAAACACTTGTTAGGGGCAGCTAGGTGGCACAGTGGATAGAGCACCAGCCCTGAAGTCAGGAGTACCTGAGTTCAAATCCGGCCTCAGACCAAACACTTGACACTTACTAGGTGTGTGACCCTGGGCAAGTCACTTAACCCCAATTGCCTAAAAAAAAAAACAACAACAACAACAACAAAAAAAAAACCACTTGTTAAATTGAACTGGATTACAAAACTCACAATCTGGAAGGGACATATGACTATAATCCAAGGAAGGATATGACAAATTTCATGAGGGGTATAAACAAAGTACTGTTTGGGTGTACAGAAAGTAAAGATTATTTTTCAGAGGGCTGATCAGGAAAAGTGGCATTTGAGCTGGCCCTGGCAGGACGTACAATCACAATAACCATCACATATTTCTACAGAGCACTGAGACTCAAAGAACATAGAGGAAGGTCATATATAAGTATTATCATCACTATTTTAAGGATGAGGAAAACGGAAACTCAGAAAGATTCAGCAACTTGAGCAAGGATTCTTATTAAGTATCAGAGCTATGATTCAAAACTGGGTCTTCTGACTCTAAATCTACTGCCCTTTCCAGTAAGACATGCACCATTTCAAAAAGCAGAGATGAGATCAGAGCAGAGGCATTCCTGGCATTGGAAACCAAATAAAGAAAGGCATGGAAGTAGAAAGTTTGGAAGAGTAACCCAATTTGGCTAGAATATGGTACAGTGAAATAGTAGTATAAGAAGGGTGGAAATGGAGATAGAGACCACATTGTGAAGGTCCTTGAAACAGAGACAAATGAATGAAAAATAAATGAAAAGAAATATATTAAGCACTTACTATATAACAAGTGCTAAGCCATAGGTATTTTCAATAATACAAATATAATAAGCAAGAGAGTCTCTACCCTCAAGGGGCTGGGCTCATGTTTTAATTGGGAAGACAACATAAAAAAGAAAATTCATTTTCAGAGTAGATGAGAAAACCGAGAAATCCTAAGGGTGAAGTAGAAGTTTGGATTGCAGGGCCAAGGGGTCCTTGGGCCTCCAGTAGATCAATATGACAGTGCCAGGGATCTTTAGGACGTAGAGGCAGGGTAGATCACAAGGTCTGAGGGACCTTAGGATATAGTAGAAAGAAAGATGGAATTCATCCACAGTGGAAGGGAACAAAAGAAGGTATGTGATGAGATCATAACCATGCATTAGGAAAATAACTCTGGCAGTCAGAATATATGGATTTTAAGTCTCAGCTCTAACACTTATTGACCCTGAACGAATCACTTCCACCTCAGGACCTCACCCTTTTCCACTAGTCCCAGCTAGGTCTAACCCTCCCTCACCTCTGCAATCAACTGAAAGGGATCAGTTTAGGATGTCTCTATACAGATGACTCACAAACTCTATGAATTCAGCCCTAGTTTCTCTCCTGAGACTCCTTGAATCAACAATTGACTATAAGACATTTCCAAATTTATGACTGATAGTAATCTCAAATTCAACATGACCTCATAATATTTTCCCCAAAAAATCCAGTCCTCTTCCCTGTTTCTGTCAAGGGTATGACCATCCCTCCAATTACCTAGGGATGTAACCTCAGAATCAGCTTTGACTTTTCCCCTCCCTCATCCCTCCACATACAATTGCCAAAGCTTGCCAATTCTACCTCCACAACACCTCTAGTGTCTGTCCCTTTCTTTGCAATCACATGGCCACCACCCTAGTTCAGGTCTTAATCACCTTAATCACATCTGGATTAGTATAATAAGCCTCCTAGCTGATATCCCTACCTACCATTCCTCTCAGTCCATCAGGTACACAGCCCAAAACATGGATGGAAACGGAGCCATTGGGAGAGGAAAGGGTAGAAAGAGCACTTATTAAACACATATTATGTGCCAGGCATGATACTAGGTGCTAAAGATATGCAAACAAAAACAAAATAGTCCCTGCTCTGAAGAACCTGACAATATGTAATGTGTATAACTGTATACAGAATAAAAAGAAAATAAATACAAGAGAGGACACTAGCAGGTGGGATCAGGAAAGGCTTCATATAGAAGGTAAGGCTTGAGCTGAGTCTTGGATAGCATGTTTCATGAAGTACCTGTTATCCAGCTCTGAGGTACCACCTCACATGCTTCAGATTGGCTAAGATACAAAAAAAAAAAGGAAAATGACAAATGTTGGAAGGGATGAGAAAACAGTGAATGTACTGCTAGTGGAGCTATAAACTAGTCTAACCATTTTGGAATGTTATCTGGAACTATGCCTGAAAAACTATTAAACTGTGCATACCCAATTTGACCCAGTGATACCTCTAATACCACTACTAGGTCTATACTTGAAAGAGACAAAAGAAAGAGGAAAAGGATTCGTATGTACAAAATTATTTATAGCAGCTCTTTTTGTGATGGCAAAGAATTGCACACTGAGGGGATGACCATCAATTAGGGAACGACTGAACAAGTTATAGCATATTAATATGATAGTGCTGTAATTGTGCTATAAAAAATAATGAAGAGGATGGTTTTGGAAAAACCTGAGAAGACATTTATGAAGTGATAGAAAGTGAAGTGAGCAGAACTAAGAGAAGAGTATATACAATACTATAAAGATAATCAACTTTGATAATTTATTATTTTTTTTTGGTAAATTTTCATCTATTTCACTTAGATTGTCAGATTTATTGGCAGACAATTGGGCAAAATAACACCTAATTATTATTTTAATTTCCTCTTCATTGATGGTGAATTCATCCTTTTGATTTTTGATACTGGTAATTTGGCTTTCTTCTTTCTTTTTTTAATCAAATTAACCAATCATTTATCTATTTTATTGATTTTTTTTAATAAAACCAGCTCTTAGGTTTATTTATTAACTCAATGGTTTGCTTACTTTCAAATTTATTAATCTTTCCTTTGATTTTCATAATTTCCAATTTGCTGTTTAATTGAGGATAAGATAATGAACTCTGAAAGACTTAGTAACTCTGATCAACACAATGACCAACCACAATCCCAAAGGACTCATGATAAAACATGTGATCTACCTTCAGATATAGAACTAATGGGTTCAGAGTACAGACTGAAGCATATTTTTTCTTTCCTTCTTTTTTTTTTCTTTTTTTGGGGGCAGGAGGGAAGGAGGGAGGAACATAACTAATACAGAAATT
Organism: Vombatus ursinus; assembly: GCF_900497805.2. Classification (NCBI taxonomy): domain Eukaryota; kingdom Metazoa; phylum Chordata; class Mammalia; order Diprotodontia; family Vombatidae; genus Vombatus; species Vombatus ursinus. The sequence continues at coordinate 360,476 of NW_020952097.1, forward strand.
TGTTCTGCATGACTACACATATTTGCAATGACTTTTTTCTTGCCTTCTCAGTGGGTAGAAAAGGAGAAGGGAGAGAATTTGGTGCTGAAAATAAAACTGAATTTTTAAAAAAGCACATGTTTTCCCACAGCCCCTCCAAAGTTTGTCATATTCCTTTTTTTGTCAACTTAGCCAATCTGACGGGTGTAAAAAGGCACCTCAGAGTTGTTTTCATTTTCATTTGTCTAATCATTAGTGATTTAGAGCAGTGATGTCAAATTCAAATAGTACATAAGGATCCCTGCTGACCCAAGATTGACTCAGAAAACCACACATTAACATTATTTTATTGTATTTTTATTTATTTTGTTAAAGATTTCTCAATTACATTTTAATCTGGTTAGGCTTACTCCCAGTATTTGACACCTCTGACTTAGAGCAATTTTTTTTCATATTAATAGCTTGGATTTCTTCCTCTGTAAACTGCCTATTCATATCATTTAACCATTTAGCAATTAGGGAATGGTTGAAGTGAGTCTTGAAGGAAGTCAGGGATTCTATGAGGTGGTGGTGAGAAGGGAGAATATTTTAGGCTTGGGGAACCATGAAGACAAGAGATAAAGGTCTGTGTATGAGGAACAGCAAGAAAACCTTTTTGGCTAGTCAAAAAAGGTATGGGAAGGGGAGCCGCATATAAAGAGGTTAGAAAGGTAGGTTAGGCACAGGTTGTGAAGGGTTATCAAAGCCAAACAGAGGAATTTATATTTACGTTAGAGGCAAAAAGTAAGCCTATGGAATTTGTTGTGTGGGGCAGGGACACAGTCTCTCCTGAAATAGTAAAATAATTTTTTAAGAACTCACAAGATCTCAGAATTGAAAGGCACTTCAGAGAGCATCTAGTTTAACTCTCACCTGAACAAGAATTGTCTCTACAATGTCCCTAACAAATCAACATCCAGCCTCAGCTTGAAGACGCCAAATGAAAGGGGACTCACTACCTTCCAAGGTACCTAATTCTACTTTTGGATAAGTATAACTGTTACAGAGTTCTTCCTTACATCAAGCGTAAATATTCCTCTCTTCAACTTCCATCATTATTCTTAGTTATGCTCTCTGGGACAAAGAAGAACAAGTCTAATCCCTTATTTATATGACAGCCCTTCTAATCTTTGCACACAGCTATTAATATTTCCTACCTTTTCTCCAAGCTACACATTCCCAATTCTTCCAATTAATCGCCTGTCTTATCACTTCTAGTCACTCTTCAATGGACAATCTCCAATTTGTTAATGTCCTTCCTAAAATGTGGTGCCCAAAATTGAAAGCAGTATTCTAGACTACTTCAAAATTAGGCTGCTTCAAAGCAAACTTTTATGGAACATGGCAAAAGAAGGGAAGGAATGAGACATAGTAGCCCAAAACACTTGGCAACAGACAAGTACTGGAAAAGCCTAGGGAAGCAGCAGCCTTCAGATAGCCTGATGTTCCAGAAACATCTCAATATATCCTAAACAGAACTCATTATCTTGCCCCCCAAATCCTCTGTTCTTCTGGACTTCTCTATTACTATCAAGGACATTACCATTCTCCCAATTATCTAAGCTTGTGACCTAGGCCCCATCCTTGACTTTTCACTCACATTTACCTCATGTGTATTATGTTGCCAAGTCTCATCATATCTACCTTCTCTACATCATTCATATATGTCCCCTTCTCTCCACTTGAACAGCCCCAACACTAGCAAAGGCCCTCGTCACCTCTCTTTTGGACTGTAGCAATAGCCTCCTAGTTGGTCTCCCTGCCTCAAGTTATCTCCTCATACCAATCCATCTATCACTGAGCTGTCAAAGTGATCTTTCCAAAGCTCAGGCCTGAAAATCTTCTGTTTGATTTTTAAAGTCCTTCACAACTTTGTTCCTTCCAATCTTTCCAGTCTTCTTAAACTTTACTCATTTCCATGTATAATACAATGCAGCTACATTGGCTTTCTTGTTCCCTGAACATGTCACTCAATCTCTTTACTTAGTATCTTTTCACTAGCTATCTTCCATGCCTGGAAAACTCTCCTTCCTCACTTCTACCTCCTGGTTTTCCAGGCTTCTTTCGAGATGCTTGAGCTCAAATTCCACTTTCTACAGGCAGCCTTTCCCATTCTCTGCCTCCTGCCCCCATGTCACCTTCCTCACTTCTAGTGCCTTCCTTCTGAGATTACCTTCTATTTATACTGTATATATAAGTACAACATTTTTTTTACCATCTTGTCTCCCTCATTAGAATGTAAGCTCATTGAGATCAAGGACTGTGTTTTTATCCTTAGGAATATCATAATTTTAGTTCATGATTCACAGTCTTCCTTTCTACTTCCTACCCTCTTCCTATTGTTCCCAAGAGGGGTGGGGGGTGGGGTGGGGAGAGAAGGGAAAGGAAAGGAAAGGTAGAAGAAGACTTTAATATTTATGTTGATGAGACCCCATTAATCAGCTGACCACATAATTCCAAAGACCTTTCTGTATCTATCCCATTTCATTCACATACCACCCGTGTTCACCTCATTATGTCTTACCACCTCCAAAAGCCAGAACTTTGAAATTCTATACGACCTCAACATAAATCTCTCTCCTTCTACATCTCCCATTCTCCCATTCAAAATAACCCTAGTCTTGACCAATACCCCTTTAATCCCTTTAGTCCTCCCTACTCTCTCAGTCCATCTCTCCTATTCTGCTTCCATTTGCCTCACTTTGCCATCCTGACCACATGGTCTGCCACTTTCTTGTCACACCGCCAACTACTCTAGAATCCCTTGACTGCATGACTTTCCCCTATCTTCAACTTAAGACTTGTCATCCTTACCACCAAATTTCTCAACTCTTCACCTGAGGTTGTGCCGTGTTGTTGGAGAAAATGACAAAACTAAGTTGATTTCACTCGTTACAAATTCATGGTGAATAACCTTGCTGGGGCCCTTACTCAAGCTTGACAACCTTTCTGCTCTGATTCCCAATTTCCCACAGCAACTATTTCAAACCTTTCCTTTCTCCTTCTCACCTTCAACAACCACACCCTCATATTTAGAATAGATAACCTACAAGCTTCACTGAGATAAAAACCACCTAGGGCCCAGTTCATCCACTCTGACCACTATCTTTCCTCCTTTCCACTCATCACAGAAGAAAAGGTATCCCTACCCTCACCAAGGTTGACTCCCTCCTGCCTCCTCCAAAACCTTGTTCCAATAGTCATCCCCTTTCTCTCATGTATTTTTAAACTCTCCCCTGCTACTGACAACAGAACATGCTCAGGTCTCCCTAAACCTAAAAAAGCTTTCCCTTGACCCTCGTACACCAACTAGCTCCAATCCTATCTCTCCAATTTCACTGCTAATCATCCTTAAAAAGTTGTTTGTAACTAACGCCTCCATTTTCTTACTACCTATTTTCTGAGAACAGTAATTATATTAACATTCTGGGAAAAATGTGTCAATAAATTGCTCTATAATCCCTATCACCCTTCAATCTTCCTTATCCAAAACACCTTTCTCTGACCACCACTCTTCTATATGTCTAATCTTGCCCTACGATAATTGGTAGTGTTCCCGTAGCACTTTAAGGTTGGCAAAGGGTTTTACAAATATCTTTTTTTTTAATCTTCATGAGACTGTGAGGCAGATACTATTATTATGCCTATTTTATAGATGGTGAAACTGAGGCAGACAGAGGTTAAGTGAGTTGCAGGTCATACAGTTATTAAATATCTAAGGTTAGATTTGAAGTCAGATCTTCCTGATTCCTGGTCCAGTGCTTTATCTACTGTGCCACTTAACCCTCTATCAGAGGATAAGCTCCTGGAGGACAGAAACTGTCTTATTTACTTATATTTATATCCTCTCCTCCCCACTCCTGCTCAACAGAGTGCGTGGCACACATTAGGTGCTTAAAAAATGGTTTCTCAGTTTTTTTATTCATTAATTCTCTCTTCAACCTCTTCCAATCCGTATTCTAACCCCACTATTGTAATAGCAAAATTGTTCTATCAAAGGTCACCAATAACTTGCTAAATATCAAATAAATTTTTTTCCTCCGTTCTCATCTCTCTTAACCTCTCTGCTATCTTTTGACACTGTTTACCACCCCGCCCCACCACATACTCTTTTCTGCCTTGACTTCAGAGACACTGTACTCTGAGTCTGTTTCTTTTTTTTTTTTTTTTGGGTGAGGCAATTGGGGTTAAGTGCCCTGGGCCCTTGCCCAGGGTCACACAGCTAGTAAGTATCATGTGTCTGAGGCTGGATTTGAACTAAGGTCCTCCTGACTCCAAGGCTGGAGCTTATCCACTGCGCCACCTACCTGCCCCATGAGTCTCAATTTCTTCTTCTATAAAATGGGGGTAAGCAATTTGTTACCTACTTCACAGGGTTGTTGTGAGGAAGCCCTCTGTAAACCTTAAACATCTATAAAAATCTGACATGTATTATTATTATTATTATTATTCACATTTCCTCACCAAATGCTTGTTGACAGTCATGAAAAGTTCTCTACACCAGGGAAATCTCAGGCCCTATCCCTATCTCAATTATACTTGCACCATAAATCTCATAGGATTTTTATGATGATCAAATGAAACAATGTATACAAAGCATTCTGCAATGTTTAAAGCCTACATCAATCAAAAACATTTATTAAAGGCCTACTATGTGCCAGGCACTGAGCTATGTACTAGCAATACAAAGGCAAAAATGAAAGACCCCTTCTCAAGAAGCTTACATTATATAAAGGGAAACACGTACACATATAAATCACAATTTCACTGGCACAGGGAACTCCCAGATGGAGAAAACTTCTGCTCCCAATGCAGGCTGGCATCTTCTCTACAACTTATAGTCTTAAAGAACTGCACTGAGAAGTTTTTTGCCCTATATCACAGAGCCAGTCAGTATCAGAAACATAATTTGAACCTAGATCATCTTGGTTCTAAAGGATACTCTATCCACTAGGCACCACCGCCTCTAGTATGAGTATATATTAAATAAATACAAAGTAATCTGGGAATTGGAGGCACTAGCAACTGAGGAAATCAGGAAATGTCTCATATAAGTTTGAGCTGAGCTTTGAAAGAAACTAGGGATTCTTAAAAAGTGAGGAGGAAGTACACTCCAGGCATGAGGCCTGTGTAAGGTTACAATGATCCAGAATTAGGTATGAGTGTACTGGGATGGGCCATATAAAAGGTCAATAAACTGCTAACAACTCAATCTGTCAACATCCCCCACCAACATTCTCAAATACCATCAGTCTTACCCCATCTGTGCCACCCTTTTGTCCACACTCAGCAGCCCAACCACCTTACTTTTTCCAAATCACTGAAATTTTTCAATGGGCTGGCGCAAAAGAAATAAATTTAGCTAGCTAGGGACAGGATCACACCCCACCTAGCCTCCAAAAAGAGCTTTCTCTCCTGCAGTAATGGCTTTCATCTTTGAGCCTGCTTTCCCTTTGTTCCTCCCATGCTGTCCTACTCAGATGGACAAGGGATTTCAGGGCCATTAGAACATAGCTGGATTGCAGCAGAGAAGGTATGTGTTTCCTTGGATAAGATTGTTAACTGGAACAAGGAGGGATGTCTTCAGTTGGATATTATTAATTTCCTTCTCTTTCCGAGGACTCTTCCCCACATCTGGTGGTCAGATGGAAAGAGAAACTGAGGGGCTCATGAAGGGAACAGGCCTACTCAAGTAAGGAAAGGAAAGGACATTTGAAAAATCCAGGCCAGCCTCTTGACATAACTGAGGCCCAGAAAGGATCCACATTCATTTAGGTTATCTACCCCCTGCTTCACAGGAGGTAGAAGGCTGTTTCTTTAAAGATGGAAAGAGTTCTTCACCTTCAGAGTGACAGCACCCAGATATCTGAAGACCCTGCGGTAGGAAAGGGGCATGAAAACCCAGAAGCCTGTTGAGTCCAGCCCCAAGGCCTGCAGCTGCCAGCATGAGGCTGGAAGGAATGGGAGCTCAGGGTTTGGGTTACACTCTGAGCTGGTAGAGGAGGTGTCTGGAGACAAGGCTTCCTCTAACTGAAAGGACCTCAGGCACGTCTCTCATCCCTTAAGGGCAAAAGAGCAGGATATTTTTCAGACACAGCAGCTTCTACAATTCCAAGAAGGGTAGAGGGTCAAGGGTCTAAGGGTGTACCAGAACCCAAGTTGAAGATACTGCTCAGTCAGTCTTCACTCTCTCAGATGCAGGGATCAAGATGAAACAGATTCCCTACCTCCTTAGGCCTGGTGACTTAAATACCTCCTACTCTGAGCAACTAGAAACCAGGTCACCATGACCTCTGACCCCTGCAGATTAATACACCAACCTAGGGCCATGGGCAACAGGCTAGTCTCATTTCACTTACCAGCCACCCAATTCTTTCTTCTCTGACATTTCAGCCCCCTCCTCCATCCCAAACCCACCTTCTATAGAAAGCCTTTTCCAATCCCCTTTAATTCTAGTACTTCCCTTCTATTGATTATTTCCAATTTATCCTATATATAGCATGGTGTCCACCCCTTTAGCCCAAGCTCTCAGAGGGCAAAGATTGATTGTCTTTTGCCTTTCTGTGTATCCCCAGCACTTAGCACAGTACCTGGAACAGAAAATGTGCTTAAAAAATGTTTACTGACTGACTCCTTTACTCCTCAAACACACACCTTTCCCCTTTGGGGACTCTACCTGCCCTCTGCCTCCCTCTCGGCCCCCTCCACTATCAGGTTTCCTCCTCAAGTCTTCCCCCCTCCCCTTTCCAGCGTCCTCCAGTCGCCTGCCTCCCCAATTAGATCCCTACCCCCTCAGGTTTCCGCCTGACCCCTCCCTTCACTCATCTCCCTCCACAACCAGCCCCCCCCAAGCTTCTCCCCCCTCCCCCGCCAATTCCCCTCCCCCAGGCCTCCTGCTTCTGCCCTCCCCCTCCCCTTCCTCCACGGCTTCTTCTCGTCCTCCTCCAGCTCCTATTTAAGGGGCTCAGGCCCTTTCCTCATCCAGACCTACAACCCCTGGCCTCTCCCCTACCTCGGCTCCTCTCCCCCTGGCCCTACTTCCGCTCTGGGTCCCGATGGCCTCTCCTGCTCAGGTCTCTTCCCCAGGTCACCGTAACATACCACGCCCTCGCCTGGCCTGACCTCAACTCGTGCAGTGTGTCCGCCAGTCTGTCCGCTCGGCCGCCGCCACCGCCACCATGAGGGCGGGCCCGGCGCTCGGCCCTCGCCATGGCAACACCACACTTCCGGTCCGCGCAGCCACCGTCCGGAACTCGCCAACTGCCAGCTCCCCCAGGTAGGGGGCGGGGCCAGGAGTGCGGGGGGCGGGGTTATCCAACGCATGCGGGGCGGGGGCGGGGCCGAGAGAGGGTGGGAGGGAAAGAGGAAGGAGGAAGGAGGAGGAAGGAGGCAGGGAGGCATCTGAAATTGGAAGGGTCCTGTCACAGGCTTTGCAGAAGATTGAGAGATGCGAGGCACGTTAGTGGTAATGGAGTCCAACCCTCTGGTTTTACATATAGGGAAGCCGAGGCCCAAAGAGTTAAAGAATAAGCTCCAGGTTAAACAGGTCGTAAGGATCTGAGGCAGGGTCTTCCAGAAACAGCACATACAAAAGGTCTCAACTGCAAGTTAGATGGAAAAGTCCTATGGTCCTAGAAGCTGTCTGCTATGGTCATCTAAGCTTATCTTCTATTCCTGGCAAAACCGTGGAGCAGGTTTTTTTGTGTTTTGTTTTTGGGGGAGGGGGCTGGAGCAATCGGGGTTAAGCGATTTGCCCAGAGTCACATTGCTAGTAAGTGTTAGAGGGTGAATTTGAACTCAGGTTCTCCTCACTCCAGGTCCAGTGCTCTATCCACTGCGGCACCCAGCTGCCCCTAGAGCAGCTTTTTTTTTAAAGAGTTCAAATCCAGTCAACCAACAGACATTTATTAAGCAATTACTGCGTGCCAAGCACTGTGCCAAGCACCAGAGATACAAAGAAAGGCAAAAAAAAAGAAAAAGAAAAAATCCCTGCCCTAAAGGAGATCACAATCTAATGGGGGGGAGGGAGAGAAACATGCAAACAACTATGTAAAAAAAAAATGTGTACGGGTATGGAGAGCTGGGAAAGTTTTCTTGAAGATGAGACATTAGTTAGGACTTGGAGGAAACCAGGGAAGCCAGGAAACTGAGATGAGGAGGGAGAGTGTGTTTTTCAGGAATAGGAGACAGCCAATTAAAATGCTTGTAGTAAAAAGATGCAAGACCGGGAAGATAAGAAGGGGCCAGGTTATGAAGGGCATTAAAAGCCAAATAGAGGATGTTATATTTGATTCTGGAAGTAATAGAGGGCCAATGGAGTTTATTGAATGGAAAGAAGTGGGGGAGGTGAGATGGTCAGATCTTCAATTTGGGAATATCAATTCAACAACTAAGTGGAAGATGGATTTAGAGTGGGAAGACAGTTGGGGCAAGGAGATCAAACAGAAGACTACTGCAATAGACCATATGTGAAATGATAAGGAACCATCATCACGGTGTACCAGGGGGGTTACAGCGTTGGTTGCAAAGATAGAAATAACAGGGTTTGACAACTGCTTAAATATGGGAGATGAAAGAGAGTGAGGAGTGGAGGTTGACACCTAGGTTGTGAGGCTTGGTGGCTGGGAGGATGCTGGTACTCTCAAGAGTAATAGGGAAATTCAGAAGAGGAGAGGTGGGGGTGGGGGTTGGGGACTTTTGGACATTTGAGAGTTTAAGATGTCTTCCTATTTGACATCTCCCGTGTCAATCTTATTGATAAAGCGAAGAAATGTGAGCCTGGTTATGTTACCATTAGGTGTATTTGTATTCTGTTGAATTACCTAAAGAGTAGCTATTAATGGCTCTATCACCTTGGAAAGAATTTTCTAATGAAGTGGCTCAAGAGCCTGTCCTTGGCCCTGAGCTGTTTAAAATTTTTATTAATGATTTAGAGAAAGACATAGAAGTCATGTTTGTCAAATTTGTACACACTGGATGACCTACTCAGAATCCAAAAATCCTAGTAGCATAAAACATTGAGCTAAATCTGTTCTCTGTAAATTACGTACACATATGTACCCTCCTAAAATTCCTGCTAAGATAGGAGTTTCAGAAAGTATTAGGATTACAGTGCTATTACACTGTATTTGAATTACCAGGCTACTCACAGAGAATGAAAGTATACTACATAGAGTTAAAACTTTATGAATCCAGTAATCTCTGGAGCCAGATTATTAGAATTTACCTAGAAGTAAAAAGCCACCTGGAAGGCTAGGAATAGCTATAGAAGCTGACAGGCTAAATGCTTCTCAATACTTGGTGTTGAGCCAGGACTTCCTGCCCCACAGTAGAATCACAGAATTTTCTGTTCATGTCGTTTTGTGACTATGTCATTTCTTCCCATTGTCTATGGCATAAGGAATTTTACAAACCTTAAAGCACTATATAAATGTTGGCTATTATTATTATCTGTCATGTCAACAAGTATTTATTAAGTCCTTCTATGTGCCAAGACCAAGAATTCTCTGTGTGACTCTAGGGGTACTACTAGGCACCAATGCTCTAGAGACTCAATATCCATATGGCTCGTATTAACCTCTGAGTATGTAATATGTATCACAAAGCATATAATGTAATGTTATATATTGCAAAGTTGTATTATGCAATACAACAGATATCAATACTTAACCATTCAACTATGCAAAAGTTATCTGACGGGATCATAGACTCATAGAGCTGGAAGGGTTCTTAGAGGCCATCAAACCCAATCCCCTAATTTTAATAGATTAAGGAACTGAGACTCAAAGTGACTTTCCTAAAGTCACCAGCTAGTAAGCAACAGGGCCAAGATTTAAATTCGGGTCTTCCTGACGCCAGGTCTGCTGCTCTATGTCCCTAGAGGTCTTCAAACAAAGGCTGTGTATGTCCACTTAAAGAATGTTATAGGGGCAGCTAGGTGATGCAGTGGATACAGCACTGGCCCTGAAGTCAGGAGGACTTGAGTTCAAATCCAGCCTCAGACACGTGACGTTGGTCACTTAACCCCGATTACCCCACTCCCCTCCTCCAAAAAAAGAAAAAGAATGTTATAGAGGGAATTTTTTTCTCTGCTATGAATTGGGCTAGATAGCCACTGAATACCCTTTCAACCCTGATAGTCTATGCTTCTGTAAATGCATTGAAGGGGTGGGTGGGGGAAGCCATAATCATGATTACCCAAAAGACCCCTGCCCTGAACCCTGAAAGCAAAAGAGTTAAGTGGGACCACACCTACATATGAGAGTAGGGATGGTTTCAGAGAAGATGAAAGGATGGTGAATTTGGGGCTAGAGGGATCAGAGGGATTGGAAAGGTCACATGGAACTATATGAATGGCATGGTCTGAGAGGTATGTAAGAAGTTATGGATGGAGTTGTGATTTGCAATTGGCAAAGATAGAAGTTTGGAATGATAAGTGAAAACTGAAAGTAAAAAAGGCCCTCTCCCAGGAGACAGATGAGGCCTCTTTTTTCCAGTCCACATTTTTGACTTCTGATGAAGTGGTCCCAAGAGGACTGACCTTCCCTTAGTCCACACTTCTACCCTGGCCCCTGCTGTGGAGATTAGATCTTTACTGTGACCCCATCTCTAGCTATCTGATAGTTCCATGATAACTTTATTAGCCTATGTGAGACATTGTCCTGATTCACACGGACTGTCTCTACTCTGATATTCAGAAACTTATTAAAAGCTATTAGGGGCAGTGTGGCAAAATGAATTGAGAGCTGGCCTCAAAGCCAGGAAGTCCTAGACTTCTAGACCTGCCTCTGGCACATACTGACTGAGTGACCCTGGGCAAATCATCTAACCTCTCAATGCTCTAGGGCAATTCTAAAGTGATAAGCTGCAGAAGAGGTGTTGACCTGCATTGGTAGAAGGAGTTTCCTCAACTGAGAGTTCCCTATAGCAATGAAATTATAGGTCTAGTACCTCTCTCTATTAAAAATTATTAATCAACATCAAACACTATAAAATTATTTTACAGTCAGATCCACGCCAAGCCAGGAAATCCTAGCATTATGGACAGAGCTCTAATTCTCTGACCTAATTTTGTTCTATGATATACCTAGCCTCTGGCATCTTCAATTACCCTCCTCCTTACATACAATTAATGCAAAGATATGAATCACAAAGAAGTTAAGATACATCATTTTTATATGAAACAAAACTAGGTAATAGAAATAGCTTAAAGAAATAAGAGGAAATGAAGCACCTGCCATCAACAGGCACCAGAAAGGAAGCTGGAGGAGTTAAGACTTTTATAACAGAGAAGAACTAGTATCCTAAGTATTCAGACACTCTCAAAGCATTGATGAATCCATACATCAAGGTTTATGCTCCCCTTGTACCTCCCCTACCCCAAGCAAAAGTTCTTTCTCTTCTCTCCCATAATTAGAAGAAAGGCACCCTCTCATATATCCCTAGGATAGGCATACGTATGGACACAAAGGTAAGTACACTTAGGAGACACATGCAGTTTCTACTTCCTCTATATCCTGAGATACCAAGACTAAAGTGGAGGGAGAGTTGGTACATGATTTTTTGTTTGTAGATGACTATATGCTCCATGCAGCCTCTGAAACTGAGATGCAACAAAGTATAGATTGATTCTCTGCTATTTGTGCTCATTTTGGCCTAACAATTAACACCAAGAAAAGAGGTGTTCCACCAGCCACCACCACACCACCCTTATGGGGAACCATCAATTACAGCAAACAAAGTTTTGAATACTGTGGATAAGTTCACCTACCTTGTCAGTATACTTTCCAGGGATGTACACATTGATAATGAGGTTGATGCACCCATTGCCAGAGCTAGCTCAGTATCTGGGAGGCTCCAAAGGAAAATGTGGGAGAGAAGAAGTATTAGACTGACTACCAAACTGACAATCTACAGAGCCATTGTACTGACCTCATTGTGGTATGCCTGTGAAACCTGCACAGTATGCCACTGCCATGCCAGGAAACTGAATTTCTTCGATTTGAATTGTCTTAGGAAGATTCTGAGAGATAAAGTACCAGACACTGAGGTCCTTTCTCAAACTGAACTGCCAAGCATTCAATCTCCACAGCAGAGAGTGCAACTCCAATGGGCTAGCCATGCTGTTCAGATGCCAAACATATGCTTGCCAAAAAGACAATTTTATGGAGAACTCACATGAGGCAAACACTCAAATGGTGGTCAAAAGAAGTGTTACAAGGACACTCTCAAGGTCTCTCTGAAGAACTTTGAAATCAGAGACACTGGCACAGGATTACCCAGCATGGTGTGCCCTCATCAAAGAAGGTGCTGTGATCTATGAGCAAAGCAGAATTGAAGTAGCTCAAAAGGAACTCAAGATGCACTAATTGAGAGAATCCACCCCACATGTTCACATGGATTATTTGTGCCCAACCCGTGGTAGAGCCTCCTGAGCTTATATTGGTCTGATCAGCCCCAGTTGGGCACACTGTAATTTGACTCTAACATAGTGCTGTCATTTTGGTCCTCTTTGATTTTGAAGGATAACAACCAACCAACCAACCAACCAACCGTGTACAGCATGTTTGTACCTTTCTTATGTTTTAAAAGGTAGGAAGCTCCAGATTTTGGGAAAGAAGGGACTCATTACAGAGGCTCAAAGAATTTAAAAGTCCTTAAGAGCAAAGTGTTTGTTAAGACCCTCAGGACCACTGGACTTTGCATATAGTAGGCACTTACTGTTTGTTGAATTGATTATCCTTTGCTTGACCTTTCAACAAGTTCAATTCAACAACCATTTATTAAGTGTCTGTGGTATGCAGATACAAAGTTTTGATAAAACATGCTCCCTACTCATGAGGAATTTAGAGTCTAGTACGGAATTAAGAAATAACTCATCTTTCTTTTCTCTCTAGGCTGATTGGTTCACCCACACTTGAATTTGTGTTGGCAGGTCAGATCTTACCCACCTTCAGGTAGTAAGGCATGATTCCAGAATGTCTTGATTCCCACCAAGACCAACATCTTCTTGAATAATTTGCTTTCAGAGCCTCTACCTTGATCAGAGTGAATCAGACCTGGAAGTCATTGACTGAGAAAAATTCTTCTCACAACACTTTGTTATGGTAGTAATTTTCTGATTTCTCATTGAGTATACCTGGTAAAATTATCAGTCTGTTGAATGAATTGGTTGACTAGCCAATGCTAATAAGCCAGCATGAATCAGAAATATATTTTATTGCAGCTTATTCACACGTTAGTGTCATACACCACTTATAATTGATGGAAATATGTATCATTCACAATTCAGCTGGTAGTATTTATACATTACATGAGACAGAGAAAAAAGATGACTACTGATTATAGTGCAGCAAGTTATGCAAAGAAAAAAAAAGTATGCTTGTTAAGGAGAATGTATGTCATTAGCTACAGGAGATTGAGAAAGGATTTGTCCTTGTTAGTAGAGCTAGTTGCACCAAATCAGACACCACCTATCAGGCTAGATAGAAGAGGGGAACATTCCTTAGGCTGTTGAAGTCTTCCTTTTTTTTTTTAATTAAGTCTTTTTGTACCAATTGGGAGAGGAAATCAGATAATGAAGGGAACCAGCTCATGTAGCTGAACCTGCATTTCATAGAGGAGTCATACACAGCAAAATGAATACAGAACAAAAAGGAGTCAGTTGTGTCCTTCCAAAAATCTGCTTTCAGCAGTTACTGCCATGTGTCTCATGCTATTAGTTACCTTCCAAAAATAAAAAAGTTGATATATAAAGGCTCCAGTAGTTTGCTGGTGCTTATATTTTCTGAGTATGTAGTACAAGTTGGCAAAATTTTTCCTTTGAAAACATTGAACAGAAGCTATATCCAGGCTCACATACTTACTAGATGTATAACCCTGGGCAAGTCACTTAACCTTGTTTATCTTGGGTCCTCATCTGTAAAATGTGCTGGAGAAGGGAATGGCAAACCACTCCAGTATGTTTGCCAAAAACAAAAACAAAATCAAATGAAGACATGAAGTTGGACATGACTAAAACAACTTAACAACAATAAAATGTTCATTATATATAGCTTTTGACATTTGAGGCCAGTAAAATCTATCTTTCAATTGTTTAAGGGTTCTCTCTTAACCCAGATATCTAAAATTACTATGCAAGACCTTCATGGAGATTTATGGGGCAGCATCAGCTGTTTCCTGGTACCATATGTAAGATCAGTTACAGTCCAATATGATACTCCATCGGACAGTTGCACTTCCTTTATTGTCTTAACATTAAGGGAACTTCCAGATTATGAAATTTGATTTGGGGGGATAGGGGCAAGGAAGAACCCCTCATTTTATGGTTAAATTATTTCTCATATTCCATCATCATCTTTTTTTTCTCATGGACAATCATCTAAGGAAAATGGAAGTATAGAGGATTTGCTATAGGGACAATGAAATTCTCATATGCTTCTACCTTCAGGTGGAAGTCCCAAGCTCTCAGTTGTACTTTTGTTTGATTACAAATTAGTTCCCTGGGACTCACAGAGAGTTCTCACTCCTTCTGTGGGTACCAATGTAATTGAGATGTCATGAGACCCATACAACAGGATATCTGCATCCATATTGGGATTCTTCTCTGTTCTAGGCACAGTTTTGAGTTTTATAAGGTAGTGTCTACTTTACTCCTAGAAATGCTTTTTTCAGTTCTTTTTGCTGAATGGGAAACAATGTAAGCTTCAGCATTCTTGGGTTGCTGATTCAATGTAATAGTTTCTTTGCAAATTCCTTTTGGCATCTCTTTTGTGTCATGCTAACATCTTTGTAGCCCTTACAGTTTGCTATTTTATGAGATAGGTAGGTGGTAGATGTATTATTAGAAAGAGGTCATGATGTAGTGCAGAGTTTTCCAAAATGTAGAGCAAGGGGAAAGGCACAAAAACTGTCTGTGAGAAGGAATGTGAGAAGGAATGAAGCAGTGTCCAAAATGATTAGATATTTTTAAGTACAACTCCCACATAATAACATCCACTTTTTTAAAATGGAGAGAAAGTCCCAGACAAAGTCAACAAAGACTATCCATCATGATGAATTTATTCAAGATGACAATGTAAGGAACCAAGCAACTATTTAGTACTGTACGTCAAAACAAGATCAAATTCAAGTCAGTACGAATCTTGGGAATAATCTGCCACTGTCACCATTAGTCAGGGTAGGCTCTCAGACTCATAAATAAGTTGTGTTGATGTGCTGCTTGCTGCATTTGAAAATCAAGTGTGTAAACTCAGTTAATCTTTGTTTGGAAATTAAAAGTACCATATTATCTGCTATATTTCTTAGCCTCATTAATTTTTTTTCTGTACTACATAATAAGCTGGTTTCCCAGAAATCTGCAACTTTATAAAAAGTTGAAGTAACCTGGCAATAAACATTTGGAATTTTTCAATAATTAGATTTAATTTTATTTTAAATTCTTACTATCTCTCATTTTTTAAAAGTGAAATAATATGCTTTTTAGATAGATAAATACATAAGCAGTTTGAAAAGAAAATCCACTGGAGCAGCTAAAACTAGAATAAGAGACAATAGAGACAGTTTCAGTAGCAGAAATACAGAAACACAAACTAAAAAAGCCCAAATTCAGCATATGTGATTCACTGTATTAATCACTGTGATTCACCAATACTATTATTAATGGAAAGACCTAAGTATCAATTGCATCCTTTTTTTTTATTTTTTCTAACATTTGTTTTTAAAACTTTGAGTTCTAAATTCTCTCCCTTTCTGCCTGTCCACAGTCCCTCACTGAGAAAGCAAGCAATTCCATATAGATTATATATGTGTAGTCATGCAAAACATATCCATA
Source organism: Vombatus ursinus (assembly GCF_900497805.2). Taxonomy (NCBI): domain Eukaryota; kingdom Metazoa; phylum Chordata; class Mammalia; order Diprotodontia; family Vombatidae; genus Vombatus; species Vombatus ursinus. The sequence continues at coordinate 376,326 of NW_020952097.1, forward strand.
ATAGTCATAGTTGTGAAAGAAAACATAAACAAAAAAAAAAAACTCAAGAAAAATAAAGCGAAACAACAACAACAACAACAACAACAACAAAGTTGCTTCAATCTGCGTTCAGACACCATCAGTTCTTTTTCTGGGGATGGATAACATTTTTCATTCTAAGTCCCTCAGAGTTGTCATGGATCATTGTATTGTTGAGGATAGCTAAGTCATTCACAGCTGATCATCTTACAATAGTGCTGTTACTTTGTACCCAGTACATTTCACTTTACATTAACCCATGTAAGTCTTTCTAGGTTTTTTTTGATAGCATCCTGCTCATCATTTCTTATAATGCAATAGTATTCCATCATAATTTCATACCACAACTTATTCAGCCATTCCCCAATTGATGTACTTCCCCTCAGTTTCTAATTCTTTACCCCCAGAAAAGATCTGCTATAAATATTTTTGGACATATAGATCCTTTTCCTTTGTGTTTATTATCGTTTTTGGGATACAGATCTAGTAGAGGCATTGCTATGTCAAAGGGTATCATTGCATATTTTCACTGAAGATAGCATGAAACCTAATAAATTGAAAGGGCAGCTTGAAAGTGTATATGAAATATGCTGTCAGACTCAGTTGATATGATAGTATGTTTTCCTAAATTGCTTTTATTTTTCTGGTTCTTTTTAATTCTTTGTTACAAAATATGGTGGCTTTCTGAAGAAGGAAGGTGTGAGAAATAAGTTTGGAAATGAAGGTGATATAAAACAAAAGATAGCAATAAATTTTTTTTTAAAAGTAAACAGGTTGGGAAAACTATATAATTTTTCCAAAGAAAATTAGAAAAGCTAATGTGGTATCTGTGTTAGTGTAGTGAAGGGGATATATAAAAGAGATTTTGGAGATAGAACTGATAAGGCTTGACAATTAACTGCTTGTGAAGTGAAGAGTGAGGGAGAGTTGACTCAAGGATGACTCCAGGATTGAGAATCTCTGTGACTGGGAACATGGTGGCACCCTCAGCAGACATAGGGGAATTAGGAAAAGGTAAGATTTAGGGGTGGGTGGGAGGGAGAAAACAATGAGTTCTATTTCGAACATCTTGAATTTGAGATAGTTACAGGACATCCATTTAAGGATATACAGTAGATAGGCAGTTGGTGTTGCAGTAATGAAATTCTGGAGACTGATATTGCTTACATAGATCTCTGCATGAAGGTGATAGTTGAATCCATAAGATCAGATGACATCACAGAAACCAGAAGAAAGAGAAATAGGCTCGGGACACACCCTGGGGGGTATACTTACACAAAGATGATGATTCTGCAAAGGATACTGAAAGGGAATGACTAGATATGTAGGAAGAGAAGTAGAAGATAACAATGTCTAGAAACCAACAGGGTGGAGAGAGTAGGCTGGTAAACAATAGCAAATGCTACAGAGAATTCAAGAAGATAAAAACTGAGAAAAAGTCATCAGATTTGGCAAATAATAGGTCACTGTTAACCTGGAACAGTGCAATTTCAGTTGAATCAGAAGCCAGATTGCAAGGGGTTGAGAAGTGAGAAAATAGAAGCAATCAAGATAGAGAGCTTTTTTTTTTTAGAAGTTTGTGAAAGGAAAGAAAGATAGAGAATGATTCATTAAGAAGATGGTAAGATCAGATGAAGGTTATAAATAGTACTGTGCAAAGAATTTCCCATATGTTGGAAGACCTTTGCACTTTAATTGAGAAACTAAAATCTTACCTTTCATTGCAAGTGGATAAAGCAACATATATAGTTATAGATGCTAATTTTATTATGTGTACAATATGTTGTTGAAATTGATGTTAGGAAAAGTTTAATATAGCAAATAGTGTTTCTAATGTCTCCCAAAAGTCAACTGGGAGAAATAAATCAGTAAGACAACAGGGAAAGTAGGAGATGTGTGGTGAAAGTACATTTCCCAACATCCTCAACTTTCTCTTTCTTTTATTTTTGGAGAGATTTCTGGTCCACCATTTCATGCCATTCATTCCTTGCTACTAGCAAGACAGGCCACTGCTTGACTACCTCCTGTAACCCACTTGTTGCTTATTACCACTCCCCCTCCAGCCCCAGTTAGGCAGAGCAAAGATGAGCAGGAACAGAACCTGGAGGCCTATGTGGCGAAGGTAGAGACCTGGAGCAGAGACAGAACCAAGGTGTTGTGGCAGTTAGGATCAGTGTGAGATGAGCAGGATAGGAACAGGAGACAAACCAGTGTTGCTATGAAATGTCAGCTGCTGGTGAGGTTGTTCTGGAAGACCATTCTCAACCATAGCACTTGCCCTTGGTTTTCTCTAATTTTTTTTTTTCTGAACTGATTGTGGTGAATTCCAAACATGCAATTTCTTGTCTTATTTTTTTTTTCCACATTTACTCGAGAAGAGGTGTGGGGGAAAGGGAAGATCTCCTTACAGTAGTTTTGTAATAAATCCAATAAAATGTGTGTGAAATAGAGACCAGACTTGTCTGTACAACATACAGTATAGGGTCAATCAAATTGGAAGAAATTTCCCTGACACAGGATGAAGAGTCATTGAAGAAGCCATAACAAAATTGCCATAATTTCAATATTTCAGAATGATATTCCAGTTTAATTCCCCTAGATCAACATTGAATCAAAGCTAGAACCTAGGCACTATGAACTTGATGTGGTGGGAGAGGAAGAGTAGTTTAAGATGTGAGTACTGCTCTAGTGAAGAGTGGGGATATAGTAGCCTTTGGGAGAGTTTGGGCATATGCATTGAAGATCCTCCAACATAATTATTTTGCTGATGGTATGGGGGTAATGACACATGGTAGTCTAATTATATTTGAGGTTCCATTGTTCAACAGTTAATTAAGTGACAGACTATTTTTCTGTAGGCTGCAGAAAGCAGGGAAACAAGTCAGGTGTGGGGTACTATTTCTTCTTTAGAACCCCAAAGTTTACACCTAAACCCCATCACTTGTCACATTACTTTATGTACCTATTGATGTCAAAGGAAAATTTTCCATCTAATTAACATTTTAAATGAAAATTCTATAGTGTAGGGGAGTTATATTGGACTCTGCCCTGACTGAATTTAGTGGATGACAGGATAAAATGCAGGTATAATAGGGGTTTGAAAAGTGACTGGCATCCTGAGATTTGTAGTTTGCAGGAACAGGCATTCTCTTTCCACTCTGAGAATGATGTGGACTACAGCCATCTCTGAGTTGGAAGATGGACTTGGGTTATGCCCAGGAGCTTTTAGAGGGACACATATAATCTTCAAGAGAGCAGACTGACAGGAAGGAGCAGAGCTTACATCAGCTAAGCAGCAGCAGCAATGGGGGAGATGGCATCCCCAGCCCCATCTAGGATATGCTGAGTTGCATTGGAAAGAATCAGTGGCACAGGGGCAACAGGCAAAAAGAGAAATTGAAATAGGAGTTGAGCTACTGAAGAAAAGAGAGAAATAAAGGTGGGACATTGAACCCCTGTTGGCATCTTGGATCAAAGAATTTAGACTGCCACTGGTTGTAATTGTTATTCAAAGACTAAGGAAAGTTATCCAAAATCTATCATTTTCCCATTTTCCTCTCCCCATGTTTATCTGGTTACAGATACTATAATATACTCTCCTTGCTTCTTTTATCTAAATATTTCTTATATCCTAATTTTGCCTTAAATATAAAAAAGACAGGGTTAGCTAGAAATACCAAAAAATTTAAATGAGAGCAGAGTGTGAAACCTCTGTCTGAATGTTAACCATTTTCTAACTGGGGGCTCTGAGCTATTATTATCTATTATCTTTAATTAATAGATTTTTGTCTGACATAAACTCCATAAAATGTCAGAAAAAGGAATCTTGTGAACCTGGCAGCAATTATATCACCCCTAGGCTAAACATGATTTAACTGTTATAAAAGTTTGAGGCTATTTAAATCTCTAACCTCCATCTTAAAAAAGAAAAAAGGGGCATGGTAGAAACTGGCAAGACCTGTATGAAATTCAACTCTGCCATTTCCAAAAGGGAGGAAAGAGTGGAAAAAGATTGCATACCTTCCACAGCACTCCCCCCCACCCCCAGTGTTACACGGGTTTATGTACACTAGCTTAAAAATTTGGGGAATTTGGAATATTTTACATACATGTATTAAGAAATATGAGATAATAATTACATACAGTTTTTTACGTTGTTACGATACTAACCAACTTTGTACAAGACAGTCTACTAGGGAAAAGAATAAGCATTTACGTAGTACCTTCTATGTGCCAGACACTGTGCTAAGTGCTTTTCACGATTATTATATTATATCATCTTCATAACATCCTCACAAGGTAAGTGCTATTATTATCTCAATTTTACAGTTGAGGAACATGAGACAACTAGAGTTTAAATGACTTGCCCAGAGTCACACAGCTATTAAGTGTCTAAGGCCGGTGTCGGAAAGTATCAGATTTTCCTGACTTCAAGCCCAGTGCCCTATGTACTGTACCATCAGATACCTCTAAAAGGAACTATTTACAAAAATTGGTGACTATCGAAGGACAAAGAATAGAGTATGTTTATGTCATTGCAAAACATGTTGGCTGTCTCTCACCAAAGTACTTCAAAGGGCATTTAAGCTAAAAGAAGAAATTAACATCTTTCTTAATGATAATAATGAAGATAAAGCAAATTCATTTGTAACAAAAATTTCCTCCTAAAAAATGATTTAGTGGATTCTTTTAAATTTAATAATCTAAGTAAATTAACTCAAAGTCTTCAAATTCGTACTGTGATTCAGAAATATAGTGACTGTGTTTATAAAAAGAAATAGAGCATTGAATAATAAATATACTAAATAATGTTTTGACATTTTCCCAGCTTAAAAATATTTGCCCTGCAAATGAAATATAAGAAAGTAAAGAACTATTTATTATTAAATAACCTGACTGCAGAAACAATTCTCATTTTATTTTAAAGACCTAGATATTTCTAAATATGATTGTGTAATGATGGACATGCTCAGAGATGCCTTTCCTGTGTACACTTGGAAGCTTTGAGGGCCTGCTACAGGGCCTATGTGATTCATTGTTTAAAGGCTTGTGCTGTGAGATGAGTCCCTTAGCTGCAGAGCAAGAAGAGATGATAACTCTGCAAGTACAAAAGGGAGCAACCCTCCCCATCACCTTAGTCTTAGCTCTAATTCTTCCACACGGGAAGTAATGTATTCTCTATCCGGACTTGGGACTTGTGTAAAAGGGGGGAGGGGCCGGGCAGTACTCATTCTTCCACCCCACCATTACTCCCCAGTTGGTGTATAGCCTCACCTAATCAATTAATTTGTGCCTGGGTTCCTGTCTATCTTTTCTGCTTTCTGTTCTTTCCTGATTAGACCACCCAGCATGGTTGTTGTAGCAGATGTGTCCAGATATAGAGGGAATTTTGTGAGTTCAAAAGATCCAAAGATCGTGAATCTCATAAGAACTGTTGGTTGTAGCCACAGGATCTCTTAATGGAAAAAGTGGCTTAGTACAAAGTTCAAAGACAATTTAAGTTTGTAAAGTAGAATCATGGTGCAGAGCCAAGGTGAAGCATAAAATGCTTAATCAAGAATCCCACAAACTACATTACATCCTGATGAAGTTTAAGTATCATTCTCCCCACAAATAGTAATCGTAATTTTAAGTTGTTAATGAATCCTGGTTTAAGTTTTTTTTTTTTTAACTGTGTGCTTGTCTAGTGTTCTGTGTTTAGCATTCCATGTGTGTGTAGAAATACATTACCTGCCCTATCCCTGATTCATAGTATACATTGAGTACCTTTTCAACTTCCTCATTTTTAGGAAGACCCTAGACGTTAGCCCTAAGTAGAATTGTCCTTTGAACGGCAGGGTTGGGGACTTAATGAGCCAAAGAGCGTGAGAAAAGGGAGTATCTTCTCATTAGATGCCAACCTCTCCAGGCCTGAACTGGTCCCAAATCACCTCACCATACTTCACCTCATCATAGAACACTGTTGTTGTATATAAATGTGATCCATTTAGCAGTAAATAGACTGTACCTTGAAATAAGCGTTTGAATCTAAAAATCTGATGTTCTTCCTGTAGGTGAATAAAGAGTTCTCTGAATCATCAAACAAAATGATACAGAATTTGCTCCCATTTGTAAGCTTTCATTTATGTGAAGTGGGGATATTCTGTTGTAGCTGTTACAAAGATGAAATATTCATTTTGATTAGTAGTTAAAAAAGAATTATGAAGAATGATATCCTCAGTGATACCACCAATGAGAATCTTTGTGATGAGAAACAAGCCTGCCGTTCTCATGAACACTATTATTCTGAATACATTTTTTTAAATGTATAAATTTAATAAGGGAGATGGGTCGGAGCATGGGCACTGACCACTTCTGAGAGGATCCAGGGTCAGGCCCCTTGATAAAGCTAAGCATATATCCAGGACTCTTTCAGGAATACTGGTTCTCTGGCCTAGTGGATGATTGATTCCTCAGCTTCCCTAACTCCCTGCACCTTACATATTGGAGTTGTTTGGGAATCTGAAGATTTTTTTTTTCAGGCTTTCCTTCTAATGAGAGGAGGCAAGCTAAGTGGTACATTGAATAGAGTACTGGGCCTGGAATCAGGAAGACCTGGGTTCAAACCCAGCCTCAGACTCTTACTAGTTATATGAACCTAGACAAGTCACTTAACTTCTGTTTGACTCAGTTTTCTCAACTGTGAAATAGGGATAATAACAAAATATAATGTGCAGAGGTGTTGTATCAAATGAAATAATATTTGTAAAGTGCTTAGCACAGTGCCTACCTGGCACATAATAAGTGCTCTCTATTTCTCTCTCTGTCTCTCTGTCTCTGTCTCTTTCTCTTTCTCTGTGTCTGTCTGTTTCTGTCTGTCTGTCTGTCTCTCTGTTTCTCTATCTCTGTCTCGGTCTTTCTCTATTATATATATTTAAATATATATTTAATTGGAAGACTCACATTGCCAAAATTTTTCTTTTTTTTCCCTCTCATTTTTCTTTTCTTTTTTTTTCTCTTTAGAACTTGAACATATTACTGATCCAGAGCTGGGGGGAGGGGGAAAGAAGGTCTCTTGCAGAAGGTGGAGCTTGAGCTGAGTTGCAGGAAACCAGAGTTTCCAAGAGGCAGATGTAATTTGAGAGTGTTATCCATCAAGGATGTTCCATATCTGATTGGCCCACCAAGAGACACTCTTAACTTGAGCCACCAGCTCACAGACCTTGAAAAGTACTTTCTCCTGTATATGTCCAAGATGGCCCTTTCCTAAGAGGCTGTCACCATGTTCACCAGAGGGTGCTCAGCCTGCATGAACCTTTAATAGAGCTTCTCCCCCATACCCCACAATTCTGTACTGCTAAACAGCTTAGATTAACTCCTCACTGGTTGAGACTGATCTAGGTTAGAGATTGAAATGGAATATTGCTCAAAATATTATATAACCCCTGTCCCAAAGTCCATTGGTATGGGACTCTCTTTATTGGCAGAAATAAATGCACAAAGTCCGAGTTAAGACAGGTACTCCTGTGCTTCAAGTATCAATATAATCCACAGGGCTCAGTCTCAGCAGGTTCCAAGCCCTCTCGAGTGTGGGCTGTAGGAGCAAAGCAGGACAATAGCACCATCAGTGCTGAGCTGCAGTCACATAACCTGAGACAATCAGGATACATAAAGCGACAAGCTTGGGATGTAATACCTGCTCACTTTGACCATCCATACAGTCTGTGCAGGGGCTTATGAAAAGATAGAAGCAAGAAGTTCCAATGAACACCACATATAGTAGCTCCAACTGTTTATCATCTGCACTGGATCCTAGTTATTTTACTTTGGGGACTCCCCAGTACAACAAGAGTGGAAGGTTGAAGCTAGAATTAAGTAAGAGGACAGATGTATTCTCATTGCATGAGTGGGATGTGAGATATGACTGAGGTTCATCCACAGAGTCTAGCTCACTGATTTCTGACCATTCAGAGAAATATGAAGGAGGATTTCTTTGTCTAAGATGGAAGACCTCAGAAATCATCTCAAAGAAATGTTGGTTAATGGCATCATCGTAGAATCCAGCAGCCCTTATACATTAACCCGCAGTACTAGTGACCAATAAAAATGGAAAGATGTCTTGATTACCTAACTTTGAACGAAAGGACTAAAGTGGACAACACACTATGTCACAGGTACAAGATGCCCTGAATTGTTTGCTAGGCAGCTAGATGTTTTCAGTCTAGACTTGTATAGTGAATGCTACCAGATTTCTGTGCCTGAGGAAGACAGGAAAAAGACTTCTGTCATCATTCAAAGGACTCACAGTTTAGCTGACCATTGGAAAGCTAACCCATGCAAAGTAAGTGAGAGACTGGGCAACTTGCCTGTTTACAAAATAATCCCCAAGAATGGATGGGGCCCTATCAGGACTATTCACAGCATATACTTATTGCTAATAGGAGAATTAGTTGGACTTTCTAATGAGCAAGAGAGTGAACTGATGGCTACTCACCTAGAAAAAGGCTGAGAAAAGGGACTTCTATGAGCTATACAAAGACTTTCTGATGCACATATGGGCGCTGAAAGTGATTCATAAGGTGAAAAAAAAGGTGTGTGTTATTACAGAGCAGGAGACCTGAACCCAGAGGCAGTTCCTTTCTGGCCCAAAACTATTGCAGAGACTCATAGGGTACAGATTCAACTCACAGAGGTAAAAAATACTGATAGCCAACCTGGCATGGCTGCCAGCTCAAGAGTAGACACACAAGTCTGTAATGATGCTGATGGTCAGCTCATATCAACTACTAACTCAGGTACAGAAGGAGGAATATCAGTCAGTGACAGGAGAAGTAGGCCTATTAGGCCAGTCACTAAGCTAGGTTACAGTGTCACAAGTAAACCTGAAAATGTAGTTACACATGTCTCTAGGTGACAATGCTAGAGATTGCCCATATGAAATATGCCTTACCTATAATTGCATATGTTTTGCATGTAAATTACTGCATGTTTAAGTATGGTTGTTTTGATTTTGCTATTATGTTCATTTTACTATGTTTTATGTTATATTTATACTATAGCGATGTCTGTTAAATATTATATGTAGATGCAACATCTTATAGTTAAATTGTATTTTACACATAGGCCTATTAATATTGTTTCAGCTAGGAGCAGCTAGGTGGCACAGTAGATAGAGCACGGGCCCTGAAGTCAGAAGGACCAGAGTTCAAATCCGGCCTCAGGCCAAACACTTAACACTTACTAGCTGTGTGACCCTGGGCAAGTTATTTAACCCCAATTGCCTAAAAAAAATATGTATATATATATATATATATATATAGTTTGAGCTAGCTAGCTTCGTTAGTTAACCATGCTTACTGCTTTTAATTGATTGCTAAGTGTTATGGACATACATGTACTTTTGAAATGTGCATGTGTTATGTCCTATATGTAGTTAGGCATGTTGTCACTGTAGTATCCTCACAGATGATTATACTCTATATAGTGCCATGTCTATAGTCTGCAAGTACTGTTAATGTGCATTTGTTTTATTTTAGTTTCAACTGGTACTTAAGATTGGTTATCTGGGATGCCAGGATCCTTGTTGGTTTTTCTGGTTGTTGTTTGTTTTGTTTGTTTGTTTGTTTGTTTTGTTTTTGGTGAGGCAATTGGGGTTAAGTGACTTGCCCAGGGTCACACAGCTAAGGAGTATCATGTGTCTGAGGCCAGATTTGAACTCAGGTCCTCCTGACTCCAGGGCCAGTGCTCTATCCACTGCGCCACCTAGCTGCTTCCCTTGTTGTAAAGTACCGATGTTTCTATTTCTGCTATTTACCTACAGGTTTTGGACTTGCCTCATCTGATATTTAAAAGGGACTGCAAAGACTTTCAGCCAAGGGGAGGAATGTAATGCCTGACTCAAAGCCCACTGATAGAGCCCTTCTTGGTAGATGAAAGCCCTGTCCTGTGTGAAGGTCAGGGCAGAGTTAGCTACTGATAGGAAGAGCTCCAGCCTTTCTAAATCCTCTTTGGGATTCTTCAAGCTTCAAATCACCTTCAGGACTTTTCAAGTGGTGAGTTACTTTGTATGCTTCTAGCTTCTAGCTTTGAAAGAGAAAGTAGAAGAGGCCACTCCACTTCCGATTGCTGAAGGGAAAGACTTTAGGAAAACATGAGAGGAGCTGGCAGCCTCCATCATGTCTGCATCCCCACCTTGCCACACTAAAGGCTTTGGGGAGTTTTTCCCTTCGGTGAGATCTAGAACTCTCTCTTCTAGTTGATCTGAATTAACTCACTCCCAGTTCACTCTGTTTTGTTGGGTATACTTTCTTCTATGTATGTTTTCTCTGATTTCATTCTCACTATGATTTGGAAAAATGGGTTTCTTTGCTATTTGCTATATGTGTTCATTGTGAAATTGGTTTTAGGGCAAGGGGTCAAGCCTTGGATATAGAGGTAGGGGTTCCCTTTCCCTCCCAAAAGGAAAAAGCAATCAGAAGTTAGATTGAATGTGATCACACTCCCTACACTAATAATATTTAAGGGAGCAGGTAGATATAATTCTAGCCCAGTATCCCCTCCCTCTGAGAACAGAGTGGTGGCCTCTGGCCTCAACTTCCTGCTTCTCCTCCTGGAAGAAATGAAAATTTTCCTTGGAGAAAGATGGAAGAAGAAGAGGACTAGAGATGTCTATTCTGCCTCCCTTGGAACCATGCAACAACAGCCCTGAACACAAGTGTACCTTGCTATACTTACGGCCTTCTTTTCCTACAATTAAAATACAAAAAATTCTGTCTATGCCTAGTTCACCTGGATTTGTTCAATTATGTTTAATAGATACAGAGATAGCATACAGTCATCATGAAGTTTATCATACATAGAATAAAATGAAAAGGAAAAATAGATGATTGATGTATAGAGGCATATCCCTTTAACCATCCTTTTGCTCTCCTCCTGGTTGGTCTCCCAAATCTTCAGCCACAGAGGGGAAAATTCCCAACTATATACGCTGAAGACTCATGGATGAGGAATAGGACCAAAGACAAACAGGAAAGAAATGTATCACTATTTTCAGGTCATATGATAGTTTACTTAGAGAAGTCTAATGATTCATCAAATCAATTGAAACAATTGATAATTTCAGTAAAATAGGCTATAAAATGAATTCACAAAAATCACCATCTTTTCTATGTGTTACTAACAAAAACCACCAAAAGAGGATAGAGAAATTCCATTTATAATAAGTATAAAATATATAAAATATCAGGGAGTCCACTTAATAACAGTCAGCATACATACATACATATATATATATATGCATATGTGTACACACACACACACACACACACACATACACATGATTTTAGGGTTTGCTAAGTGCTTTACAAATGTTATCTCATTTTATCCTCACAACAACCCTGGGAGGTAGGTGCTCTGGCCTTGGAGTCAGGAGGACCTGAGTTCAAATCCAGTCTCAGACACACAACACATGACACTTACTAGCTGTGTGACCTTGGGCAAGTCACTTAGCCCCGACTGCAAAGCAAAAAAAAAAAAAGGAATTTCAAAAGAAACAACAAAAAAGTAGGAACAAATGGTCTAAGAGTAGCAGCTCTTGAACTATGCTATAAAGCAGTAATCATCAGAACAATTTAGTACTGGTTAAAAAATAGAAAACCTGATTGATATCAAGTAGTTGGTATAGTGGAAAGAGTGCTGTGCCTAGAATTAGGAAAATCTGGGCCTCAGAAAAGACCCAATCAAACATATAAGGATAGTATTCAATAATACCAAAGACACAAACTATTAGTATAAATATTCCTATTTTTTGGCAAAAATTGCTGGAAAAACCAGAAATCAATCTAGCAGAAATAGGTAATATCTTATATTATATAACACAGCCAATTCCAAATGGATAAATCACCAAAATAAAAGGTATCATTATTTTTTTTAATTAGAGGAGGAAATCTATGGCCAGAGGAGAAGTCTTAACTAAATAAAGGATAGAAGTGATCATAGAAGGTAAAATGAACAATTTTGATTGGACAAAATTGGAAAGATTTTATATAAGCAAAATAAATGCAATTGGGATGAGAAGGGAAATAATGGAGAAAAATTTTCACAGCAGATTTCTCTGATAAAGGTTGAATATCTGGAAAATATAAATAATTTACTCAAATATATAAGAAAAAACAATTCTGTAATAGATGAATAGTCAAATGATATGACTATGCAATGCTGAAATGAAGAAGCAGGAATTATCAACAACTACATGAAAACACTTATAAAGTAAGCTGAGGGGGGATTTTGGGAAGAGGGCAGAGTAGATTAGAAGGTTCCAGACTCTCCAGATTTCCTCCACAAACAAAACAGAACAGTGTCTCAAAGTAGAGGCAAAAAGAAACAAAAGTGGGATAAAGCAGTTGTCCTCCTAAGACAGCTTGAGAGGACCTCAGGAAAGACTGGGCCTCTAGAGGTAGAGGTTTGGACTGATTGAAGTGCACACACTTCCCCCCTGACTCTGATGAATCTACAAACAACAAGCCCTGGGGGGAGCCTCCACCTCAGGAACTTTCACCTCATGGATGGTATGGGGGTCCTATGGCTGAGTGGGGGAATAAGGATCCTCTTCTGTCTCAGGATGCCGTGTACAGCCGTGCTGACCAGACAGGGTCCTGGCTACAGCCAGGGGCGAGAAGGAGTGAGCACACACCTCGTGAGTATGGTAGCAGAGAGACAGGGACCATACAGGTTGTTGGCCCTTGCAGAAGAGCAGAGTCTCAGATTTCAGTTCCAGGGTAGAGGAGAGAGCTGAACTTTACAGAAGCAGGAGGATGGCATGAGCAAGAGCATTTGCAGGACAGCATGGCTTGGGGCCCTACCTATGGCTTGGGGGGTGGAGAGGAGTGCCAGAGGTTTGGGCCCCTGGACAGAGTTCAAAAAATAACAGTAAGAAGGACCTAAGGGCTGGGGTATCATTCTCTATACCCTGGGACCAGAATCTGATTACAATAATAAGTTGCTAAAAGTAAAACAAAACAAAAATAAAAAATGAGTAAGCAGAGGAGAAAGAACTTGACCATAGATAGCTACTATGGGGATAGAGAAGATCTAGGTTCATATTCATAGGAAGATAGCGAATTTAAAAAAAAGCCACCCTTACCCCAAAGAGAAATATCAAATGGTCAGAAGCCCAAAAAGAGTTCTTGTAAGAACTTAAAAAGGACTTAAAAAATCAAATAAGAAAGATTGAGAGAAAATTAGGTGGAAAAAATAAGAGTAATCCAAGAAAATCAAGAAAATTATGAAAAGAGAGTCAATCAATTGGAAAAAGAAATCCAAGAACTTAAGGAAGAAAATAACTCCTTGAAAACTAGAATTGGGCAAGGGGAAGTGAATGACTGTATAAGACACCACAAAATAATAAAACAAATCAAAAGAATAAAAAAATAGAAGAGAATGTGAAACATGTCATTAGAAAAATAATTGATCTGGAGAACAGATTGAGGAGAGACAATTTAAGAATTGTTGGACTACCTGAAAGTTACAATAAAAAAAAAATCTTGATACAATATTAAAAGAAATTATTAAGGAAAATTGTCCTGAAGTTCTAGAACCAGAGTGGAAAGTAGAAATAGAAAAAATTCACTAATCACCACCTGAAAGAGATCCCAGTGTGAAAACTTTTAGGAATATCAGTTTCAAAGCTCACAGGTTAAGGGGAAAATATTATAAGCAACAGGAAAAAAAACAATTTAAATATTTCAGAGCTACAATCAGGATTACACAAGACCTAATAGGTTCTACACTGAAAAATCATAGGTCTTGGATCATTGTATTTCAAGGAGGAAAAGAGCTAGGGTTGTGACCAAAAATAACTTACCTAGAAAAGTTGAGTGTAATCCTGAACAACAACCAAAAAAACGGACATTTAACAAACTGAAAGAATTTCAGGTATTTGTAACAAAAAGACCAGAGCTCAGTGGAAAATTTGACATATAATATCCAGGAGAAATATGAGGTAAACATAAACAACCTATTATAAGAGACTCAATAAGGTCAAACTGTTAACTTCTTATATGTGACAATGTTATCAGTATTCTTAAGACTGTCATTATTGCTTGGGTAGTTTGAAAGAAAGGTTGAGGCTGAGCTGAGTATGAAGGGGTGATTCTAAAAAAACAAAACTGGGTAGCAAAAGGTCAAAAAGAGTAATTATCTCATGCAAATGAGGCGTGGAAAGGAAGAACTGATACAGAGGCAGAAGGTGGGGGTGAAGGGTTGGTAGTACTGGAACCTTATTTCATCTGATCTGGGTGAAAGAGGAAACAACATGCACACCTAGAAGGATATAAAATTTATAAAGAAATAAGAGGACAAGGGGACAAGATAATGGAGGGACTTTGAGAAGGGTGTGTAGATTAAGATTTAGGAGGATAGAGGGAGAGGATTAAGGAGGAACACAGAGGGGTGGGTAGAATAAGGAATAGGAAAGTAAAGGGAGGGGATAAGGAAGGGATATTTTTAAAGGGTGTGAAGTAGGGAGGTAGTGGTTAGGAGTAAATTAGGTGCATGAAGGGGGATAGGGTAAAAAGAGAGGCTGAGAAGGACAATAATGAAGAAAAATTGGATGGAGGGAAATACACAAATAGTAATTATAACTTTGAATGTGAATGGGATGAACTCACCCATAAAAAGGAAACTGATAGCAGAATGGATTAAAAATCAGAATCTGACAATATGTTGTTTACAAGAAACACATTTAAAAATAAGAGATACACACAGAGTTAAAAAATAAAGGACTGAAGAATCTTTTATGCTTCAGCTGATGTAAAAAAAAAGCAGGAGTAGCAATCATGATTTCAGACAAAGTTAAAGCTAAAATAGATTTAATTAAAAGAGATAAACAGAAACTATATTATGATAAAAGGTACCTAGACAATGAAGCAATATCCATACTGAACCTATATGCCCCAAATACTATAGCATCCAAATTTTTAAAAGAAATATTAAATGAATTACAGGTGGAAATAGACAGTAGTACTATAATAGTAGGAGACTTTAATCTTCCCCTCTCAGAACTAGATAATTCAAACCAAAAGTTTAATAAAAAAGAAGTCAAAGAAGTGAATAGAATTTAAAATAAGCTAGATATGATTGATATCTGGAGAAAATTGAATGGGAATAGAAAGGAATATACCTTTCTCTTAGTGGTACATAGTACCTTTACAAAAATTGACCATATATTAGGGCATAAAAATTTTATAGTTAAAAGCAGAAATATTAAATGCATCCTTTTCAAATCACAATATCATGAAAATTACATTTAACATGGAATTATGAAAATGTAGGATAAAAACTAATTGGAGACTAAACAACCTAATTTTATAGAATGAGTGGGTTAAAGAACAAATCATAGAAACAATAAATAATTCCATTAAATAGAATGACAATTATGAGACAACATATCAAAACCTATGGGACACAGCAAAAGCAGTAATCAGAGGACTATTTATATCTCTAAATGCTTACACCAATAAAATAGTGAAAGAGCAGACCAATGAATTGGGTATGTGATTTAAAAAACTAGAAAAAGAAAAACTAAAAACCCCCAAATTAAACACTAATTTGGAAATCCTAAAAATTAAAGGTGAGATTAATAAAATTGAGTGTAAGAAAATCATTGAATTAATAAGTAAAACTAGGAGATGGTTTTATGAAAAAAATAGATAAATCATTGGTTAATATGATTTTAAAAGAGAGAAGAAAACCAAAGCATTGCTATTAAAAATGAATAGAGTGAATATACTACTAACAAAGAGGAAATCAAAGCAATTGTAGGGAGTTATTTTGCCCAATTATATGCCAATAAATTTAGCAATTTAAGTGAAATGGATGAATATTTGCAAAAATTTTAACTGCCTAGATTAGAGAAGAGGAAATAGAATATCTAAATAGACCTGTTTTACAAAAAGAAATTGAATAGGCCATAAATGAGCTTCCTAAGAAAAAAAAACACCAGGACCAGATGGATTTACAAACATTTAAAGACCAACTAATTCTAATATTAAATAAATGATTTGGAATAATAGGTGAAGAAGGGGTCCTACCAAATTCATTTTATGAAACAAATATGATATTGATAACTAAGCCAGGAAGAGTAAAAAGAGAGAAAGAAAATTATAGACCAATTTATTTAATGAATATAGATGGGAAAATCCTGAATAAAATTCTGGATTTTATAACAATATATTACAAAGATTGTACATTATAACCAAGTGGGATTTATATCAGGAATGCAGGGATGGATTAACATAAGGAAAACTATTAATATAATTGGTTGTATCAATAATAAAAGTAACAAAAATCATACGATTATATCAATAGATGCAGAAAAAGCTTTTGATAAACCACAACACATTCCTATTTTAAAAAAAACCTGAAAGTGTAGATATAAATGGATTTTTCCTTAAATTGATAAGAAACATTTACCTAAAATCAGCAGCAAGCATTATTTGTAAAGGGGATAAGCTAGAAGCCTTCTCAGTAAGATCAGGTATGAAACAAGGGTGCCCACTGTCACCAATATTATTCAATATTGTATTGAAAATCCTAGTAGTAAAAAAAAAAGAAAATAAAACAACAACAAAAAAAGAAAATCCTAGTAATAGAAATAGGAGAAGAAAAAGAAATTGAAGGAATCAGAATGGACAATGAGGTAATAAAACTACCTCTTTGTTTCAGATGATAGGATGATATACTTGGAAAATCCTAAAGATTCAACTAAAAAGTCAATTGAAACAATTAATAATTTTAGCAAAGTACCAGAATATAAAGTAAACCCACAAAAATCATCAGCCTTCCTATGTATCACCAACAAAAAATGCTGCAAGAAGAGATAGAAAGAGAAACCCCATTTAAAATAACTCTAGACAGTATGAAATACTGGCTGTTCACCTGCCAAAACAAACCCAGAAACTATGTGAACAAAATTATAAAAAACTTTTTATATAAATAAAATCAGATTTAAATAATTTGAGAAATATTAATTATTCATGGGTAGACAGGGCCAATATAATGAAAATGACAGTTCTACCTAAGTTAATTTACTTATTCAGTGCCATATCAATCAAACTACCAAAAAATTATTTTATTGAGCTAGACAAAAATAATAACAAAATTCATTTGGAAAAAGAAAAGGTTAAGAATATCAAAAGAACTAATAAAAAAGTGTAAAGGTAGGAGGTTTAGCAGTACTAGATCTTAAACTATATTATGAGGCAGTAATTATCAAAACTATCTGGTACTGGCTAATAAATATAAATGTAGATCAAAGCAGCAAATGACTATAATAACCTTGTGTTTGGCAAATGTAAAGATTTAAGTTTTGGGGATAAGAATTCATTATTTGGTAAAAATTGTTGGGAAAGCTGGAAAGCAGTCTGTCAGAAAGTGGGCATACATAGACCAATATCTTACACCATTTACCAAGATAAGGTCAAAATAGATACATGACCTAAATATAAAGGGAGATATTACAAGAAAATTTGAAGGTCATGGAACCTATTACTTACCACACTTATGAACTGGAAAACAATTTATGACTAAACAAGAGATAGAGAGCATTGTGAGATATGACATAGATAATTTTGATTACATTAAACTGAAAAAGTTTTGTACAAATAAAACCAATGTAGCAAAGATCAGAAGGAAAGCAGAAAACTGGGGGAAAATTTTTATAGATAGTTTTTTACATAAACATCTCAGATCTCAAATATAGAAAGAACTTTGTCAAATCTATGAGAATCTGAGTCACTCCCTAATTAATAAATGGTCAAAGGATATAAACAGGCAGTTTTCTGATGAAGAAATCAAAACAGATGGTCATATGAAAAAATGCTCTAAATCATTATTGGTTAGAGAAATGCACATTAAAACAACCCTGAGATATCATTTTACACCTATCAGACTGGCTAAAATGATAAATGAAGAAAATGACAAATGTTGGTGGGGATATGGAAAAATTGAGACACTAATTTACCTTTGGTGGAACAAGTCCAACCATTTTGGAGAGCAATCTGGAATTATGCCCAAAGAGTTATTAAACTGCCTATACACTTTGATCCAGCACTACCACTATTGGGTCTGTTTCCCAAGATGATTGGAGAAAAAAGAAAAGAACCTATATGTTCTAAAATGTTTATAGCAGCTTTTTTTGTGGCGGCAAAGAACTGGAAATTGTGGGGATGCCTGACAATTGGTGAATGGGCTAAATAAGTTGTGGTATATGATCATGAAGGAATACTACTATGCTATAAGAAGTGATGAGCTTGATGATTTTAGAAAAACATGGAAAGACTTTCATGAAATAATAAAGAGCAAGATGAGCAGAACCAAGAGAATGTTGTATCCAATAAAAACAATATTGTTTTAAGAACAATTTCAAGTGACTAAGTCATTTTGACTATTATAAGTACTCAAATTAACTATAAAGGACCTATGAAAGAAGATGCTATCTGCATGCAGAGAAAGAACTGATAAATAGAAGTATGTATGCTGTGGTTTTACATATATGTATATATATACACACACACACATATACATATTTATATCCAATGATAGCCATGGGGGGGGGAGAAGTTACGTGATTATTGTATATGTAAAAGGAAAAACAAATTGTATATAATAGATTTTCAGTTTCACGTGCAATCCTCTTTTTTTCTATTCTACTTTGTCATGAAATGCTTATTTTATTTCTTAAGTTCAGAGTTAAACTAAATTAATTTTTTTTAAATTACATGAAAAAATGTTCTAAATCACTAACAATAAAAGAAATGGAAATTAAAACAACTGAGTCCCACTTCACATTCATCAGATTGGCAAGGATCACAAAAAAAAAAGAAAATTGTTGTAGAGGAAGTAGGAAAACAGGTATACTAATGCATTATTGGTGGAATATGAAACAATTCAATAACTCTGGAAAACAATTTGAAAATATGCTTCCAAAGCCACTAAATTATACATACTCTTTGAATCAGCCTTTGACACTTTTGATTGTATTCTCCTCCTATATAATTTCTCCTCTCCAGGTTTTTGTGATACTGCTCTTTCCTGATTTTCTTCCTATCTGTCTAACAACTCCTTCTTAGTCTCCTTTGCTGAATCTTCATCCAGGCCGCACTCAATAACCATGACTCTATCCTGGGCCCTCTTCTCTTGTATCTTTATACTATCTTGCTTAGTGATCTCATTGGCTCCCATGGATTCGCTTTTCATCTCTATGCCGATGATTCCTGGATCTATGTATCCAGCTCTAATCTCTCTCCTGAGTTCTAATTTCTAGAACTCGATGTCCCATAGACATCTTAAATCCAAAATGTCCAAAACAGAACACATTATCTTTTCCCCTAAATCTTCTCTTCCAAAATTTCTTATTATTGTCAAAATTGGTACCACCTCACACCTATCAGATTGGCCAACATGACAGAAAAGGAAAACGATAAATGCTGGAGGGGATATGGAAAAATAGATACACTAATGTACTATTGGTGGAACTGTGATCTGGTCAAACCATTCTGGAGAATGATTTGGAACTATGCCCAAAGAGCTATATAACTGTGCATACCCTTTGAGCCATCAATGCCACTAGATCTGTGTCCCAAACAGATCAAAGAAAAGGGAAAAAGGACCTGTATGTACAAAAATATTTATAACAGCTCTTTTCTGTAGTGGCAAAGAACTGGAAATTGAGGAGATGCTCACAAATTGAGGAATGGCTGAACAAGTTGTGGTTTATGATTGTGATGGAATATTGTGCTAGAAGATGTACAAGATGGTTTCAGAAAAACCTGGGAAGACTTGTATGAACTGACGCAAAGTGAAGTGAGCAAAACCAGAGAACAGTGTATATAATAACAGCAATATTGTAAGGATGATCAACTGTGAAAGACTTAGCTACTCTGATCAATACAATTATCCAAGACAATCCCAACGGACCCATGATGAAAAATGCTATCCACTTCCAGTGTGAGAACTAATGAACTCTGAGTACAGCTTGAAGCATATTTTTTTCACTTTCTTTATATTTCTTGCTTTTTATTTTTATTTTTTTACAACATGGCTAATTTGAAATGTTTTGCATGACACATATATAATTGATATTATATTCCTTGACTTTTCAATGGGTGGGGGAGAAGTGGGAGAGAGGGAGAGAATTTGAAACTTGATTTTTTAAAAGAGTGTTACAAATAAATTTTTAAAATTTTATATAAAATAAAATAAAAAATTTAAAAGGCAGTGACTTCATCCCTATCTGTCCTCTTCCTTTAACTCTCTGTGTGGCATGATATAATTTTGGGGTTTCCTAAAAGAGGTATGGAAGGATTGACTCTTCATTCTGGCAGCATGGTGACTACTTTCATGTGGCAGCTAGAACCAGGGGCCTCAATTTGATGAGTTCAGACTTGGGCATCTAGCTTAACCTCTTAAAATTTAGTTGCTTTGCCTGATCATAAGTGTCTGAACATTGATCTTGAGATACTCACATGTAGGCTTGGACATATATAAATCTTGTGCATTTGAGAGGCCTGGAGATCCTGTGTCCTTGGTTGGTCCTGGTTACACCTTGGAAGGAGTCCTTGGCAATTACTTCAGCGCTTCTTAGAGAAGATGACCACTGGGTGGTAGAGCCCCAAGCACTGGCCTGTCTTCCCAGAAAACATGGCCTTGGAGAGAATTGTTTGCACAATGCAAAGCTGAGGTAAAATTCAAAATGCCTATTCAGAAATCCTGCAAACTGCTTCATGTTCTAAGGTTTAATTCTCAACCTTCCAGCAGAGTCCAACAGTAATTATTATTGCTACTTAAGTTGTTGCCAATGCATCCCTCTAAGAGCTTTTCGGGTTAAACATTTCTTTTGTGTATAAGAAATCAATATCTGGTCCATATGTGACTCATATTATATATTGAGCACTTTTCTATTCCATCCTCTGGTGATACCCAGGACTTGAGGCAAACCTGAGATTTAAATATCTGGTTGTTGGTTGTTGTCCTTTGTAATCAAAGAGGAACAAAGTAACGTCACTATGTCAAGTCAATGTGCAATAGCCGATCAGACCAACATGAGCTCTCGATGCTCTACCACTGGTTGGCACAAATTGTATGAACATTTGGAATGGAGATATCTCTAAATTTATGCAAATCACATTTCTTTTGAGCTATTATAATTCTGCTTTACTCATAGAGCACAGCACTTTCTTTGATGGGGGCATGCCACGCTGGGCAGTCCTGTGACAGTGTCTCCCATGTCTCACAATGGATTCCAGAGCTCTTCAGAGAAAGCTTGAGAATGTCTTTGTATCACTTCTTCTGACCCAAGGAAGTTTTGAAGTAAGGAGGATTTTAGGGAAATGATAACGTTTTCAGTTTTGGATATATTGAGTCAGAGATGTCTGTGGTATTACCCTCTCTGCTGTACTTCTGTCTCTGAACTTTGCCACCATGACACTTACCTGCATTTTCGCCATTGAACTTTTCTCAGTGCCTGGTGAATTCTTTCTAGGTCCTCATTTTGGGAATGGGCCAAGGTCACCATGCTTCATTCACCACCTGACTGTGCTGACTCCTTCCAGACTTTATTACCAACACAGGTACACACCTTTCTGCTCCCTTTTATGAGTTGTCTTCTCTCATCAGAATGCAAGCTCCTGGAGAGTAGGTATTAGGGGCAGCCAGGTGGCATGGTGGATAGAGCACTGGCCCTGGAGTCAGGAGAACTTGAGTTCAAATTTGGCCTCAGACATTTACTAGTTGTGGGACCCTGGACCAATTATTTAACCCTGATTGCCTTCAGAGAGAGAGAGAGAGAGAGAATAGGTATTTTTTTTTCTTTTTGCTTATATTTGAATCTACAGACCTTAGCATAGTATCCATGGAGCCTGGCATATAATGAGCTCTTAATGAAGCTTATTGTCTGCCTGCTTGCCTCTAGTATTTCGGGTTTGAAATATCCATTAGGCAGGTGGCAATATGGGTCTAAAGCTCAGGGGAGAGTCTGGAAATGAACATATAGCCCTGGGAGTCATTGGCATGGAGCTAGTTAAACCCATGGGATTTAATGGGTTTACCAAGAGAGAATCTCAGAGAGAACGGAAAAAGGCCAGAAAGTTGAGGAATATCCCCAGTTAAAGGGTGTAATGTGGTTGAGGAGCCAGTGAAAGAGATTGAAAAAAACAAACAAACAAACAAACAGTAAGACAAACAGTAGGAAAACCAGGAAAGAGTAATGTCAGGAAATTCTAGAGAGAATTCAGGAGAGGATGGTCAGCAGTGTGAAATGGAACAAATAGGTGGAGGAAGTTCAGGACTGGAAAAGATCATAAGATCTGTCAATTATGGGGTCATTTGGTAACACATATGGCATATACTCTAGACTTGTAGTCTGCACCACAGCACCCTCATTATTTACTGGGGACAGCAAATGTTTAACTAAGGAGAGGATTTGAGTTAGTCAGTCAAGAAGTATTTGCAAGATACAAAGGTTAAGGGTGACCCCTTTCCAGATTTCAGTAGATCACTTTGTACCCAGCAAGGGTTATAAAACTTTGACTAGGCTCATTTGCACCTTACAAAGACTATATAAGTAACTAATTTGCATATGGAAAGGCCAGGATTGCAGTTGAGCATCCAGCAGAAACAATGAACTTGCCCCAAGGCATAGATTGTCTCTGAACATTTGCCCCACCCACTGATTTTCAAGGACAAAAATAAAACAAACAAAAAAAAAAACCCCAAAACAAGCCTGGGAACCCTGAATCCCAGAGTTGTTTGGTAATTACTGGGCAAACAGCTTTGCTTACAGAGGGTTAAGATTTGGGCCGCATACTGACTAGATAGTTGTCGTAATTAGATGTGAGTTTTCTTGCCAAGAAGACCCAGCTCTGTATTAAGAATTGTTAAGAGGCCAAAGTTTACTTCTTATCTAGGTGGTAGCCAACCTTTGAGTCAAGATCCTGAGGCAAAAGACCTATGAAGGCTTCTGTTAGTTCTAAGGTAATGATCCCTATTATTTCTGAAAGATTGTAGTGATATTCCCCTGTTGAAGATTGTGAATGATCCTGAAGGGAAACTAATGCTATAGTCAGCTAGAGTGGGTTCAAGAGACTGAAAAAAGCCACACAGAGCTAGAAGGACAGAAATATGGCCAGAAACTTGGCCTTTGTTTCCTTCCCCCTCACCTTCTGCCTTCCCAGAAGGGGTCAGTCCTTTAGCAATACAGAAATCTCAAATTGTCCCAGGTCTCTCTATCTTGTCCCTCCTCTAATCCCCACACAGAATTCCTAGTCACATCTGTTTCAGAGGCAAAGGCTGCATTTATGCTTGATAGGTACTTGGGGTACTACAGCAAGAGCCCACATGCAGCTTATATGGTGCCTTCATAGCCTAGAAGGCAAGATGGAGTATAACATTTGATTTGTCCACTAGGTGGTGCTATGCTTAAGCCACCAGTCAAGTGATTTTATGAAAGTCTTTCTGATGCTTATGTGAATGCTACCAGTCTGGTGTCTATCTCACAAGCTTCTAGGCACTAGGGGGCAAGTTAAAACCGAGGCTGACCAAATTCTGAATGTAGTCTAGAGAATAATATTAACCATTACTTTGGATTATCAAGATACAGGAAAACATACAGCTATATACCTACCCTCCATCTCCAGTTTTCCATCTTTAATCTAAGATTCCACAAACTTATAGGATACAGTTATTCAGTTCATCATGAGTAGATATAGTTATCCCTTCCACATCAAGGGGGTTAGGGGCACAACATCCCCATGATCTGGAAAATCCAAGTAAAATTTTTTTCAGCCCTCCCTTTGTACCAGAAAAGAAGTCTGAATTGTTATGGTATTAAAAGATAAAATATGTCGATATTTTACAATACTACACATATATTTTATGCATTTCTTAGTTTCCAAACTTCTTCTGTATTGTCTGCTGACCTTCATGTGTCATCTGTAGCTTCCGAAAAATTCCCCTCAAATTGCCATTTAATTTCTCATGCCGACCCGGGATATATCAAAATCACGATGTGGAAAGGATAACTGTACATGTTTCCCCTTTGTTTTTGAAGAGGACCAATGACATCACAGGATGATGTCTTGACTTGCTTGTGAATTGGATTTAAATGAGGCAGAGTCACTCTTTCTTCTAGAGTCATCAAAGTCCAGTGATGTCTTCCATATCTGACAACACTAAGTCCTCCACAGTGCCTGTTTCAGTTGCCTTTACAGGCATTGGAACAAATTGTTCTCATCCAACCATTCAGGGGTAAGTCTTCACCTGGTTGGAGTAGGTATCTCCCTCACTTGCTGTCCAGTTTGAGGCCTGTTGGGAGTTACCCTCAATTTGGTTTAGCCCTTCTGCCAAGACAGTTTTACCTGGATGTGGCCACTGTGCATGCTACAGCTTCTTGGAGCCACAGGTGAGAGTTGGGGGAATCAGGTGGAACTAAAGGTGGATGAACAGCCCTGAAAAGGGATTGGCAAGCCCTCACACCAGAGGTGCTAGTCCTCCTGAACACCCCATATGTCTCAAGATACACAATTTATGATCAAATAAGATAATATTTATAAAGGATTAGCACAGTGTCTGACACATAGTAAGCACCATGTAAATGTTATCATCATTATTATATCTGACATATCAAAAATGAACGGAAAATTGTTAAATATTCATCATTTGAGGAGCCTCCATCCAAATGCCTTTCAGAAACCTCCCTCAACTTTCCTTCCTAGATTTTTTTTTTCTGGAGTGCCCAATGAGCAATATTCAAGCTTTCAGTTCTCCATAGACTATGGGAAAGATCAATGGAAGGGTTTGTATATCTGGGAATCCACATTAAGATTGGGAGAGGAGGATGAAAAAAGATCTATAGCTCAAAAGAAGGGGATAAGGGACCTTATTCACCCTGGTTTACTGGAAATAGGATTTTCTACAATTGCTATGCAGCACTGATCTCTAATCATCTCCTTTCCAAAGATCTCTCTCATTTTTCTGTGTCAATTTTAGTAGATATTCTGGGCTACTTTCAGCTTTCCTACTGGAGATCCTACTGACAGCATATAGAAGCATAGATTATAGCAGAAGGCAACAGATGGGAATGACCCCTAAGGTCCATTGCCATTAACACCACATATCAGACAGGTCTCAGTCCCAGAGTCCATTTGCTCCCTGTGTTCACACAATGACTGACTGGAAGTGGTTCTATCGCTGGAATTCAAGAGTCTGACTCTCAAAGTCAATGGCTGTTTGAACACATAGTAGAGTGAGAGCCCCATCTCGACCACAATGGGTCCCTGTTCCCGGCATGATGTATAGTTAGCAGAAAGCTTCTCTCAATGGCAAAGAACAAGGAAATAGGGAACTTAAGGCTTGTGTGCATCTGCATGCAGGTCCTGGCTTTCCCCATCTTTCTTTTGGGGGGGATGGCAGGCAATGGGAGTAAGTGACTTGCCCAGGACCACATAGCTAGTAAGTGTCAAGTGTCTGAGGCTGGATTTGAACTCAGGTCCTCCTGACTCCAGGGCCGGTGTTGTATCCACTCCCCATTTTGTTATGCAACTTTGTGAGTGAGGGCTCTTCCACACTCCCACGAAGGAGAAAATGGAGACCATCAGAAGCTGAACTGTCAGTGAAGGGGGAAGGTGATCATCAGAAATCATTCCTTCTCTTTCTGAATTACAGTTATCCTTGATATATCACAGGTCGGCATAAGAAATTAAATGAGAATTTTGGGGGAGTTTTGTGGAAGCTACAGATGATATGCGAAGCCCAGTAGATGACAGAGAAAAAGTTTAGAAACTCAGAAATGCATAAAATATATGTATAGTATTATATAATATCAACATATTTTATCTTTTAATACCAATAATAATTCAGACTTCTCTAATACAAAAAGAGGGCCAAAAGTTTTTACACAAATTTTCTAGATCACAGGGGCACCATGCCCCAACCTCGGCCACGTGAAGGGACAACTATATCATTATCATTACCCCCCAAACCTGGAGAAAAATAATAATTTAAATATGGCTACCTCAGGCCCATAAGTTGTCTCTTAGTTATTTAACTTATTGCTTTTTCCTCCTGGGGATGGAAGAAAACAGCAATGATATGAAGAGAACAAGTGGTGATAGGAGTCTTCAAGATCGTCCCTCTCCCCATAGTAGAGTGAGAGCCCCATCTCGACCACGATGGGCCCCTGTAAGGAGTCCCATTGTCCACTACTCTTTCCACTTACTCTTATGGGAGTAATGCAAGATGATGGGGAAAGAGGAAGTGAGGTTTGAGCATGGACTCATTATGGGTAATGGAATTTGCAAGAGAATGGAGAGATAGAGAATCTAGTAAATGAGTATATAACTATGATCGACAGGCCAGGGAGGCCCTTTTCGTAAGGAACTCCTGCTCTGAATTCACATAAAGCTAGATTTGTCCTGGAGGTAGACTAACTTCAAAGAGAAGGGTTCAGGTGTCTCTGACTTTTTCATTATGCACTTCAAAGGGCTAGGAACAAATGAGAGATGATATATGTAAAATGCATTGCCAATCTTAAAGCACTATGTAAATATACAGTTTATATTATATATTATATGATATATTAGAATATATTCTATAAGATATAATATGTAATTATATCTATTTTGTTATATTATATATTATATTACATATAAATATTATATTGTGTATTATATTACATATAAATATTTATATCATATTCTAAATAAACTATTATTATTATGCCCCAACCCTGGATATGGACTCCTGGGAAAATTTCTAAACAAAGCTTAGGTATAGTTCATGTCTGTGCTTCAAGAAAAGAACTCAATGTACAAAATAGTTATCAAATACAGGATAGCTATCTATTCCTTTTACCACAAAAGGGATGCTTAAGTAATACGGTACCCTTTTCTTATTTGGACATTTTTATTTATTGAACAGGACAAATGCCCGTCAATTGGGAAATAGATGAACAAGTTGTGGTATATGATTGTGATGGAATACTACTTGTGCTGTAAAAAATGATGAGCTCAATAATCTTAGAAAAACATGCATAGACTTTCAAGAAATAGTAAAGAGTGAAATGAGCAGAACCAAGAGGACCTTGTATACAGTAATAACAATATTGTCTTAAGAACAACTTTGAGTGAATAAAGTCATTTTGACTATTACAAATACCCAAATTAATTACAAAGGACATATGAAGGAAGGTGCTATTTGCATCCAGAGAAAGAACTGATAAATAGAAGTATATATATAGAATGGTTTTACATATATACAAATGTTTGTGCCTAACAGTATCCATCTTGGCAGGGAGGGAGAAAGGAAGAGGGAGAAAAAAAGGGGGAAAAAAAGAAAGTTATATAATAACTTTATTATGTATTTAAAAGGAATAGCAAGTTATATGTGATAGATTTGCAGTTTCGTGTACAGTTTTCTTTTTTTCTGTTATACTATATTATGAAAATGCTTGTTTTATTAAGTTCAGAATAAAATAAATAATTTTTTTTTAAAGAAAGGAGGATAGCTAGGTGGTGCAGTGGATAGACTTCCAGCTTTGGAGTCAGGAGGACTTGAGTTCAAATTCGGCCACAGACACTTGACACTTACTAGATGTGTAACCCTGGGCAAGTCACTTAATCCCGATTGCCTCACAAAAAAAAGAAAAGGGACAGGAGTAGCTCCTCAATACTTGGGCAGAAATGAAGGCCAAAGAAAAAGCAACTTCTCAGGGAAAAAAAAAAGAGATTACTGAAGACAAACATGATGGTGTCGTTTACATACAACTTGTGCAGACTTTAAGGGTGATAGCTGGAAAATTATGACAACTAGAACTTTGGGGTAACTATGGGACAATTGTATATTGCCTATATGTGGTGTATATGACAGAAGTATACATTTTTGGTTTATCTCTTTAAGGTGGAGATAAGTTTTTTCACACAAGGAGGCCCCATTTTGAGGCTGGAACCAATGACCAGAAACAGAAGGTAAAGCCAAGGCAAAGAATCTTTGAAGAAATAGAGTAATAAAGCAGGAAGAGACAGCAGATGCTCTGAGGGTGCAAGGTGAAGGAAGTCCTGAGAGCCAGAAAACTGACCGGACGACGACGAGTGAATATGGCTTGCTTGAGCACCTACCCAAATGGAGATGGCACAGCTCAAGCACGTGGCAGTGGGAACATGTTCTTGCGTTGGTGAATCTGAAATGCTAGCTGTTTGGGGGTGTGTGTGTGTGTGTGTGTGTGTGTGTGTGTGTGTGTGTGTGTATGTGTGTGTGCATGTCTAACCCGAGCACAGGTCTGTAAGTACTAATTAGTTATTCTGGTTTTCGGGTTCCAAACCTCAGTAGCTACTTCATGAGTTTAAGAGTTCCCAAGTTAGTGTTTGCTGTCCATTGGGAAGTAATTCCTGCAGCTAAATTCCTTGTCGGAGAAGACGCCTACTGACGGAATCATCCTACACCTGAAAAGATTGAGGAGTCGTGCCTGGCTGGCCAGGAGATGTAGACCTCATTATGAGCTGCTCCAACAGTTCAGATCTATGGGTCATTGGATCATAGATTTAGAGCTGAAACAGACCCCAGAAACTATTTAGTCCAATCTCTTCATTTTACAGACAAGGAAACAAGCTTTCATTGTTCAATTGTGTCCGACTCTTCGTAACCTCATTTGGGGTTTTATTGATAAAGACATCAGAGTGTTTCACCATTTCCTTCTCCAGCTCATTTGACAGATGAAGCAAACTGAGGCAAACAGGGTTAAGTGACTTGCCCAGGGTCATACAGCTAGCACACTGACTCCGGACCCAGCCCTCTATCCACTGGACCACCTAGCAGAAGCTCAGAGCTCTGACGCTCAGAGAGGGGTAAATAGTAATCAGCAGCAGCAGAAGAATTGGAACTTACTCACTCTCTGACTTCAGTCAAAATCACAATAAAAACAGAAAGAAATCAAGAGAATTATCAACAGTGATTATATACGTTGGTGAATGTAAAGAGTCCACTTAGTAGTCCTGTAAAGTGCCTTTACTTTCAAAAAGTGAATAATGGTGAGGAAGGGCTGTTGTTTTTATGTTTTAGGTATTCTCTAATGCATACGTATGTGTCTTTTGTGTCATTTTACATTATCAACATGCCTTATGCTGTTCAATACAAGTTAAAAATGTTCTTATTTGTGACAATCTGTATCTATATAGTTGTGTATATACACGTGCACATACAGATATATAAACAAACATACGTACAATTATGTAACCAAAAGCAATCACATGCATAATTCACGTGTAACAATCTTCATTGTGCAAAAATGTGCAAAAAAACCCCCCAGCGATAATACATATTATCAAATATATATATATAAACAACATATACAGAGCAATAGGACAGCTAGGTGGCACCATAGTGTGCAGAGCACCAGGCCTGGAGGCAGGAAGACTCATCTTCCCAACTTCAAATCTGGCCTCAGACACTTACTAGCTGTGTGACCCTGGGCAAGTCACTTAACCCTGTTTGCCTCAGTTTCCTTATCTGTCAAATGAGCTGGAAAAGGACATGGCAAACTACTCCTTTATCTCTGTCAAGAAAACCCCAAATGGGATCACGAAGAGTTGGACATGACTGAAACAACTGACCAACAAACAGGACAACATTAAACAGAAGAAAATGGAGTTGTATAAAGCACTCATGTATTTCACATTAAAGAGTTGTTTGGGGGCAGCTAGGTGGCGCAGTGGATAGAGCACTGGCCCTGAAGTCAGGAGGACCTGAGTTCAAAACTGGCCTCAGAGCAAACACTTGACACTAGCTGTGTGACCCTGGACAAGTCACTTAACCCCAATTGCCTTAAAAAAAAAAAGAATTGTTTGGTGATATGAGTAATCCCTTCTGTTTTTCCTGGTGCGTGTTAGTTAAGTCTAACTGCTGATTGATTACCTCTGCCATTTCTTCTCCTGACTTCCTAAATTTCTAAATGGTTAATTACTAATATCATGTTTAGTAACTCTGAACTGGTAGACAGCTCAGGTGGGCTGTCTATAGTCCCTTATGGGAGTACTCCATTCCCTCCCCTAGAACAGGGTAAAAGGGGGTTGCCTCTGGGTTTAATCATCAATCATCCGAATGGGTATTCCTTGTGACTGCAATATTGTTGTTTGAGTTCTATAATCTTCTAGAGGTTATTGTTGTTCAATTATTTCAGTCATGGCTGACTCTTCCATTTGGAGTTTTATTAACAGAGACACAGGAGTAGTTTGCCATTTCCTTCTCCAGCTCATTTGTCAGATGAAGGAAACTGAGGCAAAGAGTGTTAAATGACTTGCTAGTTACCCAGCTAATAAATGTCTTGTGTTTTTTGTTTTGTTTTTTGCTAGGCAATGAGGTTAAGTGACTTGCCCAGGGTCACACAGCTAGTAAGTATCAAGTGTTTGGTCTGAGGCCAGATTTGAACTCAGGTCCTCCTGACTCCAGGGCCAGTGCTCTATCCACTGCACTACCTAGCTGCCCCTTCCTAGTAAATGTCTAAGGTCAGATTTGAACACAGGTTTTCCTAACTCTAAGGCCAGCACTCTCTATCCACTGCGCTACCTAGCTGCCCTCTTCTAGGGGTGTCAATATGCAATTATTTCATCATCATCTAAAGATGCACAAGTGTCATTCAAATCTAGGAATACAGAATTAAGACTACATAATCATAACTTTAGAAAATTAGCAGGATATAGATACATGGCATGGTTTCCTTTACATTCTGGAGAAAAAAAGGTATTTCATAACTTAACATCCTTCTAGATAACATTTAATAGGCAACAATGATGAAAACAAAAGCACTTTAACAGCAGAATAAATGGGATACTTCTTTTTAGATGTCTGAAACCAACATACATATATATACATACACACATGTGTCTGTACGTGTATGTATGTAATTGCATGTGTGTATTTACACATGTGTGTATGTGTATGTGTGTATATAATACGTATGTGCATCTTTGTGTGTGTATCTATACATATATATGTATAGACATAGATATATCTATACATATATCTATGTATAGATACACACACACATATATAAAGATATGTAATTCTCTTTGCTTACTTGGAAACAAACCAAGTTTCCATAGTCTTAGATTATTGCTTTAAAGTAGCTGCTTCGTCTAAGAAGATTGCTAGTTATGTTAGGCTTTCATTCATATCACTTTGTAATTTCTTCTTAATTTGGGGGCATTTGTCAAATTTCATCAATATTCCCTGTACACAAAAGTTTTACCTCAAAACTTCGTCTTTTGGTCTAAGATTTGAAAACACACAAGGGCATCATAATATCATTTATTTTTCCATTGATGTTCCTTCGTTTCTTTTGAACCAAATTGTCATCATCCCGTTGAGTGCTTGTAACATATTTATAGACACTAATCCACAATACTTAGCACATGCCCAGCACATAGGAGACACTAAAGAAATATTTCTTGATTGACTAACCAGTGACCAGGGGACCTGAGGCCAGAGACAGGAGCCACACAGTGGAAGATGGAGCCAGAGAAGAATTGACTTGACAGCTGTTGTGAAACCTCAGTCCCAGAAGAAGTAGGGACAGCGGCATGTCATCGTAGAGATTATGAGTTCTTCAATTATTTGGAGCAGATTTCCATTTTCATGCCTCTGGAATTCAGGACACAGGCCATTGAAGGTTTCCATCTTGCCCCTTTCCAGCGGGTTTGAAGTGGCTAATGCCTGGCCATAAAGAACTCTCTCTTTAATTGAAGTGACTGCTTGTTTCCTATATGCCTACAGGAAGCTGGAAGACAACCTGGGTACAGGCTTCTGGTGCTTCAATCAATCAATCAACATTTATTAAGTGTCTACTATGTGCAAGGCATTGTGCTAAGCACAGGGGATACAAAAAGAGGCAAAACACAGTCCTTACCCTCAAGGAGCTTACAATCTAATAGGAATGCTTATTCTTATTCCTCACATGTCCCCTGGAAAACCCACCAAGGGCACATTCGGTTTGCATCCATCATCACATAGCGAAGAGGGCAATTTGTGGGCACTAGTTTCCTGTCTCTGTGACACACACAGTCTAGTGATGGAGGTAGGGCAGAGGATATCATCCCTATTTTGCAGATGAAGAACCTCAGGCTCAAGGAGGCCGCAGAGCAAGTAGGTAGAGGACAGGGACAGGATTCAAACCCAGCTCTCTTGACTACTAGGCCAGGGTTCTTTCTCTCCTATTGCAGAACTTCTGCCTTGTAATGAAATGAACAGCTCACATTTCTATGGTGTTATAAAGTTTACAAAGCACTTTCCCCACAATTACCCTGTGAGATAACTTGTGTAAGTATTATCACCCTATTTTACAGATAGAGAAACTGAGGCAAAAAAGGGCAAATGATTATAGAACCATAATTCTAAAGCTATGAGATCTCCATGCCATTGAGTCTAATCCCCTCATTTTAAAGATTAGGAAATTGAGTCCCAAAAAGAGGAAGTAACTTGCACAGGGTCACACAGGTAGTAAGTTTCAGGAAGAGGATTTGAACTCTGGACCTGACTCCAGAGTCAGTATTCCTTTCGCAATATCCCACT
This sequence comes from Vombatus ursinus, assembly GCF_900497805.2. Taxonomy (NCBI): domain Eukaryota; kingdom Metazoa; phylum Chordata; class Mammalia; order Diprotodontia; family Vombatidae; genus Vombatus; species Vombatus ursinus. The sequence goes on from NW_020952097.1 coordinate 408,933, forward strand.
GATTCTTCCATAATGAACATCTCATTGTCACACAACTAGTGAGATAATAATTCTAATAATTGACATTTATATAGTGCTTTAAAGTTGGTAAAGTACCTTTACATATGTTTTCTCATTTGATCATCCAGTCTTGGAACACCAAGTAACCTAACGAGGTAAAAACTTGATGAAGTAATAGCAGAGAAAGCTAATTTCTAACCTCAAAGGTGCTCACTTAGCATTCTCTCCCCTACTACCTATTACTACCTGGTAGAGCTCACCAATGGACTTGCAACAGAACTCAACTCTTTCCTTCTCCCTCATCAAGGCTGCAGAAAACCAAAAGGCAGAAGCTGTAATAGAGTCCAGCCAGAGAACTGAGCATCAGAGGGAACTGGGGCAGAATGCCAGCATGTGTGGCTTTATGGTGTGTCATTCATGAGGGAAAGAGTCCAGAATCCAGCTAGGGCCAGTTCTGTCCTCTCAAAAGTACTTGGGACAGAGAATGAGGCCAGTGAAAGATGAATTGTCCAGTGTAGAAGGAGAGAGACTGAGATAGCTTTAAGGTCTAGCCCCAAGGGAAATCGCCAAAGGAAAAGAGTTAGAAAGTGAGCAATAGGGGACCATAAGGGGAAAAAAGACTGAAATGACCAAAGATTTCGGAAGGAGGAGAACTTGATGAGATAGAGGACCTTCTATGGATTCCCAAGAGAGTGGTAAACCACAAGATGTTCCTGAATGGTTTAAAAGAGAAATAAGGGAGGCAGCTAGGTGGCACAGTGGATAGAGCACAGGCCCTGGAGTCAGGAGGACCTAAGTTCAAATCCAGTCTCAGACCAAACAGTTGACACTTACTACTGTGTGACCCTGGGCAAGTCACTTAACCCCAACTGTCTTGCCAAAATAAAATAAAATAAAAGAGAAATAAGAATTGTAAAAACAGGAAATATTGCCTGCACAGCAGAAATAGATGGCAAAATCTGTAGGAGCAAATCTCACCAAAGAAACGAACAAGAGGATAACTGGTTGGAAATGCAAATACTCAGAAGCGAAGAAGAGAAGCAAAAAGCAAGAATGTTAAAGAAAATATGAAGGGGCAGCTAGGTGGTACAGAGGATAGAGCACTGGCTCTGAAGTCAGGAAGACCTGAGTTCAAATCCGGCCTCAGACCAAACGCTTGACATGTACTAGCTGTGTGACCTTGGGCAAGTCACTTAACCCTGATTGCCTCACCAAAAAAAAAAAAAAAAAGGAAAGAAAATATGATCTCCACACAAACAAAACATACTGATCTTGAAGACAGGATGGGTAGAGACAATTTAAAGATTATAGGTCTCCCAAAAGGACATGACAAGTAAAAAACCTGAACACCACAATGCAAAAAATAATAGAAGAAAACTGCTCAGAACTTCAAAACACAGAAAACAAACTGACAGGAGAAAGGATACACAAATCACCTTCAAAAAAAATGATAAGACACAGTGATTAAACTGAACAAATCCAATGACAAACAATAAATTCTGTAAGTGACCAGGAAAAAAGACCTTCAAATATAAAAGAAAGGAAATGTGAATAAGGCAAGACTATTTTGCACAAGTGAATGTGAGAATAAATGAAATGTATTCCAAGAGTAAAGGAGATCAAGATACAATCTGAGATAACATACCCTGCCATCTGAGCCTAATCATCAATGATAAAAGATGGACATTCAATAAAAAGAAACATTCAAAATATTCCTAGAAAGAAAACCCATTCCAAACAGATTATTTGCTTCTCAAACACCACAGACAACAGAAATACAAGAAAAGTAAACAAATACGTAGACCAAAGACAACAACAAAATAACAACAGAGGGATATCTTTCAAAAAATATGTAAGGAGACAAGAGTGAAAGAGGAAGGCAAACAGAAGAAACAGGCCTGAAACAGGACTTAGCTTCACAACATCTGCCTACTGGTGAAGCAATGCTTTTGTGAAACCAAATTTCAGAAGGGGAGGGCAATTAAAAAGAGAAAGGAGGGAAAGAAGATAGAAAGGAATGTGTGATGTACTTTAATCAAGTCAAATATTAACAATGAAGGGAAAATAATTTCTGTAATCTCTTGGTAGGAAGAGAGCCTATAAGAGAATGGCTGAGGATGCAAAGGAAAGGATTGAAATGGGAAAGGATTGAAAGGAAAGAAAGGAGGAAATCTTGTTTCAGGAGGGGGTAGCACTGAAGAAAGTGCCCATGGGAAAATAGACGTTCTATAAAAAGAGATGGGGAACTTACAGTCAATGTAATCTGCAGGAATCTGGTGTTTAGGGAGATCACTCATCCTATCTCAGGAGAAGGGGAATCAGAGCTCCTTGGGACAACTGGCAGCCAGAAGAGTGTGAGGAACCTAGAGAGGAAATTGCATGGCAAATGGGGAAGAAGATGACCACAAGGAGGGCAAAAGTTATTAAGGAGCCGTACAGAATTCCTATCTTGGGGTACTATCATCTCTATCACTTGTAGGAATAGGTATTACGGTTGGGGGTAAGATCTAAAAGGCAATATATATAAAATGTTTGGAAAAGGGAACCCAAAATAAGTATGTTAGATGCTTTTAATTCCATGTGGAATACAGAGACTAAAGAAAAACTAAGTAAGTATAGCATTATGAATCAAAGACTAAAACTCTAGAACAGACAGAAAAGGAAGAGAAATAATGAAGGGAATAAAGGAAAGAAATGCTTTTTCAAAAAAGATTCAGAAAAAGAAATTAAAAAAAAACCCTAAAAAACAAAATAAGTTCAAGAAGAGAAGAGTAAAGGAAATTTTACTTCACTACTTAACTAAGAGGGGAAAAAAGAGGGGAAGAATTAAATAACTAGATAACATTAAGAAATAAAAAGAAACTACCAAGTTAAGCAAACTCAAAACTAAGGAAAAGGATAAGAAGTAGGAGGTAGGTCAGGTTTGAGGGTAAGGAAGAGAGTCAGTTGGAATAGAACTGCCTTAAGGTAGATTAGGCTAACATAACTGGAGACAAAGTATTGCGTTTATAGAAAAAGAGGGGGGGAATCCTAATTCAGAAAAAATGAACAATATTAGAGACATATGGAAGAAAATAGAAACCTAACTCAAATTTAAATGTGAATGGATTAAACAATCCAATAAAATGAAAATAAGTGATAGATTGGTTAAGAAAATAAAACCACGAAATCTGTTGCTTACAAGAAGCACACCTAAAAAACAGATAAATAGAATAAAAATGAAGGGTTGGGGGAAAATTTTATTAAGGAAGAGTTACAAAAAAGCAGGAGTTGTAGTCATGCTATCAGCCAAAGTAAAAACCAACATTCACAACCTAAAAAGGGATAACAAGGAAACTACATTATACTGAAAACAAACCAATACCAATATTAAGATAAATATGCTTCAAATGCCTTAGTCTCTAATTTCATAAAGGAAAAACTAACTGAACTACAAGAAGGCATAGATAGTAATACAATTACAATAGTGGCAGGAGATTTCAACGTCCCTTTTTCAATTTTGGATTATCTAAAAGAAAGGTAAACAAAAAAGGAAAAATACAGAATTGAACAAATTCTATTTCCCCCCTTCCCCTATTCCCTTAGCTAAGAACCTCTCCTCATGCTTTGCTGAAAAGATTGGGGCCATTTGCTGGGAGCTCCTTCTTCTCTCTTCCTTATCTCATCTCACTCAGATGCCTTCTGCCACTATTTCCTCATTCACCCCTGTCTCAGATGAAGAGGTGGCTCTTCACCTTGCTAAGGCAAACCCTTCTACATTCCACAAGTGATCCCATTCCATCCCATCTTCCCCAAGAGATTGCCCCTTCTATGATCCCCACTTCCTCACTTGTCTTCTATCTCTTTTAAGTTTACTGGCTGCTTACCTACTGCCTACAAATATACCCATGTCTTCCCAATTCTCAAAAAACCCTTACTTGATGCATCTATCCTTGTTAGCTTTTATCTCATATTCCTCCTTGATTTTATGGCTACAATCCTTGAGAAAATGTCACCATTTTCTTTCCTCTCACTCCCTTAACTCTCTATAGTCTGGCTTCTAACCTCATCATTGAACAGCAACTGCTCTCTCCAAAACTGATAATGATCTATTACTTGCCAAATCAAATGGCTTTTTCTCAATCCTTATCCCTCTTGACCTCTCTGCAGTCTTTAATACTATTAATCACCCTCTTCTGCTTGATATTCTCTTCTCTCTAAGTTTTTGGTATACTACTCTCTCCTGGTTAACTCCCACTTATCTGACTGGTCTTTCTCCTTTGCTGAATTTTCATCCAAGTCATACCTACTAACTGTGGATTCCCATGGTGCTGTGTCCTGGGACCTCTTCTCTTCTCCCTCTATGCTATTTCACTTGGTGATCTCATCATCTCTCATGGATTCAGTTATCATCTCTATGTTGATGATTCTCAAATCTACTTATCCAGCTCTAACCTGTCTGCTGAACTACATTTTCAATTTCCTACTGCCTATGAGACATCTCAAACTGAATGTACTATAGACATCTTAAACTCATCATGTTCAAAACTGAACTTATTATCTTTCCCTCTAAAGCCCTCCCTTTTCCTAACTTGACTACCACCATCCTCCCAGTCACCCATGCTTACACCCTTAGTGTCATCCTTGACTCCTCACTCTCTCTCACCCCTCCATGTGCAATCTGTTGCCAAAGACTGTCAATTTTACCTTCATTATGTCTCTTGCATAAATTCCTTTCTCTGTTCTTACACTGTCACCACCCTGGTGCAGGCCCTCATCACCTCAAGTCTGAACTATTGCAATAACTTGCTGGTGGGTCTGCCTTCTTTAAGTCTCTTCCCCCTAATCCATCCTCCACTCCGAGGTCAAAGTGATCTTCCCAAAGCTCAACTGCCCTTCCTTCTCAATAAACTCTAATTACCTCCAGGATCAAACATAAAATCTTCTCTTTGACCTTCAAAGTCCTTCATAACATGCTCCGCCCTTCATCTTTCCAGTCTTTTTATACCTTGTATCCCTCCATGTACTCTGCAACCTAGTGACACTGGCCTCCTTAGTCTGTCTCCTCATCTCCACCTACCAGGCTTCCCTGGCCTCCTTCAAATCCCAGTTAAAATCCCACATTCCACAAGAAGCCTTTCCCAATATCCCTTAATTCTAGTGCTTTCCTTCTGCGGATTATTTTCCCTATTTATCCAGCACATTGTTGTACACTGTCATCTGTATGTTGTCTCCCCATTAGACTGTGAGTTCCTTGAGAGCAGGGACTGTCTTTTGCCCTTCTTTATATCCCTAGTGCTTAGCACAATGCCTGACATGTGGTAGGCACTTTAAAAATGTTTATTGACTCAATGATTGCTGGAGAAACTACAGCTAAAAGACACGTCATGTCTTTTAAATGGGATTACTAAAGAATATTTCTGAGCACCACATAGAATTTTTACAAAAATTGACCATGTATTATATACTGCAAACTACTATAAAAGACACAAATAATAAACATATCCTTTATAATATAGATCATGACAAAATAAAAATAGGAATCAATTCAGGGAACACAAACAAGACACACACCTAAATGGAGAATTAATAATAAAATTCTAAATAATGAGTAGGTTAAAAAACAAATCATAGTAATAATAATTATGTGAAAGAAAATTCTAATGATGAAACAACACGCCAAAATTTCTGGAATGTAGCTAAAGCAGTCCTCAGGAAAAATCATATCCCTACAAATATCTATTAACAAAATAGAAAAAGAGAGGATTGATGAACTGAATTTTCATTTTAAAAAATTAGAAATCCAACAAACAAACCTAAAATAAGCACAAAAGAAGAAATATTAAGAATTATAAGAAAAATAGATAAACTGAAAACCAAAAATTTATAGAAATGATAAATTAAACTAAAAGTTAGTTCTTGGAAAGAACTAATAAAATTGATAACCATTTAGTCAATCTAATTAAAAAGAAGAGAGAAAATAAAACCAATAAAATAACAAATGAACAAAGTAAAATCACAATGAACCAGAACAAATAAAAGAATTATCAGATCCTATGACGCACAATATATGCTAACAAAACTAAGAAGATAAGAGATATAGTAGAATACCTTCAAAATAAAAAATAAGCAAACTAACATAAGATTAAAAATAGAAAAAGAACTAGGACTATCTATAAATGAACTACCAAAGAAAAAAATTACTGGTCCAAGACAATTCTATCTATCAAACATTTAAGAACAATTAATATCTGCACAACACAAATTACTCTCAAAAATTAGTAAAGGAAGTACTTTACCAGTGTCCTTTTATGAAACAAATATAATTCTAATACTGAAACCAGGGAAGGACTAATAAAGCACAGAAGGAGAACAATAGGTCAATAACATTAATGAATAACAATTAGAAAATTTTAGAGACAATTCTGTCAAACAAACTACAAGGATTCATTCAAGATATTATTTATCGTGACCAAGTTGGATTTATACCAGGGATGTAAGGATAGTATAACCTTAGGAAAACAACATAATTATATTTTTTAAAAAATCCAAGGCTACATGATTATCTTAATAGATGCAGAAGTTTTTTTGACAAAGTACAGTATTCCATTTATACTAAAAACTCCATCAATAGAGACATAGAGGAGACTTTTTTAAAATCATAAAAAAACTATCTAAAATCAAAGAAGCTATCATATACAGGGAAAATATACTAGAACCTTTTCCAATAAATATTGGAAATGCTAGTAATAGCAATAAGACAAGAAAAAGAAATTAAAGACATAAAGACAGGTAAAAAGGAGATAAAAATATTGCTATTTGCTGACGATATTATAGTTTTTTGGAAAATTCTAGAGAAGCAGCAAAGATACTAATTAATAGCTTCAGCAAAGTTGCAGACTACAAAATAAGTCCTCAAAAATCAATAGCTTTTCTAAATAATAATCACAAAATCCAAGAGGCAATAATAAAAAGGGGAAATCTCATTCTAAACAACTACAGAATGCATAGAATATCTGGGGATCAATCTACCAAAGCATAAGTGGATGGATAGATAGACAAACAGACCGACAGACAGATAAATAGATACATAGATATAGGTATAGATAATTACAAAATATTCCTTAAAGAAATAAAGAACATTTAGGACAGAGTCAAGATGGCACAGTAAAGGCAGGAACTCACCTGATCCCTGCAAAATTCCTCTCCAAACAAATTTGAAATAATGCCTCAAAATGAATTCTGGAGTGGCAGAACCAACAAAAGAATGCAGTTAAACAGTTTTCTAGCCCAAGACAACTTAGGAGGTTGGCTGGAAAGTTCTGTCTCACAAGGATGAGAGTAGAGTACAGAACAGTGCAGATTCTATCCCAGCAAGCCAGCAGCAGGCCTTGGGGGGCAACTGAATTGACAGGAGCAGCTTCTGAAGCTCTCGGCTCGCAGATGGTAAGGGGATCAAACAAATGGTCAGAAGGAGATTACAGGGAACTCTTTGTTGGCACTGGATGCAGTATTCTGTTACATTGCCCATATATGGTTCCAGGTTCCAGTCTCAAAGTGAGGAGGAGGAACACTAGCACACTGAGTGTGTCATTGTAGGGGTTCAGGGGGCATGGTCCAAGGCAGAGAAAAGTGCTTGTGGTCCCTCCCAATCCAGAACACAGGCCAAGAGAGTAGTAAACACATCTCTCCTTAGAGCATAGCAGCTTGAAAGAACTGAAAACTTCTAGATAGCCCTCTAAAACTAGCTGTGAAAAAAGCAGCATAAAAAACCTGAAGTTTGTGACAGTCCCTACCCCAACCCCTCAGCAGAGCCCAACTTTAACATAAAGTTCAAAGTCAAGAAGAAATAGACTGGAAAAATGAGCAAACAACAACAAAAAGAACCTGATCATAGAAAGTTACTATGGTGACAGGGAAGATCAAAACACAAACTCAGAACAAAACAAAGTCAAAATAGCTACATCCAAAATCTCAAAGAAAAATGTGAATTGATCTCAGGTCCAAAAAATTTCCTGAGAGAATTCCAGAAAAGAATTCCTGAAAGAACTCAAAAAGGATTTTAAAAATCAAACAAGAGAGGTAGAGGAAAAATTTGGAAAAGAAATGAGTGATACTAGAAAATCATGAAAAAAGAGTCAACAGCTTGGTAAAAGAGGCACAAAAAAATACTGAAGAAAATAATACCTTAAAAAACAGAATAGGTCGAATAGTAAAAGAAGTACAAAAATCCAATGAAGAAAAGAACTCCTTAAAAAGCAGAATTGGTTAAATAGAAAAGATATAAAAAATTCATTGAAGAGAAGAATTCAGTAACAAGTAGAATTGGATAAATGGAAAAAAGATGTACAAAAATTCACTGAATAAAAGAACTCCTTAAAAAGTAGAATTGGGGAGGGGCAGCTAGGTGGCGCAGTGGATAGAGCACCAGCCCTGGAGTCAGGAGGATCTGAGTTCAAATCCGGCCTCAGACATGTAATATAATACTTCCTAGCTGTGTGACTCTGGGCAAGTCACTTAACCACAATTGCCTCACTTAAAAAAAAAAAAGTAGAATTGGGCAAATAGAAGCTAATGACTCCATGAAATATCAAGAAACAATAAAACAAAATCAATAGAATGAAAAAATAGAAGAAAATAGGAAATATCTCATTGGAAAAACAACTGACCTGGAAAATAAGTTAAGGACAGATAGTTTAAGAATTATTGCACTGCCTGAAAGCCATGGAAAAAAAAAAAAAAAAAAAAGTCTAGATATCATGTTTCAAGAAATATTAAGGAAAACTACCCTAATATCTTAGAACCAAAGGGTAAAATAGAAATTGAAAGAATCCACTGATTGCAAAATGAAAACTCCAGGAATATTATAGCCAAATTCCAGAGCTCCCAGATCAAGGACAAAAGATTGCAAGCAGCCAGAAACAATTCAAATATCATGGAGCCAAAGTCAGGAAAAGGACAAGACCTAGCAGCTTCTACATTAAAGGATCAGAAGGACTTGGAATAGGATATTCCAGAAGTCCAGAAGGGCTAGGATTACAAGCAAGAATCACCTACCCAGAAAAACTAAATATAATCCACTGGGGGGAAATGGATATTTAACAAAATAGAGGATTTTCAAGCATTCTTGATGAAAAGACCAAAGCTGAATAGAAGATTTGACATTGAAATACAAGACTCAAGAGAAGTATAAACAGGAAAGAGAAATTATAAGGGATTCAATAAGGTTAAACTGTTTACATTCCTACTTGGGAAGATGATAATTGTAACTCCTAAGTACTTTATCATTATTAGGGCAGTTAGAAGGAGTATACATAGACAGAGTGCATGGATGTGAGTTGACTTTGATGGGATGATATCTAAAAAATAAAATGAACGGGTAAGAAAGAGGATCCACTGGAAGAAGAGGGAAAAGAGCGGCACAATGGTGTAAATTATGTCATGTAAAAGAAGTAAGAAAGAGTTTTTATACTAGAGGGGAAGATGGGGTGAGGTGACCAGCTCAAAGAGAGAATAACATACACAGTCATTTGGGTATAGAAATCTGACTTACCCTACTGGGAAGTAGGAGGAGAATGGTCTAAAAGAAGGCGTGGGGTGGGGCTGATAGAAGGCAGAGAGGATTGGAGGAGGTAATAGTCAGAAGCAAAACATTTTTAGGAGGGACAAGGTGAAAGGAGAGAGAGAGAAGGATAAACAGAGAAAAAATAGGATGGAGTAAAATACACAGTTAATAATCATAACTATGGAAAAAATTTTATAGCAAATTTCTCTGATAAAGACTTCATTTCTCAAATAAATAGAGAACTGAATCAAATTTGCAAGAATAAAAGTCATTTCCCAGTTGATAAATGGTCAAAGGATATGAAAGGCAGCTAGTGGCTCAGTGAGTGGTTAGAGCATTGGGCCTGGAGTCAGGAAGACCTGACTTCAAATCCAACCTCAGACACTTACTAGCTGTGTGACACGGGGCAAGTCTCTTAACCTTTAATTGCCTGACAAAAGGATCCACTGGATCTACTACAGAAGGAAATGAAAAACCATTCCAGTATCTTTGCCAAGAAAACCCATGGAGGGGCAGCTAGGTGGCGCAGTGGATAGAGAACTGGCCCTGGAGTCAAGAGGACCTGAGTTCAAATCCAGCCTCAGACACATAACACTTAGTAGCTGTGTGACCCTGGGCAATTCACTTAACCCCACCTGCCTCACAAAAGAAAAAAAAAGAAAAGCCCATGGACCACTATGGTACATTCAGTCATAGAACTGGACACTTAACAACAATAGCAAAAGATACGAACAGGCAGTTTTCAGATGGAGAAATTAACCATCTATAGTCATATAAAAAAATGCTCTGAATGACTATTGATTAGAGAAATGCAAATTAAAACAACTCTGAGGTATCACCTCAAGCCTATCAGATTGACTAATATGATGAAAGGGAAAATGAAAAATGTTGGAGGAGATGTGGGAAAATTGGGACACTAAAGCACTGTTGGTGGAGTTGTGAACTGATTCAACCATTCTGAAGAACAATTTGGAATTATGCCCAAAGAACTATAAAACTTTGCATACCCTTTGACCCAACAATACCATTACTAGGTCTGTATCCCAAAGAGATAAAAAATGAAAAGGAAAAGGATCTATATGTACAAAACTATTTATGGCAGCTCTTTTAGTGGTGGCAAAAAATGAAAATTGAGGTAATGTCCATCAAATGGGGAATGGCTGAACAAGTTGTATATGATTGTGATAGAATACTATTGTGCTATAAGAAATGATGAGAAGGATGCTTTCAGAAAAACCTGGAAAGATTTACATGAATTGATGCAAAATGAAGTGAGCAGAATCAGGAGAACATTGTGCACAGTAACAGCAGTATTGTAGGATGATCAACCATGAATGACTTAGCTGTTCTCAGCAATACAATGATCCAAAACAATTCTGAAGGACTTATGATGAAAAATGCTATCTGCCTCCAGAGAAAGAACTGGTGAAGTCGGAATGTAGATTGAAGCATACTTTTTCTTTACTTTCTTTATTTTTCTTGGGGTTTGTTTGTTTTTTTGGTCTGTGTTTTCTTTCACAACATGGCTAATATGGAAATATGTTTTACATGATTCCGCATGTACAGCCTATATCAAATTACTTGCCTTCTCAAGGAGGGAGGGAAGGAGAGAATTTGGATCTCAAAATTTTATCTTTTTTTATTATTTAGTAGATAGTATTTTTTTTTCAATTATACAGAAAGACAATTTTTAACATTTATTTCTCCCTCCCTCCCTTGGGGCAGTAAGCAATTTGATATAGGTTATATATGTGCAACCATGTAAAACATATATCTATATTAGTCATGTTGTAAAAAAAGAAACAGAAGAAAAAAAAGAAACATATACATACACAAAAAAAGAAAAATAGTATGCTTTGATCACTATTCAGAGTCCATCAACTCTTTCTCTGGATATGGATAGCATTTTCCATCATGAATCTTTTGAAATTGTCTTGGATCACTGTATTGCTGAGAAGAACTAAGTCATAGTTGATCATTGCATAATGTTGCTGATACTATGTACAATGTTCATCTGGACCTCAAAATTAAAAAAAATGAATGTTGAAAATTGCTTTTACATGTAATTGGAATAAAATAAAGTATTTTAAAGCATTTGCTTTCCTGATACCAAAAAGAAGGAGAAAGAGGAGGAGGAAGAGGAGGAGAAGGAAGAGGAGGAGAAGAAATAGGAGGAGAAGGAAAAGGAGGGGGAGGATGAAGAGGAGAAGAAGAAATAAAGGAGAATTTAAATAGCTAGAGGAATATTCAGTGTTGATGGCTATTTTGTGCCAATATAATAGAAATGACAGTACTACCCAAGTTAAGTTATACTTTTTAACACTAGGGATAACTTTATGGAACTTGATCAAACAACAAAATTCCCTGGGAAAAATAAAAGTTCTAGAACCCCAAGAGAAATGAAAAGAGGTAGCGATTCTAAAATTCAAACTATATTATAAAGCAACAGTTATCAAAACTAACTGGTCCTAATTAAAAAACAGAGAGATAGATCAATGGAACACATTGGACAAGGGAGAATCTGAAACAATGGAACTCAAATAACACAATATTTAATAAACCATAAAATGTAAATTACTTAGGAAAAAATTCCCTGTTTGATAAACACTTCTGGGAAAACTGGAAAGCAATCTGGAAGAGATTTGTCTGAAACTAACACTTTACACCATATTCTATAATACGTTCCAAGTAGACACATGAATTAAATATTAAAGATCATAGTACCAAAACATTAGAAGAGAAACAGGTCTTGTTCCTCTCATAGCTAGGGGTAGAAGATGTATTCTTGACCAAACAAGGGATAGAGGCAATGATAAAATAAGAGGCAGATAATAAAATAACAGAGAACTGATTATATGAAACTGAAAAGCTTCTGCACAAACAAAATTAATAAACTTAGGATAAGAAGGGAAGTGGTCAAATGGGAAAAAAAAATCTACCAAATTTCTCTGGTAAGGGTTTGGTATCCAAGATAAACAACAGAGAAATATATGACAAAAATCATTCCTCAATAGATAAATGGTCGAAGGATATGAGCTAACAATTCTCAAAAGATTAATTTAAACTATTAATAATCATATGAATGAATGATCCAAATCAGTAATAACAAGAGAAATGCAAATTAAAACAACCTTGAGGTTTCACCTCACACCCTGCAAATTGGCAAAATTGACAAAAGATGGGAATAGTCAATGTTGTAGGGGTTGTGGTAAGATAAGCACACTAGTACATTGTTGGAGCTGTGAATAAGTACAAACATTTTGGAAAGCAATTTGCAACTATGCAAATAGGGCGACTAAAATGTCCATACCCTTTAACCTAGAAATTCCACTGCAAGGCTTACGTACCAAGGAGGCTGCTGTTAAACAGAACATCTCCATATACACCAAAATATTTACAGAAGCACTTTTTGTGAGGGCAAAGAATTGGGAACAAAGTAGATGCTCATAGTTTAAGGGAATGTCTAAACAAATTATGACACATGAATGCAATGGAATATTACTGTTCTGTAGGAAAAGAAGAATGTGATGAATAGAAGCATGGAATGATCTACATGAAGTGATATAGAGGGAAGTAATTAAAGTCAAGATAACAATAAACATAATAATTGCAATGATATAAATTGAAAGAATCACTAAAAATAATGACTGCTGCAAAATCAAACAAGCAAGTCTTGAAAAAAAAAATCTAAGAAGTCACTCCAACTCTTTTTCTGAGATGGGAGGTCTACAAGTGTTGTGCATTGCACATATTTTCAGACATTTTTGGATGTATTAATCAGTTATAATGATTTTTTCCCTCTTTTGTTTCCTTCTTTTTTTTCCACCTTTTAAAAAAAATTTTGTTATATGCGATTGCTTTCGGGGAAGGGGAAGGGGAAGGTTATTGAGGGAAATTGTTTGCTTTGTTCACTCTTGTCAGACTCTTCATGACCCATTTGGGGTTTTCTTTGGGGTAAAGATACTGGAGTGGTTTGTCATTTCCTTCTCTAGCTCATTTTACAGATAAGAAAACTGAGGCAAGCAGGATTAAGTTACTTGCCCAGGGTCACACAGGTAGTAAGTGTCTGAGGCCAGTCAAGTATTCTTGACTCCAGGCCTAGCACTCACTCTATCCACTGTGCCAACTAGGTGCCCAACTAGCTGGGGGAGATTAGAGTGATTTTTAAAAAAACCCTCGAGATATTTTAAAAAATTATTTCTAAAAAAATTGGCAGGTACACAGTACAAGTATTTTTTTTATCCCTATTCTACAAATTGAACATGGTCGGAGTTTGATTTAATTGGCCTCAGGAGTCCGACTCAGATTTCAAATGGCCAGTGCCTTTTCCATTTTACCACAAAGAAATGATGAGTATTTGTCCATTTATGTTGTCATTGCAAGCATTAATGCAGAAGTTGGATGGTCACCTGCCAGGGAACTTGAAATAAGAACTCTTAATTAGAGAAGTCCCTTATGACCTTGAGAAAGTTTCTTCCCCCCTCTAGTCCTCAGTTTTCTCATCTGTAAAATAAGTGGATTGACCTAGATATGAAGGCCTCTTCAGGCTCTGATACAAAGGATTCCTTGAAGGTCTCCACCCATATCCTCCTACTTAAGTAAGATAATATTGTAAATCACTTAGGACAGTCCAGGCGCATAGTAAGTGCTTTAAAAAATACTTGTTCCCTTCCCCCACTTCCTCTTTTCCTTGGCTTTCTTCCTCCTCTCAAATTCTACCATCTTTTAAGACCCTTTCCATGAAGCCTTTACCACTAAGTAGCCCATATCAGTCCCTTCTCTGAACACCCAGTAAAAAGGCATCCTGTTGGTCAGGAGGATATAGATGAAAGCCTTATAAGAATCTTAAGACTTCATATTATACCATAAGGATAGGAATATGATATATAAATGAGACAGTACAGTACAGCAGTTAGTTAGAGGACCTGACTCTAACTCCTTTACTATCTGTGTGGCATTGCACAAATTTCTTAACCTCTCTGGGTCTTCATTCCTAATCTGTAAAATGAGGGGGTCAGACTAGATGGTTTCTAGGGTTCCTTCCAGATATAAATCTATGATGCTGTGAGATCAACAAGTTTGATCATGTCACTTCCCTACTCAAGAAGCTTCAGTGGCTCCCTATTACCTCTAGGATAAAATAGAAATTCCTCCAGCATTTAAACCTTTTTTTTGAACAAACTCCAGCCCACTTTTCCTGATTTATTAAGAATTAATCCCAGGCACATACTTGACATTCTCAACAAACTGGCTCCTCAGCCATTTCTCACTCACACAACTTTCTGGCCCCTGGAGGGAAAGGATTGTCTTTTGCCTTTCTTTGTATCTCCAGATTTAGCACTTGGCTTGATAAATAGGCACGTAGTAGGTGCTTAATAAGTGTTTATTGATTGGCCGCCTTTGCCTTTGCACAAGCAGCCACAGTGGAATGGAGTCTTTCCTTACTTCAGCGTTTAGGAAACCCAAGCCTCCTACAAAGCTCGACTCCAGGGCCAGCTCACTTTGGAGACCTTTCCTAATCCCCACCACTGCCCTCCCCAGTAGTATAGCATTTACTTTGTGTATATTATAAACTACTCAGTCATTTACAGTTGTTTCCCTGGCTAGAATGTAAGCTCCCTGAGGGCAGGAGATTCTTCGGTTTTGTCTTTGTATATCCAGTGACTATCTCAGTGCTGGGGGCCACATGGTAGGCACTTAATAAGTGCTTATTAATTGATTTAGAGCTAGAAGGGTGCTTTAAAATGACCAGAAGGGAAAAGTTGTGGAATGGCTTCAAATCCTGGGATGAGAAATAACAGCCCTAGTTCTGTGGGGAGTCTAGGAAAGTTTGGGGGCAGGGCACTGACCTACTGGAAGCTTCTTTTAGATAGAAGAGCGATTAAATTCAACTAATCAATCCAGAGCCAGGCCCTAAGGGGACGGCAAAGGACCTCAGATGGGGGGAGGGCAAGGTCTGGGGAGGGCTTGGGTGGAGCCTTCTTCTTGGGATCCAGGGGACAACTTGGATGGGGGGTGCTATGGTGTAATCGTACAAAGGGATAAGGCTAATTGCCCCCCCAGCCTTTAGGCTCTCAGCACCCCCATTCCCTGGGAAGGAGTTCTGTCCCTTCCCCCAACCGTCCCTTTTCCTCTGAGATTAACAGAAACCTGCTAATTGTGGCTTCCCCCTCCCCCACCCTAGACTCCCTCCTCCCTTCCTTCTCCCCCTCCCCCCTCCATCCGAATGATAAAGGGCCCAGGGCCCCGCCTGCCTGCTGCCATACACCCAGGCCCCAACCCCCTGATCCTAGGTCCCAATTTCCTAGATCAACACCGACTAAGGAACTCCATGCCCAGTGCTGGGTCCTTCCCTTCCACGGTGCCCCGCGGGGGCTCAAGCCCTGGCCCCCCACAGCCAGGGCCGGAGCCAGAACTGGAGCCAGAGCCCCCCAAGAAGAAAAGAAAGAAGAAATACCTTCGGCATGACAAGCCTCCCTACACCTACCTGGCCATGATAGCCCTGGTGATCCAGGCTGCCCCGGCACGGAGGCTCAAGCTGGCCCAGGTGAGAGGCAGAGGTAAAGAACCCCATTTCCCCAAATAAGCCCTTCCTGCCCTTTTCTTCATCCTTCTCTCTCATCAATTGTGCCCATTCTAAGACCCTTCCTTCCCTGACCTAATCTCTCTCCCATAAATACTCTCCTGCCTGGGCCCCCCACTCTTCTCTCAGCTTCTAATCTACCCAAATCTGAGTTCATACTCCCTTCCTTTCTGCTCTGCCCCCCAAACCCAGACCCTTCATGACAACTTATAACTTTCTCCCCTCTCTTCTCCCCTGACTAACTCTGCCTCACTTCCTGAGAGCCTCATCCCTGCCTGAACATTCTCCATTTAGCTCTATCTCCAATCTTCAATTCAACCTTAACCTTAATACCCTCCCAGATCCCCCACTCCCAGACTCCCCTGTGTGGGTCCATAGGCCTTACCTCCCCTTCTCTGACTCTTGGCCCCTTCCATGAGCCTTACTCCTCAGACCACCCAGTTTTGCTGCTCTCACCCCCAGATTTACCCAGTCCTTATCATCTATCCTTTGCCTTGAGACTCATTCCCTAGATTTTCTAATCCCAAATCCTCAGGATCATTGCCTAACATTGGATCCCCAGTTCCTAGTCTCACTTCCTAGCCCCCCCCCCCCATTCCTAGACTCAACCTACTCAATGTTCTCTTGACTTCTTCCTTCCAGAATCTCCCCAGGATACTGGGACTCCATATTCAGCTCTCCTCATTCCCCAAACTCAGAAAAACTTAAGACAATCCCCTCCCCCAACCTATCCCTAATCCTGGCTGACAGACCTACCCTCCCTTCACATTCCCCAAGCCTTCCTTCCCCTGAACACTATGCTTACCTATCCTAGATACTTTACACTCGGCTCTGACCCTGTCCTTAGATCTATCCAGACACCACCTTTTGCCAGAAGACCTCACTCCCAGAGTCAGCATCCAATATAGTTTCTAAGATAGTGCCTGGCACATTAATTTCCTGAGCTTAACTCAGCTGCTCTAGTTGTTCGGTTTTGCTGTGATCCCAACCCCCCAATTCTTTACTATACCTTCCATTCTCAGGCTCACTCTCCTAGGACCTCCATTCCCAGGCTCACTCCCCAGACTCTCAGGAGCACAAAATCTTAAGAGCTAGAAGGAGCCTCTGGACTCCAGGCCAAGATATGCTTGGTCAGGATTCCTTTCTACAACATCCAGGTCAAGTGATTTTACAACCTTCACTTGATGCCCTCCCTCTATGAAGAGTTTTTAGTGAGTTTTCCTTTACATTGAATCTCAATCTGTCTCTGCAGCTTTACCCTTTGGATGGGTCCTAGTTTTATCCTTTGGGACCAAGCAGCAGAACAAGCTGAGTGTCTTTCTCCGGACAGCCTCCTTTAAACATGACAGATAGCTCTTCATCCTTCACTCCTGGCTGATCTGTCACTCCCTTTCCAGCCTCCAAGACACATCCCCTGCCCCTGTGTTGTGTCACACTCAGTCCCTGGCATGTGTTTACCAGCCCCCAATGCTCAGGGTATCCTCAGCAGCTGGATTGAAGATTACCACGAGTTATTCTACACTCTGAGTGAATTGTGTGCATTTTGGGTAACTATTCTTCTGGTAGCCCTGTAGTTTGAAATTAAGTTTTATAATAATGCAGAATTTGTCCTCAGTCCCTGTAGATTGAGATAGAGATTAATAACCACTTATCCCTAAGGTGAATCAATAATAGAGGAATTCTAGGAAATGTAAGTGAGGAAAGGAAGACTGGTAGAGGTGCAGTCTAATGATCACAGGTTAGGATTGAATCAGGATCCTCTCGCTATAAGGGACAGGATGGAGGTCCCTGGAGGGGTTGGGTGATGTCATTTTCACCAAAGCCTCAGGACAAGAGCTCCCTAGTTCTGCATTATTATTGTTCATAAGATTTAGAACTAGAATGAAATACACTCCCAAACTCATTTACTAGAAGAGGAAACCAAATAGCTTGTCCAAGGCTTATTATAAACCTTATAAATTATTATAAACCACTGAATCCAAATCTGGTACTCTTTCTATCACATCCCACTGGTCCCCATTTTCCCCCAAGGATCCCATTCATCTCATTTGAACATGTGTCCATTAAATCCATCTTACTCTCAGTTCTCTCCCTCAGACTAGGAGTTCTCTGAGGTCAGGGGCCATGTCTCCCTCTCAGACCCAGATTGGGTCCCAGAGGTCTCACCCCATACTCTGGATCTGGTTTCAGATCATTCACCAGGTTCAAGCTCTATTCCCCTTCTTCAAGGATGACTATGAAGGGTGGAAGGATTCCATCCGGCACAACCTCTCCTCCAATCGATGCTTCCACAAGGTAATAACAACTGTTGGGAAAGCTGGAGGGCAGGGGGGTGCCATGCGGGGGGTGGGGGGAGAGCCTGCCATTTGGAGAACTTAAGGAGAGGAGGGTAAGAGGTCAGTCCTCTGGCTAGGGCTGGGCCAGATCACAAGTTCCAGAAGATCCCCCAATCCCCTTGGCTCTCTCTCTAGGTGCCCAAGGACCCGGAAAAGCCACAGGCTAAGGGAAATTTTTGGGCAGTGGACGTGAGCCAGATCCCTGCTGAGGCTCTTCGGTTGCAAAACACAGCTGTAGCCCGTCGAGGAGAGAGGGGTGGCCAGGGCAAAGCCTTTGCCAAGGACCTGACCCCCTATGTTCTCCATGGCTGGCCCTACCGGCCCCCTAGCCCCAACCTAGCCAGCGACTCCTTCAGTATTGATTCCTTGCTTGGGGATATTTCAGAAGGGCCCCAGCCTCCACGGCCATCCTCCTCCTCCTCTTCCTCCTCTTCTACTTCAGAGCCAGTGTCCTGGCCCCTGGGATCCTTCTCCAAGTTGCAAGAGGGGTCTTTGGGGAGCCATGGAGCACCTACTTCTCCCCTGTCCTCTTCCTCCTCTCCCTCAGAGGGGGGACTCTGGCCCCTCTGGCCCATACCTCTCCTGCAGAGTACCTCAACTCAGGGAGGGCTGTTGGGAACCACAGGGGGCTCTCAGCTCCCTCCTTCTCTCTCATCTGAGCAAGGATCCTGGCCTCTCCTACCCCTCCCTGTAATTCAGGGTACCTCAAGCCAGGTGCAGCTATCAGGAGGTAGCAGGGTCCCCCTTTGGGGACAGCTGCCCACATCATACTCCCCCATATATACCCCAAATGTGGTGATGCCCCTAGCACCCCCACCTTGCCCTCAGTGTCTGCCCTCACCAGGCCCTTCCTACTGGGGGCTAGCACCTAAAGCCACAGGTCCTTCTGGCTCTGTAGGGGATTTGGATGCACTCTTCCAGGTGGTGCCACCTAACAAGAGCATCTACGATGTATTGGTCACTCACCCCTTGGACCTGGTATCTCCTAACCCCAGGGGGTCTACTCCAGGTGCACTACTCACCTGGTACAATGTGTGAAGAAGTTGGACCAAGATCTCTCTCCCATTCATTCCTTACCTTCTTCCCCAACCTCCACCCCAACTTGAGTCCACATAAGGAAAGCAAAGGAGATAAGGCTTCACCTTGGGGGTTCCCAAACAACCTCAGACCCAAGTCCCAGGTCCACAATTACAAACCAGTTGTTCCCCTCCTCGAGGACTGCCCAATGATTTGTCTATTACCACTTTTCCAGTCATTCATAGGATTTAAAAGCAGAAGAAAAAAAAAAACAGATCAAACTGAGTCTCTTGAAAATTTTATTAGAACCACTTCCCTTGTGAAATGATACTGCCATGGCTTCCCAGAGGAAGAGAGACAGTGAGGAAGAGACTCACTTTGTGGTTGGATCCTGGTTGGAGCCCTGGGGACAGTCCATTTGTCACAGAATCTTAGAACTGGGAAGGATCTTTGAGATCACAAGAGTTTAACCCCCTAATTTTGCAGAGAGAAAAAACAAATTCATTGAGGGAAAGGAATTACCCAAGGTCATCCAATGAGTGAAAGCCAAAACTGAGACCCTCACCCCAATTTTCCTGACAGGACCTAGAATTCTTTCTACTATCCCCGCCCCCCAACACCTCCATTATACTCTTTCCTATCATGTTTTCCCCCTCCATCCATCAGGTCCTGTCTATTCTCCAGTTTATATTATCTCTGGGCTGAAAGAAGAGGCTGGGACACTGCCTATGGCCCCTCCCTTGCGCTTGGGGAGGGGAGGAACTAGCACCTTTGTTGTGGGGGGCAGGGGTAGAGAAAAGGGATGTGAGCTGGTTGCTCCAGAGCCTCAGGGCTTGTCGGGGGTCAGGGCACACAGGGATAGAGGCAATAAAGGACTGAGACACTTTAAAAGCCAACGTCTGTGATTGGGGGTGGGTGGTCACAGCTGAGGTCTCCCCTCCCCCTTTCCTGTGGGGTCTGGGCACCCTGCTGTGCTCGGCTGATAAGAGCAAGGGTTTGATAAGGGGTGGAGGGAGAAGGAAGATGGAAAATGGCAGGGTTGGGATCCATAGGAGGTTCGCCCCCAACCAAAGAGTAGTTTGAAGAAGAGAGAGCTTGAAGTTGGGGAGTCCCTGGCCTCCAAGGAGGGGCCAAGTCTACCTCTGCATTTGAGGGCAAACCTTTTTTACTTCAGTATCTTGGGAAATGTGCAACCCTCAGTCCCAGTCCGCCGAGGGTCTCCCCTAGCCCTGAGCATGGGCTTGTCTGGACACAGGATGGGGTTACACAGGAGGGAGTCCCCCAGAGGGAGAGGGCTGCTCTGCTTGTGGGGAGATCCCCTCAGGGCCAGGTGTAGTAGGGGTCCCCAAGGAAGGGGTGCCCCCAGCGCTTGGTGACGTCGGGGTCCCCGAAGGTGGGGTCTTGTGGCGACGGGCGGGTCCCAGCTCCACTTGGCTCACCCGTTCAGCGAACTTCAGGGAGCACACCGTCTCCCCCACATCCTCTGGGCGAGGTGAGATCTAGGAGAGGGGTAAAAGAAGCAGCGTGGGGAGGGCGGGGTATAACTTCCCACCCGCTCAGTCCTCTCAACAAAGGTGAGACGTTATGCAAATAATTCGGTCACCCGCTTTCAGTTATTGGCCGGAGCCAATCGACTGGCTGAGAAACCGAATATGCTAATATACTCGGCTCCAACCTTCGGGAACCAGGCCCCGCCTCCACCCCTCAGTCTGCCCACCTGCACCAGCATTACAGCTGTGGCTCCCGGCCCCAGCGCGGGCTGCAGCAGCCGGGTGAGCTGGGAGTCTCGAAAGGGGACGTGGGGCTGGCGTGCTCGGAGGGCCGCCATCACGCCGCCCAGGGCCAGCAGCGAGCGGTTGATGGTCTGTGCTTCCCGCAGCCTCCGGCCTCGGACCCCAGCTCTGCCACTGGACTCCGTCATCACTGCCTTCCACACCCGCTCAGAGCCTGCCAGGTCCACCAGGTGTAGCGTCCCTACGGGTGGGGAGGGGCAGTGTTGGGGGTCACCGTGTCGTCTATGAGACGGGATGTAGGGATCAGTAGTGATTGTGCAATTGGGGTGTCCTGGGCTCGGAGTACAGGCATTGGCGGGGCTGGGGCTGGTACCTGCAGTTCCTGGGCCATGAGGAGGGGGGGCAGTGGTCAGCGTCAGGGTGACCAGGGCATGGGAACGAGAGCTGTGCTCATTCATGTGGGTGGCAGCTGTGGCTCGGTTTCGCCTCCCCAGATTCAGCATCTACATGGCACAATAATCTGTCCTTTAGGTGCTAAGAGCACCAAGGGGCAGAGGGTGGTTCTTTGCATGGGAAAATGGGGGTGAAGTCAGAGGTTACCTTGGGCAGCTCCCCCAAGTTGAGGGATTAGATCTGGGAGGTCATAGTTTATTTATACTACACAGCAGGTCAAGGCAGTGAGGTCAAGAGGTTACCTGATGTTGAGCATCAAGGGTTAGGGGTTACCTTGTGCAGAGCCCTTAAATCAGACACATCCCAGCAGGTGAGGCCAGGCACATGGATTCCTCCACAGCCCTCTGGTCCCTGACGCACTGTAAGGCGCTCAGGGGGTCCCGAGGCTAGGAGATCCCTGAGGGAAGACAAAATAGTACAGGAGAGGGGGCCAGCCTAGATGGGGATTAGGGCATGGCAATATCTTGGGTAGGGAGATTGGGGGTGGGGTGGGTGAGGGTGAGGGAGCATGTTTGGACACTGACCTCACAGCCTCATTGTAGATCTCTACCATGCTGACTGTCACACGGGGCTGTGCTGGCCCTCCCTGTTCCCCCATCTCCCGGAAGAGTGACTGCAGGGCTCTTGGGGCGATGCCTGGGTCCTCCGGAGGACCCTGAGTGGCCACAAGGGATGAGAATGGGAAAGCATCAGGCTCAGATTTCAGCCCTTGGCTACTGGGGCTTCCCATTCCATTTCCCCTTAGGCCCCCATTCTAATGAGAGGGCTCCCCTCCCCTCCTCATTCCCCAGCTGTGAGATCCCTGCCCCCACCTCCATGCTGTAGGTCTTGCCCGTCCCAGTTTGGCCATAGGTGAAAATGCAGACACTATAACCTTGGAGACAGGACAGCACAGCAGGTTCTAGCTCCCTAAACACCTAGGGATGATAATAAAGATACAGGATGAGGGACAGTGTGAAAGAGAGAGTGTTTGTATGAATCACCTAGTGTCCAGGCCTCCACATATCTAAATGTAGGAACTCTGGGGAAAGAGGGAAGTTCTAGGGAAAATGGAACAGGAAAGAGAAAAATGGATGGGTCCTTGGTGGGTGGTGGGAGGTGGGGAGAAGCAGGTCACCTCCGATAGGTACCTGGGGAGTTGCTTGATGGAGTAGAGAAAGCCCTAGTCTGGGCTTTGTGAGATCTGTATTTGATTCCTGACTGCACCAGATTGATTTAAGCATCCTTGGATACGATCACCTTTAGGCCTCAATATCTCCATCTGAGCAATGGGTTGGGGGTGTGGGGGAGAACAATGTCGGACTTAATATCTAAGATCTCTTTTATCCCTCTGGAAAGCTTTCTCTACATTGAAGTTGCTGGTTGTCCTTAAGTCATTTCAGTCGAATCAGACTCTTTGTGACCCCATCTGGGGCTTTCTTGGCAAAGATACAGAAGCAGTCTGCCATTTCCTTCTCCAAATCATTTTACAGATGAGCAAGCTGAGGCAAACAGGATTAGGTGACTTGCCCAGGGTCACAAAGCTAGTAAGTAGTGTCTAAGGACAGATTTGAACTTGGGAAGATGAGTCTTCCTGATTAAAGGCCTATCTACTGTGCCACCTAGCTGCCTCACTTATCCCTAGGGAAGAGGGATATAATAATATGACTATACATATAGTCATATTATACATGAATATATTCTTTATCTATATATCTATAGATATTTCCATAGATATATATATATAGAGAGAGAGAGAGAGAGAGATAGATCAAATGATCACCTCCTCTTGGGTGGCATCAGGTGGGAATACACGGTCTAGGCGGAAGTGACGCTGGCGTCCTCGGTAGTTAGCAGTGATTGTGCCCCCAGGACCTGGGTTCACATTCAGCAGGTTCCCAGGGCTCCCTGGCTTCAGCCTGCACAGCACTCTGATGTTCCCTGTGGGAAGGCAGGAGCAGAGGACTGAGTGCTATGGTCACCCTTTAACCCCTTCCCTATACTTCAGCCTCTTTACAGTCCCATCCTCCATAAAATCTGAGTGTGGAGAGAACTCAGAGGTCATCCATTCTATCCTGTATCTATGCAGCAACCCCACTGTGCTTGTTTCCCACCATCAACCCCACCAAAAGAGATAAAATGGGCAAAGGAGTTGAAGGCCAGTATATTTTCACTTGCAGAGTGAGGATAACTCTCCCCAACCCATCCATACCTCTGAGCTCCAGCAGTCGGCCCTGATAGGCTCTTCTGGGTTTCTTTCGCTTTTCAGGAACTCTCCTTCCCCACTGACTGCCTGACAGCTCCCCCAAGGCCCAGCACACCTGGGAGACAGACACACACAGTAGGGCTTGGGAATTCCTGTTCAGGTGGCCTTTGGATTAGGATCCCAGATTGGGATCTGGAAGGGCCCTTAGACTCAGCTACTTCAATTCCTCATTTTATAGATGAGGACACCGAGAGTCAGAGAGAATGTTACTTTCCCAAGGTCACAGAAGTAGAAAAAATCGCAGTCCTGAGTCAAACCCAGGTTCCCAGCATGACTTCAACTCTCGTGCTCTTTTCACTACATTCTAATGCCCTCTGAGGTCTTTGGGAGCTCTAAGATTCTATGAGAGACAGGACTGGGAAATTGGGGCAGAAAATGAGGATTAAGAGGTTGGGGCTGGGACTGGATTAATCTCAGGGACACTTGAAGAAAGGCTAGAAATAGAACCTGCCTCAGGGTTAGACCTGCCCTATATCTCCAGCTATCTCCAGGGATTTCGACCTGGAGGAATATCTTAAATTCAACAAGTGTAAAACCAAGCTTATTATCATTTCCACCCAGACCTTTGCTCCAGCTTCTGACTTGACTATTTGTTGAATGAATTTCTACATTTTCTCTAGCATCCATCCTCTCCCTTCATTCCCACTGCCACCACCTTTAACCTTCAACTATTACAATAGCCTTCTATGAGGTCTAATTGCCCCTACTCTCTTCTCTCCCAAGTATTGTGTAAGAATAACCTTTTCTTTTTTTGGGGGGGGAAGTGGCAATCGGAGTTAAGTGACTTGCCCAGGGTCACACAGCTAGTAAGTGTCTGAGGCCATATTTGAACTCAGGTCCTCCTGACTCCAGGGCTGGTGCTCTATCCACTTCACCACCTAGCTGCCCCAAGAATAATCTTTCTTAAACATAGATCCATGAATATCACTCCTTAACTCAAAAACACTAGCTTCCTACTGACTTCAATAAAAAGTTTAGATTGCTCTGTTTGGCACTGGAAGTTCTTTACAAATCGGTACCACTAACAATTAATCGATGAGCATTTATTAGGTACCTATTATGTGCCAGGCACTATGTTAGGTGATAGGTATAAAAATATAAAGCAAGGCTGTCCCTGCCTTCAGGCTTAATTCTACTGGCATTTATTAATATTAATTAAACACTCATTAAGCACCAGAAGGAAGGGACGAAGGAACTCTGAGCTGAATTGGAACTCTGGTCTACCTGACTCCAAACCTGGAGCTCTATCCACTGTCCCTTTTAGCTGCCCACCAAAAACACATCAAATATATATTGTGCTCTGAAGCCGACATGCCTTTTGCTTTCCCTGTGTCTGGGGTGCTAGCCCTCCCTATCTGTGTTTAAATTCCTATCTATCTTTCAAAGACAATCTTAAATGACACCTCTAGGAAGCCTTCCTTGATTTCCTCTTTTGGTAACAAACAGCCTTTTCCCCTAACCTCACATAGGACTTTGTTTTGTACCCTTATCACATGACCTGATCTGGTGTACCTGACTTGTTATTTAGCACCATGCCCTGTCCCTAGAATGGGCAGGTATGAAGTGCTTTAGTAGTAGCTTTCCTGGAGTGGGACTGGAGAGAGGGAAAGGCAGCTTGGGAAGGCAGCTACTGACCTGTCCTTGGGCCTCCTTCAGAGCCCCCTGGTAGTTCTGGGTAAAGGCAATGACCAGCCCTCGAAGGTCTCCGCAGCCCCGGCGCAAGGCAACTATGTGCCCTTGAAGTCCTGGGTGGGTTGGAGGGGAAGGAGAGGTTAACGGTGAGAGAAGACACTGGGGAGCCTGCCCAGACTCGGCTCCCACCCCCCGCCAGTCTGAATCCCTCATTCCACCATACCTGCCAGTTGGCTCAGGATCTGCCTCAGCTCCCTCTTGTTCCTTCGCTCAGACTCCTGGGCAGCTGCCTCGAGCTGCAGCTCTTGGAGGGCCCCCTGAAGCTCCCACAGCTGCCCTTCCTGTACCCCTAGCTGCCACCCCCCCAAGACAGGCTGTCATGAGGTGGGGGGAAAGACCAGGGTCCTGTCCTTTCCCAGCTGTTCTCGTAACTCACCCCATACCCCCTAGTCAGAGGGCAGCTAGGTTGCACAGTAGCTACAGCACTGCGCCTGGTGTTGGAAAGGCCTAAGTTCAAATCTGGCCTTAGACACTTACTAGCTACATGACCCTGGGCAAGTCATTTTACCCCTGTTGTCCTCAGTTTCCTCAACTGTAAAATGGGGATAGTAACAGCACCTACCTCCCAAAGTTGTTGTGAGGATCAAATGAGATATTTGTACAGCACCTGGCACAAAGTAGGTGCTATATAAATGCTTATTCCCTTCCCCTTCCCCAGTCTGGCCAGGTCCTCACCTGGGCCCTGAGGGTCTCTGTTGACTCTTCAGTTTCTCTCAGCCGACTCCTAAGCTCCACCAGGACCTCTGCTTCCTCCTATTTGTGGGAGTGACACTTGGGAGTCAGGAGTTGATGGGGGCAGAGGGTGAGGTGGTACCAACTCTGGAGGGCAGCCTAGGCCCTGAGGCCTCTGCTCCCTCCAGCTGGGGGGTGGGGATTGTAGAGAGGCATAGAAGCAGGCCTGGTGAGGGGCAGAGAGCAAAGTGGCGATGGTAGGTTTGGGGAGACTGACTCATAGAGTGTCAGAACTAGAAGAAATCATCAAATTCTATCTCTGTGCCCTTCTTCCCCCCCAAAAAAACCCCCCAGCAACCCATTTACATACCCAATACTTAGAAGGATTAGGTCTTGAGTGAACGAGATTAGAAGTCAGAACACCTACAGAAGCCTACTTTCCTGGCAATATGGGAAATGAAGAGCTGGGGGAGAGCGCTTATCCCCTCCCCCAGCCCACGTATGGGCAACTAGGTGGTGAAGTGGTATATCCAGGTACTGGGCTCTGGAGTCAGGATGACCTGAGTTCAAATCCAGCCTCAGACACTTCCTAGCTGTGTGACCCTCTAGGCAATTCACTTAACCTTGTTTGCCTCAGTTTCCTCATCTGTAAAATGAGCTGAAGGATATGGCAAACCACTCCAGTATCTTTGCCAAGAAAATGCGAAATGGGGTCCTGGAGAGTCAGACATGCCTAATTGACAAAAACAAAACCAAATCCATACATATATCCAAGTGACCAGGCTGGGAAAATGGACAGGATCTAGGATGGTACACCTGGATTGTCAGGGTAGAGTGAATGCCTGGGGGTCATAGGCTCATAGATTAGGGCTAGAAAGGATTTTAGGTAGCTTTCATTTTGACAATAAGAAATCAAGGCCCAGAGCAATGAAGTAATTTCTGCAATATCACATAGTAACAGAGCAAGGATCTGATCCTAGGGAGGTCCTTTAACACTCTTTCCAGCAGTCTTTCTAGATTGGCATCTCTCTCAACTGGAAAGAGGAAAGGTAGCAGTGTGAAGTCACCTGGAAGAAGAGGCACTTTCAGAAGGGAGATGTTGGAGGAGGGTGTTACCTGGGCAGGGGAGGGAGTCCGGACAAGGGTCCCAGGCCCCCACTGGAGCAGCAGGTCCCTGGTAAGGCTCAGGCTCTGTTTCAGGGCCTCATTTTCCAATGTCAGGTGCTGAATCCGCTTCTCAGAGTCTGTTACCCCCTGGGAGGGGGTAATATAATATAGTTATATAATATAATATCCCCTTGGAACCCAGGAATCCCCAACCCTATCCTCCTTCCCACCCCATTACCTTACAAGAGCCTGGAAGCATGAATCCTTTTTTTCCCCCGGATTCATTCAGGTGCCCAGTACCCCATGTCCTCCCCTCATTTCACAGAGTCTCTGCCTTCCAGGAACCCCAGAGCATAGGCCTCACCACTCCTAGCCGAAGTCGGCTCAGTTCCTCCTCCTGGTGTTCTAGCTGTTGCTTCAATTCCTCTATCTGGAGTAAATGGTTTGGGGGAAGCCTGGGATGGGGCGGGGTTGGGGGAAGGGTATCGCTATCCTAGTGATTCCTAGACTCTGTCCTATCCCAAAGACTGTTGTTTCCCCCCAAGGTCTTGTGTTGATACTCATGAATGCAACCTCTAGTTAGTGGATCTGAACTGAATCCTCTCCCTGTCTACTGACCTCATCAGGAAGGCCATGGTGTCCCCTCAGGAACCTCCTCCCTGTCTACCAGCTCCTTATTCCCCGAAACCCTCTTCCCTACACTCACAAAACACTTCTATTCACCTATCCCATGGGGGGCGGACAATGTTCTTCACCCTCCCTCCATCTCCCCACCCCCATGACCTCCTGCTTGGAGTTAAGGCAGTCAGCTCCTTAACTCCAGGACTCCCCCCCCATCTCTTTACCTGTCAAGGCATCCCCACTTTTTGCTTATCCTATGGCCCCCTCCTCTGCCTCCCAAGTCTTCCTCATAAAACCTTGTTCAGCTCCCTTTCTTCCCTAACCATCCTCATAGAATCCTTTTCTGCTTTAGGGCCTCTTCCTCAACTCCAGGGCTGACCCTCCAGATGCGTCCAGGTCCTCTTACCTGCCCAAGGGTGGTCTCTTCCAGCCACTGCCAGTCTCTATGTTCCTCTTCCCTCTGCTGGGATTGCCCCTTAGGCTCACCCCTCATGGCTACCCTTAGGCCTGTTCAGGGAGATGAGGAGGGGTGCAAGGAGAATAGAGAATTATTACCTTGGAACAGGAGGTGGGGCTCTATCAGGCCTAAGAAGCACTCTTAACCACAAACAGGGACCACCCAAGGAAAAAGAACTGGAAAGAGTGTCTTGGAGTCTTGGCCCCCAGCCCTGTATCCACTCTCCAAATCCTGGTTTCCCCAGGGATCCTGAAGCAGTAGGCTCTTCACCTCCCTCCAGGATCAAATATCATCCTCCCCACTCCATTACACCCCATGTACCATCTGGGGCTAAGGGCTGCCCTCCTGAAGATGAAGTTGGAGTTGTAGCAGGGGCTGGGGCCCTGGTCTGCTGGGATCCAGAAAGCTGATGCTGGAGGCCATGCTGGAGCCTTGGGGTTCGATTCTCACCTGGCCCTTGCAGCCAGGCTACCACTGCCAGGAGCTGCCCAGTCAGTGTCAGCAGCAGGGGAGCCTGGGAATTTGGGGGTCGGGGGTCAGTGGGGAATTTGGGGAAGGATTAGAGCAGGGGGCTGTGGTGGTTGTGAGGAAACAGGGATGGTCAGAGAGAAGGGATAGCAGTCACAACAAGCTGGATCATAGGTTCTAAGGCTACATAGGCAGTTCTGGAGCTGGTTCATAGGATTTAGAACTAGAAGCTATCTTAGGGATTAGCTAGGGCCTTCCCCCCATTTTACATATGAGGAAAATGAGGTCTGAGGTCTCAGGTAATAAGAAAATTTAAGATTCAAACTTAGATTCTCTGGCTCTTTCTACTGTACCACAGATTCCTCAAAGAAGACAGAGATGTGCTGACTGGCAGAAAGTTAGCAAAAGAGACCTGGGGATAAGGGATAAGACTAAATAAGGAAAAAATATCTTTGAGACCCTCTTCTCTGTCAGACTGAATCATGGGCTGCATGGAAGGCCCACCAAGTTAGAAATCAGGAAGACCTGGCTTCTAGTATCAGTCCTGATACTCACCCTAGTAAAGTCCTCAGTTTCTCCCTGTATAAAGGGAAGTGGTTGGACTAGCTCTTTGAAAGAGGTTTTTTCAACTCTGACATTATATGAGTCTAAGGGGAGTGAAAAAGGGATAAGGGAAGACCCAGGCTTACTCACCTTGTCTGGGTCCAGAGACCTTGTCCAGCCTTCACCTGTCCCCAACTGAAGAGACAGGAATTCAGCCAGGTGGGTGATGGCTTCTTCCAGAGAGACCTCTGGGGAGCTGCCTGCAGCTCCCTCAGCTGTTGCCTCCTGTTTCCCATCCCTGTCTTTCTCAGAGTCTGGGTCTGAGGAACCTACAGAGTATTAGAAGAAAAGTGAGAAGGCAAAAAAGAGTAAGGCTATTACAGAATGGACATGCTGAACTCACAGAGGAATCAATGGTGGTAGAGAGGGAAGGTTGCCTTCATTTTTCTGGACTGCCCAATTTTCCCACAGCCCTGACTTAATAGGTCACATACTGTCTAGGCCATTTAGCTCAGTCCAGAGATCTTGTTGTGGTCGGCGGCGGCAGCGGCGGCGGCTACTTGTGGGGAGGGAGCCAGCACCCTAAGAAAGAAAAGGAGTAGGAGAAAAGACAAAGTGGGTCACCATCCGCTTCCTAAGGTGAATGTGATGGATATCTTAGGTCCTTCTCTTCTTCCAGGCTGTTTTTCATGGGAGGGGAAGAGGAAGTGAAAAGCTATTATATAGTTATGCTGGGGCTCATAACAGAGATGGGAAGGGGGCTTCAGGAACCATTCCTCTGTCACCTGAGCTTTTAGTTGTAAGCCATGCCAACCTCCCAGGCTTGTGCTGAGGAATGGGGCTGTGCAAACCTGAGCCAGGCAGTGATGCTGTATGCTTCCGCAAATAGGGTGGGGGAGGCTCAACTGCTCTGCTTTCACCACAAGTGGTAGACACAGGCAGCAAGCACAGGTTAGGGTGGGCCCAGACAGCAAGCACTGGTTAAGGGGGGCCTCATGAACAGACCCGTCCCCCAGAGAAGGGGGAACAGGTTGGAATAGGCTCCAGCAAAAAACCCTCTCCCAAAGATGGGTACAGGAGCTCAGATTTAGAGAAGTGGGTTTGGGGACATAGATTGGTATGAGGTCAAGTGGACTCCTCCCAAGGGCAGAAGGGGTCAGGCAAACCCTCCCTCACCATCCCATCCATCCTCCTCCCCACTCTGTCTCTCACCTGCGAGGGGTCCTCGGTGTGAGCTGCTGCAGCCGCTCCCTCCCCATCCCTTCGAAAGAGGGTGTAAAAGATGTAGACCAGGAGCGAGTAGAAGGCATACATAGAGGAGGGGGGAGGGGGTCTTCCGAGGTCTGCCCCCGGCCCACCACCGCCTCCCGGCCCGCAGCCGCAGTGCGGTTGCGCATGCCCAAGACAGGCCACCCCCGCTGCTGCTGTTGCTGGTCTATAGCCGCCCCAGCTTCGCTGCAGCGGAGGGGAGCGCTCCGTCGGCCACATCCTTGGGCAAGGGAAGGGTTAGGATAGGCGGCAGTAAGAATGGGGATCCAGGGGTGTCAGTGAGAAAAGGCTAAGGAAAAGGGGACCTGGGACGGGAGAGAGGGCGGGGAATCGATGGGGCACATCCCCTGAATTTGAAGACCCTAGCCCCTGAGTGAACAGAGACTGCTTCCTCTCCTGGAACCCCACTTTGCACTACTCACCAGCTTCTCCACCCTCCCCTCCCACACATTGCCTCCTCCCTCCTTTTCGTTTAATATCTTGTAATACCCTTCTTTCTCCAGACTCTCCTCTGCCATTCCACTCATCATGCAGACTCCGCCTCCTTACACTGACCCCCCCCCCCCCGTTGACCCTTGTTCTCACAGAGTCTGCCTCCTGTGTCAACCCTCATTCCCCTCCCCGCCTTCTTTAATCAATCAATCACGAATCCCCGAACATTTATTAAACGTCTTCTATGCATGTGCCAGGCCATATGCTAGGTTCTGGAGATGCAATTACAGAAGTGTTAGTGCCTGCCCCCAAGGATCTTACATTCTACTACATTGATACAACACATTAACAGGTAAGTAAATGAAGGATACACACCCAAAAGTCACACGCAGAGTGATTGGGGATGGGAGGATACTAACAGCTGAGATTAGGAAAGGCATTTTGGGAAAGGTAGCACTTAAGCTGAGCTTTAAATGTAGCTGGGGTTTCAAAGAAGTGGAAGTGAGGAGAGAGCACATCTCGGAATGAGATGGAGTGTTGTTTACACGAATTATCAAGAAGATCAGTTTGTCTGGAGCATCGAATGAAGTAGATAAAGTAAAGTGCAATCAAGTCTGGAAAAATAGACTGGAGACAGATTGTATATTTTAACCTAAATTTTTGCTGCTGCAATTTCTTGAGCAGATGAGTAACATGGTTAAGACTGGTTTAGGAATACCAATTTGGTTGGGTTGCAGTATGGAGGATGGATTGGAGCCTATAGAAAATGGATTCCCCGAAGTCTAGTGCAGGACACTTCCAATGAAGAGCACTAGCGCCACACAGAGATAGCAGTTAACAAAACGACTCCAAGGACTGTGCAGAGTGAGTTGGCTCCGGACTTGGAACCATGCAAACACCCTCTGTTTGAAGGCCCAGAGACCTTCAGGGATAATTAATAGCGATGATAGCTAAAACTTATGCAGTGCTTACTATGTGGCAGGCACTGTACAAAGTGCTTTATAATGATTATCTCATTTGATCCTTACAAGGGAGGTAGGTGCTATTATTATTCCCATTTTACAGATGAGGAAACAGGCAAGCAGAAGTGACTGTCCAGGGACACATAACTAGTAAATCCTGCTATCTGTGGCTGGAATTGAACTCAGGTCTGGAATTGACTCCAGGCTTGGCTCTCTCCATGGGTGCTCAAGGAGGACTAGCACCTCTGATATGAGAGTTTGCTCAGCCCTCTTCAGGGCTGTTCATTCATTTCTCACCTGTTCATGGCACTCAGTTCTCACCTGTGGCTACAAGAAGCTGTGTAGCATGTGCATCGGCCACACCCAAATAACTGGCAGACAAACTAAAGCAGGTTGAGGGTAATCAATGGGCTATAAACCTTTAAGAGGGTTAGAGTGATGTCTACCCCAGGCACGTGAAGACTTCCCCTGGTGAAATGGGCAGATGAGAACAATTTGTTCCAATGGCCATGAAGGTGACTGAAGCAGGTGCTGTGGTTAGGCATTGAAGACCACAAAGTCATCCACTGCAACCTGGGACATGGCCAGTCCTGACTTTTGTCTTGCCACTGGATTCTAATGACTCTGGAAGAGAGAATGAAGCTGATGACTTTGTGCAGCACTACCTCACTTAAGTCCAGTTCACCCGTGATGTCATTGGTCTTCTACAAAAACAACAGCAACAGGGACAGCTAGGTGGCACAGTAGATAGAGCTCTGGCCTTGGAGTCAGGAGGACCTGAGTTCAAATCCGACCACAGACACTTGACACTAGCTGTGTGAACCTAGGCAAAGTCGCTTAACCCTGATTGCCTCACCAAAAAAACAAAACAAAACAAAAAAACAACAGCAACACCACCACGCATATATGTACATGTTGGATCCCTTGAAAGAATGTAAACTACTCAAGGGCAGGGATAGTTTCAGTTTTGTCTTTGTATCCCCAACCACCTAGTATAGTCCAGATTAGCACACAGTAGGTGCTTATTAAATGCTTCTGATTGATTGAAGAGCCAATCTAGGTTTAGAACCTAAGTGACTAGAAGAAAAGTGGTGCCTTACATGTATAATCTACATAAGAGAGAACAGTTTCAGCTAGAGTTAGGGGTTAAGAAGTGAATGGTAGGTGAGAAAAAGAGGTAATGAGTATAGACAGCTTTTTCTAGGAGTTTGGCTGAGAAAGGAAAGGGAGATATAGGAGGATAGCCTTGGTGGATGGTAGAGTCAAGTGAAAGTTTTCTGTCTTTTTTTTTTTTAAAGCAATGGATTCAGTGACTTGCCCAGGGTCACACAGCTAGTAACTGTCAAGTGTTTGGTCTGAGGCCATATTTGAACTCAGGTCTTCCTGACTTCAGGGCCAGTGCTCTATCCACTATGCCACCTAGCTGCCCAGAAAGTTTTCTGAGGATGGGGAGACCTGGATATGTTTGTAGGCAAGCAGTTGAGGAGCTACTTAAGAAGAGGTAGAAAATTTGGGTGGGTAGGGAAGATTAAATGGATTAAATAGGCTAATTAGAGGAGATGAGACAAGATGGGATTAAGGACTCATAGAGGGAGGTGATCTTGACCAAGAGAAGGGACAGCCGTATCCTCTGAGATGCGAACAAATAAACCTCTTATTGGATCATAGAATTTAACTCTAGAAGGAACCAATGATCATCTAGTAAAGGCATTCTTACTCTTTTTGTGTCCTGAATCTCTTTGGTGGGCTGGTGATGTCCTATAGGGCTGACCCTATGCAAGATAATGTTTTTAAGTGCACAAAATAAAATACTTGGGATTACAAAGGAAATCAAGTATGCTGAAAAGCATTTATCCAAATATGTTTTTGAAAAGTTGGCCGATCCCAGTTTAAGAGCTAGTGATCTGGTACCACATCATTCTTTGAAACATAGGAAATTGAGGGCCAGAGAAGTAGGCACTTGGCAAAGGTCACACAGATGGTAAATTGTAGAGCCAGGTCTTCTGGCTCTAAATCTGATGCTCCTTTTATACAAATCAATTAATTACCTACTATGTGCTAGGCACATTGTTTAGTGCTGGGGATACAAAAAGAGGCAAAAGACAGAACCTGTCTGCAAAGAGGTTCAATCGTCAAATCTTACAAATCACAAAAAAAAAAACCGGGGCAGCTAGGTGGCGCAGTTAATAATGCACTGGCCCTAGAGTCAGGAGGACCTGAGTTCAAATCCTGCCTCAGATACTTGACACTAGCTGTGTGACCCTGGGCAAGTCAACTTAATCCCATTGCCTAGCAAAAAAAAAAAAAAAAAAAAGAAACCCAAATCACAAAAAATGCCTTCGCCCCTTTCAAGAAATTTTTATCAAGAGCCATGTAATACATGATGCCAAAGGGCTGCATGGGGTAGTAAGTGGAGGACCTGCATTGTCTGGAAGGCTTGGGTTCAAATTCTACCACCCACAGTATAGCTCTCAACAGCTCCCAGTTAATAGTTGTGGGCAAATCACTTACCTTTTGAGTATAATGGATAGAAACAAAGAGACAGGCAGGACCCAAGTGTTGTGATCTTGAGGTCTCAGTACCTCTAAACCTCTAGACCTCATCAGCTTTAGGCTGTGTACATAGCCAAGAGCAAGTTCAGAAGCAAGCAGCAGCTGTGTGGTTTGGAGCTCAGCTGCAGAGTAGGGGCTCAGCTCCAGTCTAGTGTGAAGCCTGCAGAGGAATAACCAGGGCAGGAATCTCAGACCAATGGGGAGGCTGCAGTTCTGTTACTCAGAACCAGTACAACTTTCCCACTGGCTGATAGTGGCTGAACCCAGCAGGAGTCTACTAAAACTCCGAAGGAGAGAGCACGGCCAGAGTCTCTCCAATATAGCACTTAGGGAAGATATCACTAGGATTACTCACCTTATTCAGTTCATGGAGAAGTGTCACTATTTACGGAAGGGAGTGGGAAAGAGGCTGGCCTGCCATCAAAGGATTCAGGGAAGAGGAAGCCCTGAGGAGGAGGTGCTGTGGGCTCCACTTCCTCAGCAGCCATGTCTGCTAAAGGCTGGGAAAAGAAACTTCTCCCCACTCGAGTCCTTGGCACTGTCAAATGGTTCAGTATCAGAAACCAATGTGATTTTATTAATGGAAATGATGTTAAAGAGGATGCATACCACTTACTTTACAGCTGTACTCTCAGAGGCATAGAGTCACTCTGTGTGACTTTCAGAGCTGAATGAATGAACCTCTATATGTTCTCCTGCTACCAAAATGTGAACTTTGTGAGAGCCAGGTCTGTCTTGCTTTTCTCTTTATGTTCCCAGTGCTTTGCTCACTTAATAACTGTTTTTCGTTCATACATAAAAAGAAAAAGAAACAAAGAGAATTTAAATGCTTACAGTGTGTCAGGCACCATGCTAACCAATTCTCAAGTAACTCTCTAATAGTATAAATTTCAAGATTTACTGATGTTCATTAGAGGGAGGGAATTTCCATTCTAGGATTTCTCTATGTAAGTGTAATGACAGGTTTAGGCTTTTAAAAAAGAAACAACACTACACATAATATTACATAGCTATATTAGAGAGTTACAGGGAGGTATAAGTTTTAGTGTAGTGAAAAGTAGAAGGCTATTATCACCAGGAAGTATTCTGGAAGGCTTCTTAGAGAAGGTGGTATTGGATTTGAGTTCTGAAAGATGGGGAGAGAGAACATTATAGACATATAGAACTGCATGAGCAAAAAGACATGAAGGCAAGAAACCCACGGTGGAAGGTCAAGAATTGTCCAGTTTAGCCAAAGTATAAAGTATATGAAAAAGTATTATAAGGCTAGAAAGGGTAGGGTGGCACCAGTTGATGGAGGGTCTTGAATACTAGATAAAATACTAGTATTAGAGTAGTTCAAGCAGATAGTAACAAGGACCTGATATAATTAACAGTGGAGTAAGGACTCCCTGATGTTTTTTCCCTGATGTTGCCTTTTGGATCTCCTTTGAGCCCCAAGCAGGGTGGGGAAAATTCTAGGACCATCCTCCCATAAATGGGACTGCTCCAGGATCATGCTAATTCTTCTATGACAGGCAACAAGATGAAAATGACAGTAATTTAGTGGCTGCTCTGGATTGGGGCTGGAGGGTGTCATGAAACTGTGCTGAATTCACTACAACTCTGTTACCTAATGTCAACTGGGCCTTCACAGCTACAAAGCAATCTTTCCATTCCTCCCTAATCAGTTCTCTATTCCGCTTAAGACAGTAAATTTGTCTAGTGCTGTTGACAGCACCATCTGTCAGGTCATGTGGGCTTGACATTTTAAGTGCTTGACTCCTCTTGCTCCCTCCACACATCCAATCAAGTTGCAAATCTCGTAACTTCTTTCTCTACATCTCTTGTATACATTCTCTTCTCTCCATTCACACAGCCATCTTTTTAAATCAGGCTATCTCACTTGGACTATTTAGATCTTAAATTGGGTCTCCCTGCCTCAAGTCTCTTCCGAGTCCAATCCATGTTCTGTTTAGCTACCAAAGTGATGTCTCTGAAGTCCCTTCTTTCCCTTCAATAATTCCAGTGGGTTCTTATTGTCTCTAGGATTAAATATTTCTCCATTTGCTGTAACAGATGGTTTCATGTATGGAAGGTGTGGTATTTACTAGTGGAGAACCTGTTTTCTTGGTGTTAATTTTCAGACCAAAATTAGCACAAGTAGCATAGAATTGATTCATATTCTGTTACATCTCAGCCTGAGAGGCTGCATTGAGGGACAATCATGTATGAACAAAAAGTCATGCACCAACTGTCCCTCTACTTTAGTCTTGGTTTGTAGCCTTTTCAAGTTAAATAATTTAATCACTGTGGTAGCTGATTTTGATGTTGATGCTGTTTTTGTCCTGCTTGAAGGGGTTTGACAACATTGCTGAAAACATCATGCTAAAAAGCATGGGAGCAAGCACATAGCCTTGCTTCACTCCATTGGTGACAAGGAAAGTTTGAGAGCAACTTTCCAGCGATGTACATGTAGACGATGAGGTTGATGCACACATTGCCAGAGCTAGCTCAGTGTTTGTGAAGCTCTGAAGAAAAGTGTGGGAAAAAAGAGGTATTAGGGTGCCTACCAAACTGAAGATCTACAGATTCACTGTGCTCATCTCATTGTTGCATGCCTGTGACACCTGGACAGTCTACCAGTATTGATGGGGTTGGGATCTGGACCCCATAAAGGAAAAACCCTGGACTTTCCCACATGGCCAAATCTCTGGCATTTGCCTGAGGCTATAATCCCATCAACTGGCCTTTCATTGTGGTTACACCCAATCTCCTCTCCATTGTTTTACCTCCCTATGGCCCCCAGCCATTTCCCACCCTTAATCCTAGCTAGGCTCCATTGTCCCTTGGCCACAGGTCCAGGTCCCAGGAGTTCTGTTCACCCCAGCTTACTGGCCACTCCTAGGTCCCTCCCACAGGCTTTCTGCATATAAGGTCCATCTTGTCTCCATTAAGAGGCTTAGATTCTTAAAATCTAGCCACTGCTTACTCATGTTCAGACTCCTTAAGAGTCTGCCCAATATGGCAGATGTTCTAATAAATCTTTATCTTTGACTGAAAGAAGACTTGGGTCAAATTCTTTTGGGCAGGACCCACGTGTTGTGATTTTGGGGTCCCAGCACCCCTGAACCCCTAAACCGCATCAGTACCATGCCAGGAAACCGAATTGCTTCCATTTGAATTGTCTTTGGAAAATTCTGAAGATCATCTGGCAAGACACAGTATCAAACACTGAGGTCTTTTCTCTAACTGAATTGCCAAGCATTTAAACTCTACTGCAGAGAGCACAACTCTGATGGACTGGCCACGTTGTTTGAATGCCAAATGTACCTTTGCCTAAAAGACTATTTAATGGAGAACTCACACAAGGCAAGCACTTACAGGGAGGTCAGAAGAAATGATTCAAAGACACTCTCTAGGTCCCTCTGAAGAACTTTGGAATGGATTGTGAGACATGGGAGACGCTGGCACAGGACCATCCAACATGGTATGCCCAGCATCAAAGAAGGGGTGGTAGTTCAAAGGAAACATGAGATGTGCAAATTTAGAGACATCTCCCTCCCAAAAGAAGATACAAGCTATTTGTGCCAGACCTGTGGTAGAGCCTTCTGAACTAGTATTGGCCTGATCAGCCACAGTTGGACACAGTACAGTGACCCCAAGATAGTGATGTCATTTTGATCCTCTTTGAATAGAATAGGAAGGACCACAACCAGAATTAAATATAAATATCTTTGGAGTATTGGGGATATAATCATGAAGTTGTCCCTTCTCTCAAGGAGCTTACATTCTATGGGTGGGTGGGTGGAGAATATACTATGTACATAGAGATAAGTAAACAGCCACTGTGTAGATAGGTGGAACCTTCCTTTTGCATTTTTTTTTCTGATTTTGTTGAGAACTTTAAGCTCCACAGTGGGAGAGCTGAGAAGTTCCCAGAACTAAAACTATGACAGGAGGTTGCAAGATGTCATGTTGAATAGGGTGCTTTATTTTTTAAAAATTATTTTTATCTTGAACTTAAAACACCAAAAAAGAAACATTTTCCTATGCACAGCAGAACTCTAAAAGTGGACTCTATATGACACTGTGAAGTCTCCATTTCACTCCATTTGCTTTAAAAAGATTTTTTTTTGTAGCAAATTCCATACTTTGCTTTCAAAACTATCCTGCTTTTTTCTTCTTTCTTCTTTTTTTTTTTTTTTTTTGCTTTCTTGTGTTCCCTTCTTTGCATTGAAAAAAAAATTGCTTTTTCTTTGAGGCTTTGGATATAGGAACTATGACTTTATTGTCTTCTTCTGAGTGTGTGTTTTGATCTTTCTCTTCACCAAAGTAAGTTTCTGTAGTCAGAGGTTTTTTTTCCACTGTTTGATCATTTTCCCAACCTATTACTTGACTTTCTTTTTATTTTTATTTTTTTATTTTTAAGCAATTGGGGTTAAGTGACTTGCCCAGGGTCACACAGCTAGTAAGTGTCACGTGTTTGGTCTGAATCTGGATTTGAACTCAGGTCCTCCTGACTCCAGGGCCAGTGCTCTATCCACTGTGCCCCCTAGCTGCCCCCTTTGTGCAGCTATTTTAAGAGATACTTCTAGGGACTTGTACATTTTCATTTCTTCCAAAGTGGTATGATCTAAGGAGAAACATTTACTCCTCTCCTGCCCTGTGCTCTGGTCTAGCTACCACAAGCACTATTTTCAGCCCTGGAACTGTGAGGAGGGTCCCCCCTCCATTGCTCCACAAACTCTGCTATACTAATGCTCCTCCTTACACTGGGATTGCCACCCAGGACTGCGACCCAGATCTGAGTATGGGCAAAGCAACAGAATCCTGCCTTAGTGCTAGCAAAGAGATCCCTGTAATCTCCTTCTGACCAATTGTTTGACCCCCTTACCATCTGTGGGCTGAAAGTTCTGAAAGCAGCCACTGCCACTGCTGATTCAGTGACTCCCAAGGTGTGCTCCTGGTTTGCTGGGGCTGGGGCTGTGCTGGTGTAGCCTGTGCTGGTCTGCACTCCTCTCTCACCCAGGTCCGACAGATCTTTCCTGCTAACCTTTTTTTATATTAAAATTTTTAAAATTTATTTTTAGTTTTCAACAATCACTTACATACACTTTTGAGTTTTAAATCTTTCTCCCCCCCTCCCCACCTCCCTTCCCAAGACAGTGTGCATTCTGATATAGGCTCTACATGTATATTCCTATTAAACATATTTTCACATTAGTCATGTTGTAAGGAAAAATTAAAATCAATAGGAGGAACCACCAGAAAGAGAGAACAAAACTCAACAGAAGAAAAAAAAAAGAGCAAATGGTATACTCCAATCTGCATTTAAACTCCATAGTTCTTTCACTGAATGTGGATAGCATTTTCCATCATGAGACTTTTGGAGATCCTTGCATTGCTGAGAAGGGCTAAGTCTATCAAAGTTAATCATCGCACAACATGTCTGTTACTGTGTACAACATTCTCCTGGTTCTGCTCACTTCACTCAGCATCAAACCATAAAAGTCTTTCCAGGTTTTTCTGAAATCTGACTGCTCATCATTTCTTATAGCACAGTAGTATTCCATTACATCCATATTTTTCAGCCATTCCCCAATTGATGGGCATACCCTCAATTTCCAATTCTTTGCCACCACAGAAAGAGTTGCTATAAATCTTTTTGTACATGTGGGTCCTTTTCCCATTTTTATGATCTCTTTGGGATATATAGCCCTAGAAGTGCTATTGTTGGGTCAAAGGGTATGCACATTTTTATAGCCCTTTGGGCATAGTTCCAAATTGCTCTCCAGAGTGGTTGGATCATTTGACAACTCCACCAACAATGCATTAGTGTTCCAATTTTCCCACATCTTCTCCAGCATTTATCATTTTACTGTTTTGTCATATTGGCCAATCTGATAGGTGTGATATGGTACCTCAGAGTTGTTTTGATTTTCATTTCTCTAATCAATAGTGATTTAGAGCATTTTTTCATATGACTATAGATGGCTCTAATTTCTTCACCTGAAAACTGCCTGTTCATATCCTTTAACCATTTATCAATTGGGGAATGACTTGTATTCTTATAAATTTGACTTAGTTCTCTATATATTTTAGAAATGAAGCCCTTATCAGAGATACTGGTTGTAAAAATCCTTTCCCAGTTTCTGCTTCCCTCCTAATCCTGGTTGCATTGGCTTTGTTTGTGCAAAAACTTTTCAATTGGATATAATCAAAATTATCCATTTTGTATTTCATAATGTTCTTTATCCCCTGTTTGGTCATAAATTCTTCTGTTCTCAATAAATCTAACAGGTGAACTATTCCTTGCTCTCTCAGTTTGCTTATAGTATCAGCCTTTATATCTAAATCGTGAACCCATTTTGACTTTATTTTGGTATATGGTATAAGATTTTGGTCTATGCCTAGTTTCTGCCATACTTTTTTCCAGTTTCCCCAGCAGTTTTTGTCAAATAGTGAGTTTTTATCCCAGAAGCTGAAGTCTTTGGGTTTATCAAACAGTAGATTACTGTAGTCATTGACTATTGTGTCTTGCATACCTAACCTATTCCACTGATCCATCACTCTATTTCTTAGCCAGTACTAAGCAGTTTTGATGATTCCTGCTTTATAATACCAAAAGATAGCCAGGACTGATTTTCAAGTGACTTACCAAGAGAGGTAGTCACCTTATATGGTGGATTCCTTATGATAGTCATCTAATTGGTCTTCCTGCCTCATCTCTTCTAACTCCACTCTATCCTCACTTAATTACCAAAGATATTTTCCTAAAGTGTAGGTCTGACTATGTAACTTTTTCTACTTGGTAAACTTCAGGGGCTCCCTGGTACCTCCAGAATCAAATATAAAGACCCTTTGTTTGGCATTCAAAGCCCTTCATAACCTGGCCCTTCCTGATCTTTCTCATCTTCTTACACTTTATCCCCTACACACTCTATCATCCAACTACATTGGCCTATTTACTGTTCCTTGCACTTTATCTCCCATCTCCATACTTTTGCAATGACTGTCCTGCATGTCTGGAATGTTCTCTCTCTGTTTTCAGTCATGTCTGACTCTTTGTGACCCTATTTGGGGTTTTCTTGGCAAAGATACTGGAGAGGTTTGCCATTTCCTTCTCCAGTCCATTTGCCAGATGAGGAAACTGAGGCAAACAGGATTAAGTCACTCACACAGCTAATGTCTGAGGCCAGATTTGAACACAAGAAGATGAGTCTTGCTGACTCCAGGCCTGTCACTGTGTCCACTGTGCCACCTAGCTGCACTTCTCTCTCCTTACCTCTGCCTCTTAGTTTCCCTAGCTACCTTCAAAACTCAGCTCACATTCCATTCTGTAGGAGGCCTTTCCCTATCTCCTTTCTATCTTATATGCATCTATTTATCTCAACACTGTCTCCCCTATTAGAATAGAAGCCCCATGTGGGCAGGGACTCTTTTTGCCTTTTCTGTGTATCTTATATAAAATTTCTCTGACATAGAGGAATTGCTTAACAAATTATTTTCCCCGTAATATACGTGTTTTTATATTTATTGAGGTATTAAGAAATTATCAATTTCTAAGGATATAATGAGTATCTCCTTTAAAAACCTGCCTTTTTTATGTCTTAAAATGTTACAAAATTATATGTTTTTCCCGTTTTTAATCATTATTAACTAACCAACTTACTGCTATGTGATACGCTGCTTTCCTGTGGACTTAAGGAAGGTAGCACACAAACTGTATTGCTTGTATTGCTACAGTGTCTTAAGCGTCCATAGCTTATACCAGTGTCATGTCCAAAGTAATACAAACTAATTTCAAGAAGGAAGGTGTGATTACAACTATATTAATTGAGAAAGACCTCATCAAGGAAGTGTCATCTGAGCTGCACTTTGAAGGAAGCTAGGGATCCTAGGAAGGGAAGGTGAGGAGGAAGTACATCACAGATACAGGGGACCACCAGTGCAGTTGTAGGACATGGGATATGGAATGTCATGAATGAGAAGCCAGCAATCTAGTTTAATAGGAATAGAGTTCATGAAGTAGAGTAATATGAAACTAGATGAAGTAGAGTAATATAAAACTAGATTGGAAAAGTGGGATGGAATAATATTGTGCCTACAGGCAATAGGAAACCACTTAAGATATCTTTTTCTTTCTTTTTTTCTTAAATAAATCCATTATTTATTTATTTTTAACATTCTTTTGTTTTTAAACTTTGAGTTCCAAATTCTCTGTCCTTCCCACCCCTTCCCTAGCACTGAGAAGGCAAGCAAAATGATGTCAGTTATACATACAAAATCATGCAAAACATATTTGCATGTTAGCCATATCTCCAAAAACAAGCAACAACAACAAAATGAGAAAGTTATCTTTCATCTCGCACTCAAAATTCATCATTTTTTCATCATGAATCCTTTGGAATTGCTTTGGATCCTTGTATTGATCACAGTAGCCAAATCTTTCACAGATGATCATCATTACAGCATTGCATATCTTATAGCAGAATAGTACTCCATTACAGTCATATGCCCCAACTTGATCAGCCATTCTCTAATTGATGAGGATCCCTTCAATATCCAATTTTTTTAAACTATCTTTATTTTCAAATAGAGGAAAGTATTGAGCATATAAAGTATAAGTAAAAATTAATCTTAAATGTGATGCATATTTTTATAAATTGAAATTAAGTATTTCAAGCATTATATGAATCAACTTTTACAAAATGTAAACTTCCAAATAAAGCTTTGGTTATTAGAACTTATGTTTTGTCAAATCCATTTACTAAAGATGTTCAAGGAGATCTATCCCTCTACTAAAATACCTCAAATGCTTAACACTCATTTCTGTTAAAAGTCAAGCTTATGGAACTGTGTGTGTGTTTGTGTACACATGAGCACGTATGCATGCAAAAAAACCACTAGAGTTCACTTGTTATTAATCTTTAAATTTGGGCTATTATGTTCTTTCTGTTTATTTACATATGGCTGAAGATTAAGTTCTTATCATTTCAAAATCCTAAGGCAAATCAAAATTATTTAGAAGACCATAAAATGCTCTATTCAATATGCAATCCTATTTTGAAATAGATAAAATTTCTAAACAGTTAGCACCCACAACTGCTGATATAAACTGTTTCTGAAACACTGATGAAGTAATTTCAAGCATCAATTTATACTATCAGGAATAAATTCCTTTTTTTTGGCTAGGCAATGGGATTAAATGATAGCTAGTAAATGTTATGTGTCTGAGGCCGGATTTGAACTCAGGTCCTCTTGAATCCAGGGCTGGTGCTGTATCCACTGTGCCACCCAGCTGCCCCAGGAATAAATTACTTTTTAAAAATAGATGGTTAGTACCCTTCCAACTTCTCCCAAAGGGTAATATTTAGCATTAGTCCTCAGAACCAAAGTTTATGTTAAGACTAGGAAATTCAGATGTTTGAAGATAAAAATATTTTTACAGATTATACAATATACCCACTACCTTTGTAAAGATGGAGGCAACTTAAAATGACACAATTTTAAACTGACAAAATTCATTTAGAAAATACTGATTTAACTAATGTGATTGC
Source organism: Vombatus ursinus (assembly GCF_900497805.2). Lineage (NCBI taxonomy): Eukaryota > Metazoa > Chordata > Mammalia > Diprotodontia > Vombatidae > Vombatus > Vombatus ursinus. The sequence goes on from NW_020952097.1 coordinate 453,161, forward strand.
TAATTATAAGAACCTACTGAAACTTTTTTCTGTTAAAATTGATCTATCCACTTAGCAATATTCACTCAAAAATATAATTATAAACTTAAATATGCCTTTCAAATTTATTATAGCTCACTCTAAAAATATATATTTGGAGCTCCATGTATGATTAATAAAAACCAAAATATCTTACACAATTTAGCTGTACAATCCCTAAAAGAAAAATAAGTCATCATTAAAACTCACTACAATCTGATAATCTTTCATATAATTTATAAACATTTTAGAGTTTACTTTTAATTACAATTTTGATTTGGCTTTTTAAATAGTTTGCTGTTATGAATTTTAGTTGCATTATAACCTCAAAACTAGTTTAAAAAATATACAAAAACCAAAGAAAATTGGTTAACATTCCTTATTTCACATTTAAATGCCTCAAGTGCAATTTATAGAATAACATATTATAGGATAGACTTTATAAGGTTAGTAGATTACCAAGCAATTTTCAAAATGTAAATCAAATGCTTTTGTGCATTTGCCCTGTGGTAGTTTGATCTTGGTTCTAATTTGTGTTCTTATGTAACAGTCATTTTGTTAAATTTACCATTTACCTAAGAAGTATATACATATTTCCCCCAAGAAACGTGTATAGAAAGAAAAAAACAGGGCTGTGTAAAAGCTGTGAAAATTTGGCCAGTCTTCATGAGCAAAACATACCTACACTCATCTCCCTTAAACCTTATCTTCCTGAGCTATATATGACACCTGATAACAAACAGGTGTATGAAGACCCTAGAAATTGTCAAATTTACATTTTAAAAAACTGCACAGGGAACAAAACATTTTTGAAAATCTATTACTACTTCTTGGATTTCATAATATTTAGTAAACAAATTTCTCAGACTTAACATGTTTAAACTTTACAACTGTTGATTATTCTAACTGAATTTTTCTACTACCTGATATTTCTACTTCTATCTGATTGCTGCTGGGGTAGAGAAACAGACTTTTTTCTGACCAAACCTGGCCGATGGGTCTTCCACATTACAATCAATATTTAAGCCTGTTTATTAGTCACTGACTACAAATATCAAATGTCTATGCCACAAGGTCATATAATTATATTAAAACTATGCCAGCTCTTTCCCTTCTCTCAAGATGGCAGACCAAAAAACCCCAAAAGAACCAAAGGAAAAGAAGGTCAGAAAGGAAAAAAAGGAGAGAAACAAGAAGGAAGATGTGGCTGAAAAGGTAGCCGAAAGTACTGCAAGTCGGAACCCAGTCCTGGCCCGAGGGATGGGTTGATACTCTCGGTCAGCAATGTATTCCAGGGGAACCATGTACAAGCTGCACCAAAAACCCGGATTGAAAGGAAAAGGAAAGAGAAGGTGCCTGCTACTATCTCCAAGCCAGTTGGTGGTGATAAGAACGGAGGAACTCAGTGTGGTAAAGATTCGCAAGATGCCGAGGTATTACCCTACTGAGGATGTGCCTAGCAAGCTGCTAAATCATGGCAAGAAGCCCTTGAGCCAGCACGTGAGGAGACTTCGATCTAGCATCGTCCCGGGCACGATTCTGATCATGCTCACTGGCTGCCACAGGGGCAAGAGAGGGGTTTTCCTGAAGCAGCTGGCCAGTGGCTTGCTACCGGTGATTGGACCTCTGACCGACCATCAACCGTGTTCCTCTGAGAAGGACCCGTCAGAAATTTGTCATTGCCACCTCTACCAGGGTTAACCTTTCAGGTGTAAAAATTCTAAATCATCTTACTGATGCTTACTTCAAGAAGAAGAGGCTCCGTAAGCCTAGACACCAAGAAGGAGAGATTTTTGACACAGAAAAAGAGAAATACGAGATTATGGAGCAGCGCAAGGCTGATTAGATAACAGTGGACTCTCAGATCCTGCCCCAAATCAAGAAAATTCCTCAGCTCTGTGGCTACCTGCACTCTGTATTCTCTCTCTCCAACAGAGTTTATCCTCACAAACTGGTGTTTTATTTTTATTTATTTATTTTTTTAGGCAATTGAGGTTAAGTGACTTGCCCAGGGTCACACAGCTAGTAACTGTCAAGTGTTTGGTCTGAGGCCATATTTGAACTCAGGTCCTCCTGACTTCAGGGCCGGTGCTCTATCCACTGCACCACCTAGCTGCCCCCACAAACTGGTGTTTTAAATGCCTTGCACAGAACTCTAATTAAAATATTTGGAATAACTAAAAAAAAGAAAAAAAAAAACTATGCCAAATAAGCTTTTTTTCTTTTTTGCAATATAGTATGCTCAAATTTAAGGTGCTATTAAAATTGCCTTTTGGCATAACATCTTTAGCAAGTGGGCATCATGTCTGGAAACCAAACTCTACCAAGATGCTTTGATAATTCCCAGTGAATTTGCTCCAAACTATACTTCTGTTCAGGAATTAGTACTTCTTCCATAATGGATAGTTGAGACAGATGGCCATCATACAACTTCACAAACTCAACAAAGGCACTACAAGAGACTTCATATTCACCTAGTCCAATAGCTGACAAATTTTTGCATTTCTGCAATGGGAAATAACTCCTCATTTTAATGGTCTTAATCCACTAGCACACACTACTAATTCAACTAAATGAGGGCATGTCATTCCAACATGGCCAAGCACTTCTTTACTTACTCATCTGCCAAAGTAGAGATGGGTGGCAGGAATTTCATAATGAAAGAATGGGTCAAATTCTTCTTCATATAAAAAAAAATACATCACTAAATTTACTTTAGGTGAATGTCTGACAAAAGCATCCCAGCTGCTCTTCTGAATGGTATGAAAGTGTGTCTGTCCTGGATTTTCACTGACTACATTAATACACAAGTGTTCTAATCTGACATGTTTCTCAGAAGACAAAGTGAGAAGCAGCTTATCACTTAAGAGGTGGTAGTTCAAGACCAGTTTGGGTAAGCCATGACATTGTTCTATGCAAAGGATACCTGCTGGAGAGACATGAGGACAACTGCTCATTTTTAACAATTTGAGTATGTCACTTTTGTTAGCCACTAGTATCTTGAGGGATGGATCATCTACAGGTGTATTATAAATCTTAAGTGAAGACAATAATTTGGAATTTACAAACACAATGGTCAGTGTAGAGATAAAATGAGACTTTGGCAAATCCATAAAGTTTGGTCAAGCCGTAGAAATAAGTCCAAGTGTTTTTAGAGAACAATTTAAAAGTTGTGATAAAATATCACAAGTTGCTTCAGCTTATTCCTTGCTACTGTCCATCTTGAAATTGACGTCTTGTAGGTGGTTTGAATATTTTTTAATAATCTGCTTTATCAGCTCTGGATGTGTAGCTTTCAAATAAGATATAGCTGGTTGGTTAAGTTCAAACTCAAAACACCTCCATAAGTCAGAAATACGAAATACCTGATTCTAGTTTTGACAAACTTGTGATGCATGGGCCCAATCAAGGGGTAAATATTTAAATATTTGTAGAAGACTATCCTTGAAGGAGATTACCCCAGTCACATGTTTGAGAATTCTCATTGGTAGTCCTCCATTTCTTGGATTCTTCTCTACTCTCCTCCTTTGAAGAAGTTTTGGTTACCTCACCTCATTTCATCAAACACTGACATGTCACCTTGTTGAGGTGCAAGGCATGTGTCATGGTGTTGTCTCAAAAGAATTCAGATTCAGACTGTCTCCAAATCAAGCAAGGGCATTTATTCAGGGTGATGCACCAGCCTCTTCTCCTTAAGGGAGACAGCAGCCCAAATTTCCAATTCTTTACCACCACAAAGAGAGCTGCTATAAACATTTTTGAACATATAGGTCTTTTTCCTTTTTCTTTGATGTCTTTGGGGTATAGACCTAGTAATGGTATTACTGGATCAAAGGGCATGCACAGTTTTATAACCCTTTGGGCATATTTCCAAATTGTTCTCCAGAATGATTGCACTAATTCATAAATCAACCAGTAGTTTATTAGTATACCTATTTTCCCTCAACTCCTCCAGCATTTGTTATTTTTGAGGTGGTACCTTAGAGTTGTTTTAATTTGCATTTCTCTTATCAGTAGTGATTTAGAGCATTTTTTTTCATATGACTATAAATAGCTTTGATTTCTTCTAAAAACTACCTGTTCATATCCTTTGACCATTTATCAATTGGGGAATGGCACTTGTTTTTATAAATTTGACTCAGTTCCCTATATGTTTGAGAAATCAGACCTTTATCAGAGAAACTTGCTAAAAACATTTTGGATATTACTTCATTGTCTATGGTAGCTTGTAGCAAAATGTAGTTTCCCTGATAATCTCTTTTAGTTAGGTCTATTTTTGCTTTTGCTTTGTCTGAGATCATGATTACTACCCGTGCCTTTTTTATTTCAGCTGAAGCATTATAGATTCTGCTCTAGCCCTTCATTTTGAACTATGTGTGTCTTTCTGTTTCAGGTGTATCCCTTGTAAACAACATAATGTTGGGTTCTGATTTCTAATCTGTTCTGCTAGCTGCTTCACTTTTATAGGTGAGCTCATCCCATTCACATTCATGGTAATGATTACTGGGTATTTCCCTCCATCTTATTTTCTTATGTTTATCCTTCTCTCTTTATACTATCCCTCCTCAAAAGTTTGTTTTGCTTTTGACTTTTACTTCTCTTAATTACCCTCTCTTTTATCGGCCCTCTATTTTATTCCTTCCCCCAATAACTCTTATCCTTTTACCCTCCTGATTGGTTGGTTGTTTTCCTTCATTCCCAAAGAGGACAAAAATGACATCACTATGTTGGAATCAAGGTAATAGTATGTCTGTGACTGATCAGATGAATATGAACTCAGAAGTATCTACTACAGGTCTGGCACAAAACAGTCTACATGAACTTTTGAAGTGGAAATATCTCTAAATTTGTGCTTCTCATGTTTCTTTTGAACTACTGCAATTCTGCTTCACTCATAGAGAACAGTGCCTTGTTTGAAATGGACACGCCATGCTGAGTGGTCCTGGGCCAGTGTCTCCCCTGTCACACAATCAATTCCAAAGTTCTTCACAGAGAGGTTGAGAATGTCCTTGAATTTCTTCTGACTTCCATTTGAGTGCCTGCCTTGTGTGTTCTCCATAAAATAGTCTTTTTTGGCAAGTGTATATTTGGTATTCAAACAATGTGGACAGCCCATCAGTGTTGTACCCTCTAAAGCAGAGTCTGAATGCTTGGCAGTTCAGCTACAGAGAGAACCTCAGTATCTGGTACCTTATCTTGGCAGGTGATGTTCAGAATCTTCCTAAGACAATTCATATGGGAGTGATTCAGTTTCCTGGCATGGCGCTGGTATACTGTCCAGGTTTCACAGGCATTTAACATTGAGGTCACTACAATGGCTCTGTAGATTGTCAGTTTGTGTCAGTTTGGTAGTCACTCTAATACTTCTTCTCTCCCATACTTTCCTTTGCAGCCTTCCAAATACAAGCTAGCTCTGGCAATGTGTGCATCAACCTCATTATCTATGTATATATCTCCAGATGTATACTGCCAAGGTAAGTGAATTTTATCCACAGTATTCAATATTTTTCCATGTGCTGTAACCACTGCTTCCATGTATGAATGGTGTAGTGATGTCTGGTGGAGAAATTGTTTTCTTGGTGTTAATTATTAGGACAAAATGAGCACAAGTGGCAGAGAAATGATCCATACTGAGGCATCTAGGCCTCAGAGGCCACATTGAGTGCACAATCATCTGCAAACAAAAAGATATGCACCAACTCTCCCTTCACTTTTGTCTTGGCTTGTAGCCTTTTCAAGTTAAATAATTTACCATTAATGTAGTAGCTGACCCTGATGCCATTTTCATCCTCTTTGAAGGTCTGACAATATTTCTGAAAACATCATGCTAAAAAGCAAGCACATAACCCTGCTTCACTCCATTGGTTACTGAGAAAGTGTGAGAGCATCATCCATTATCCAGAACCTGTGCAAGCATGCCATTATAAAAGTGATGTATAATACTGATAAAACTTCTCCAGGCAACCAAATTTTGCCATAATTTTCCACAAGCCCTCATGATGGACAGTATCAAAGGTCAGAGTGACGAATGTTGTGTACAAACCTCTGTTCTGCTCCTAGCATTTCTCCTGGAGTTGTCAGGCAGCAACCACTATATTGACCACTTTTTAGCTTTTCCTGAAGCCATACTGGCTTTTGGGTAGATGACCATCTTCCAGGTGAAGGATCAGCCTATTAAGAAGGATTCAAGCAAGAATTTTGCCAGCAATGACTAAAACACGCACACACACACCCACACCCACACATACACACCCCTCTGTGATTGTCACAGGATAATCTATTTCCTTTACCTTCATAGAGATGGTCAATGGAGGTGTCCTTGAACTCCTGGGGGATAATATGCTCTTGCTGTGTAACCTGGAAAATTTCATTCAGTTTTCGTATGTGCAATGGATCCCCTGCCTTGTAAATCTCAGCTGGAATAGAATCAGCTTGGGGCTTCTGAATCTCACTGCTGCTTCAGTCCAGTGAGAAGATGACCCTATGGCCTGGGCTGCCTGTGAGCAGAGTTGTGACTTTAGCTCCCAGTGTATCTACACCTGCTCCTTTGTCACTAGCCTATTGCCACAGGACGTTGAGTCAGGTAAAAATGGTAAAATGGTATGGGCGATGTCTTTTGAGTCATGGATGAATTGTATTTAAGTGAGAAAGAGTTGCACAAAGTCATCAGCCTCATTCTGAGTCATTGGAGTCCAGTAGCAAGACAAAGTCAAGACAACTGGTGATGGCTCAGGATGCTGTAGGTGCTCTTAGCCTCTTCAAAGTCTAATCAAGTTCTAAGCGCTCCACAGTGCCTCTCTGAGCTGCTTTCTGGGCCGTTGGAACAAAGTGTTCTCATCTGCTCATTCAGCCAGGGCAGTCTTTATATTCTTGGGATAGACACCCCCCTAACTTAGCAAAGGGTTTGATACCCCTCAATTTCTCTCAACCTGGTTTAGCCCATATATAAAAATGGTTTATTGGGGTGTGGCTGCTGCACATGCTACACATGGCTTCTTGGAGCCACAAGTGAGAGTTGAGTGAATCAGGTGAGTGAATCAGGTGGATACCAAAGGTGGAACACAGCCCTGAAAAGTGTTTAGCAGCCCTCACACCAGTGGTACTGGTCTTCCCTGAAGACACCCTCTACCCCTTCTATTTTCCTATTGAGTCAGATAGATTTCTATACCTGAGTGTGGTGGATAATCTTCTCCCTTTAAACGAATTCTGATGAGAGTGAAGTTGAGCATTGCCCCCTCCATTTTCTTCTCTATGGCAAAAGCTCTTCCTTGCATTCCCCTCTTATGTGAGAAAATTTCCCCATTTTACCTCTCCCTTCATCCTTCTCCTCATACATCCCTCTCTCTCACTGTTTCATTTTTTTGGGGGGTGGAAAAGATAATTTCAACAGGATCAACTCACATTCATGCCTTCTGTCTATGCAGACCCCTAATAATGCTAAAGTTCATAGGAGTTGAATGTATTATATTCCCATATAGGAATATAAATAGTTTAAACATATTAAGTCTCTTATGATTTCTCTTTCCTATTTACTTTTTTGTGCTTCTCTTGAGTTTGTATTTGAGAAAGTCAAATTTTTTATTCAACTGGTTTTTATTTTTTCAATCGGGAATGCTTGAAAGTCCTCTATTTTGTTAAATATCCATTTTCCCCCCTTAAGGATTATAATGTTTTGCTGGATAGAATATTCTTGATTGTAATTCTAGCTCCTTTGCCTTCCAGAAAAATCATACTCAAAGCCTTCTGCTCCTTTAATGTGGTAGCTGCTAAAGCTTGTGTGATCCTGAATGTGCCTCCAATAATATTTGATGGTTTCTTTCTGACTGCTTGTAGTATTTTCTCTTTGCCCTGAAAGTTCAGGAATTAGGGTTATAATATAGGCTATAATATTCCTGGGAGTTTTTATTTTGCAATCTCTTTCAGGTAGTGATTGGTGGGTTCTTTTAATTTCTATTCTAGCCTCTGGATCTAAGACATCAGGAAAGTTTTCCTTGATAATTTCTTGAACTATGATGCCAACATCTTCTTCTGATCTTTTAAGATTTCCAATAGTCCAAAAATTCTTAAATCATCTCTCATCAAATCTGTTCTCCAGAGCAGTTGGTTTTCCAATGAGATATTTCACATTTTCTTCTTTTTTTTTCTTTTTTTAATTTCATTTTTATTGTTTCTTGATGCCTCATAGAGTCATCAGCTTCCAGGTGCCCAACTTTTAATTTCTTTTTTTTTTTTAGTGAGGCAATAGGGGTTAAGTGACTTGCCCAAGGTCACACAGCTAGTATGTGTCAAGTGTTTGGTCTGAGGCCAGCTTTGAACTCAGGTCCTCCTGACTTCAGGGCTGGTGCTCTATCCACTGCACCACCTAACTGCCCCTCCAACTTTTAATTTTTAAGGAATGATTTTCTTCAGTGACCTTTTTATACCTCTTTCCATTTGGCCAATTCTGCTTTTTGAGTACAGGCATGTCTTGAAGATATTGCAGGTTCAGTTCCAGACCACCAAGAAAACATAGGTACTCCACTAGCCAAGACCACACCATCCATATGTGGAATCACTGGTTACAGGAAATGGAGAAGTTTGAATACCGTGGATAAGTTCACTTACCTTGGCAGTATGCTTTCCAGTAATGAAGTTGATGTACACATTTCCAGAGCTAGCTCAGTGTTTAGGAAGCTCCAAAGGAAAGATTGAGAGAGAAAAGGTATTAGACCAGGGATGGGGAACCTGTGGCCTTAAGGCCACATGTGGCCTTCTCAGTCCTCAAGTACTGCCTTTTGACTGAGTCCAAGTTTTACAAAACGAATCCTTTTATGAAGGTGATTTGTTCTGTGAAGTTTGGATTCAGTCAAAGGGCCATACTTGCAGACATAGAGGGCCACATGTGGTCTTGAGGCCCAAAGTTCCCCACCCTTATATTAGACTGACTACCAAATTGTTGGTCTACAGAGCCATCGTGCCGACTTCACTGTTGGATGCCTGCGAAACCTGGACAGTATACCAGTGCCATGCCAGGAAACTGAATCACTTCCATTTGAATTGTATTGGAAGATTCTGAAGATCACCTGGCAAGACACTGGGGTATTTTCTCTAGATGAACTGCCAAGCATTCGAACTCTATTGCAGAGAGTGCAACTCCAAAGGGTTAGACACATTGTTCGATTGCCCAATGTAAGTTTGCCTTAAAGACTGTTTTATGGAGAACTCACACAAAGCAAGCTTTCACATGGTGGTCAGAAGAATCACTACAAGGACACTCGAGATCTTTTTGAAAAACTTTGGAATTGATTGTGTGACATGGGAGGCATTGGCACAGGAGCACCCCAGCATTGCATGCCGTCATCAAAGACGGTGCTGTGCTCTGTGAGCAAAGCAGAATTGCAGTAGCTCAAAAGAAACTCAAGATGCACAAATTTAGAGAATCCACTGCAAATGTTCATATGGACTATTTGTGTTCAACCTGTGGGAGAGCCTTCTGAGCTTGTATTGGTTTGATCAGTCACAGTTGGACACATTATAACTTGACTCTAACATAGTGAAGTCATTTTGGTCCTCTTCAAGAATGAAGGAAAACAACCAACCAACCAACCAATAATGAGAAAGTTCTCATGAGTTAAAAATATCATCTTCCCATATAGGAAAATAAACAGTTTAACCTTATTAAGTCCCTTATGATTTCCTTTTCCTGTTTCCTTTTTATGCTTCTCTTAAGTCTTATATTTGAAAGTCAGATTTTCTATTCAGCTCTGGTCTTTTCACCAGGAATGCTTAAAAATCCTCTATTTCATTGAGCACCCTTTTTTTTCCCTGAAGAATTATACTCAGTTTTTCTGGGTAGCCAATTCTTGGCTGTAATCCTAGCTTTTTTGCTCTCTGGAATATCATATTCCAAGTCTTCCGATCCTTCAATGTAGAAGCTTCTAAATGCTGTGTTATCCTGACAGTGGCTCCAGGATACCTGAACTGTTTCTTCTGGCTGCTTGTAATATTTTCTCCTTAACCTGGTGTAAGGGAAAATGAGGAGATCCTCCCCAGCCTCTCATATGACCGCCTTCTGACCTGACATAAGGGATGTAATTTAAAGTTAGTATGTGTGACCAGGAGCACCAAGGGAATGGAATATCAAAGAATAAACAAACTATGTTACCTGGGCAGAACAACTCTTACCTGAAGAAATGTGTGTGTGTCCAAGGATCTGGCCTATCCTTGGACACATACATAAAAAATAGGCATCTGGAGCTTTGGCCAAGCTCCCTCTTTGTTCTGAGGTTGTTTTCCTGAGTTTTACATAGATATCTTCATTTCAGAGATGGGGATGCCCATCTCTGTTGGTGTTCCCAATCAGGACCCTGATTGCTGTTTCTTTTAAAGTCTCTCCAGTGTTGTCAGGGATTGGAGCTTGCCTGGTTGGTGATGTATCTTTCTTTCTTTCTTTGTCTACTTCTACCCTTTCTTTGTTCTATGTTTATTCACTAGATCATATGCATATGTACATTATTTTAATTCATACTTCTCTATCTCCTTAAGCATTATCAAATAAACCCAATTACTTGTTAAGTTTGCAGCAGCATGTCTTTGTGTCTTAAGATTGGAACCTAAGTGAAAGTACTGCATAGTCCATAATCCCCTTTCCATTGCACCTGGGAGTTCTGGAATTTGGTTGTAATTCCTAGGAGTTTTCATTTTGGGATCTCTTTCAGGAAGTGATGGCTGGATTCTTTCAATTCCTATTTTATCCTCTGGTTCTAGAATATCATGGTAGCTTTCCTTGATAATTTCTTGAAAGATGATATCTAGACTTTTTTTTTAAAATCATGGCTATCAGGGAATTTAATAATTTTTTAAATTAATTTATTGATTTTTAGTTTTCCACATTCACTTCCATAAAATTTTGAATTTTAAATTTTCTTTCATGTCTTTCCCTCCACCCTCCCCGAGATATGCAATCTGATATAGACTCTGCATATACATTCACATTAAACATTTTCACATTAGTCATGTTGTAAAGAAGAAATAGAACCAGTGGGAGGAACCACAAGAAAGAAGAAACAAAAGAACAACAACAAAAAAGAGAGCAAATAGTATGCTTCCATCTGCATTCAGACTCCAAGTTCTTTCTCTGGATGTGGATAGCATTTTCCAAGATGAGACTTTTAGAGTTGTCTGAGATCCTTGCATTGCTGAGAAGAGCTAAGTCTATCAGGGTGATTCATCACACAACATGGCTGTTACTGTGTACAACATTCTGGTTCTGCTCACTTCACTCAGCATCAGTCCATACAAATCTTTCCAGGTTTTTCTGAAGTCTACCTGCTCATCATTTCTTATAGCACAATAGTATTCCATTACATTCATATACCACAACTTGTTCACCCATTCCCCAACTGATGGGCATCCCTTCAATTTCTAATTTTTTTTAATATTTTTCATTTTTTTAAATTAATTTATTTTTAGTTTTCAACATTCACTTCCACAAGATTTTGAATTCTAAATTTTCTCCCCATCTCATCCCTCCCCCACCCCAAGATGGCATGCATTCTGAATACCCCTTCCTCTAACCTGCCCTCCCTTCTATCTCTCCCCACCTTCTCTTATCCCCTTCCCCTTCTTTTTTTCTGTAGGGCAGGATAGATTTCTATATCCCATTGCTTGTATATCTTATTTCTCAGTTGCATGTGAAAACAATTTTTTTTTAACATTTCTTTTTAAAACTTTGGGTTCCAAATTTTCTCCTTCCTCTCTCCCCACCCACCCTCATTGAGAAGGCAAGCAACTCGATACAGGTTATACATGTGTAGTCATGCAAAACACTTCCATACTAGTCATACTGTGAAAAACTAAATCTATTTCCCTTCATCCTATCCCACCCCCCATTTATTCTATTCTCTCTTTTGGCCCTGTCCCTCCTTAGAAGTGTTTCCTTCTGATTACCCCCTCCCCCAATCTGCCCTCCCCTCTATCATCCCCTTGCTCTCTTGTCCCTTTTCCCACCCTATCTTCCTGTAGGATAAGATAGATTTCCATACCTAATTGACTGTGTATGTTATTCCCTCCTTAAGCCAAATCCTAGGAGAATAAGATTCACTCATTCCCTCTCACCTTCCCCCACTTCCCCTCCACTGTAAAAGCCTTTTCTTGTCTGTTTTATGTGAGATAACTTACTCCATTCTACCTCTCCCTTTCTCCTTCTCCCAGTATAATCCTCTGTCACCCCTTAATTTTATACTCCAGATATCACCGCTTCATCTTCAACTCACCCTGTGCCCTATCTATCTATCTATCTATCTATACATGTAATGTTTTCCCTCTAACTACCCTAATACTGACAAAGGTCTCATGAGTTACAAATATCTTTCCATGCAATAATGTAAATAGTTCAACCTTAACAAGTCTCTTATGATTTCTCTTTCCTGTTTACCTCTTCATGTTTCACTTGAGTCTCATATTTGAAAGTCAAATTTTATATCCAGCTCTGGTCTTTTCATCAAGAATGCTTGAAAGGGGCAGCTAGGTGGTGTAGTGCATAGAGCACCGGTCCTGAAGTCAGGAGGACCTGAGTTCAAATCCAGTCTCAGACCAACACTTGACACTTACTAGCTGTGTGACCCTGGGCAAGTCACTTAACCCCAGTTGCCTAAAAACTAAAAAAAAAAAAACAAAAACTTGAAAGTCCTCTATTTCACTGAATGACCATTTTTTCCCCCGAAGGATTATACTCAGTTTTGCTTGGTAGGTGATTCTTGGTTGTAATCCTATCTCCTTTGGCCTTCGGAATATCATATTCCAAGTCCTGCAGTCCCTTAATGTAGAAGTTGCTAAATCTTGTGTTATCTTGATTGTGTTTCCACAGTATTTGAATTGTTTCTTTCTGTCTGCTTGCAATATTTTCTCCTTGACCTGGGAACTCTGGGATTTGGCGAGAAGCTCCAGAAGCAGGGCTGCAGGCTGGAATGGGGCTGGGACCAAGCTTCTCTCTCTCACTGCAGTCACAGACCTTTCCTACTGACCTTCTAAGCTGTCGTTGGTGTTCATGAGTTGAGAAGTCTGGAAACTGCCACAGCTGCCTGTGATTCAGTCCTTTGAGGCCTCTTCCAGGTTCACTGAGGCCTGTTTTGCCTGCACACCCATGCTAAACTGCACTCCTCTCCCCTCCCAGCGTGATATACCCTTCTGACCAACCATCTAGGCTGTCTTGGGCTGGAAATTTGTTTCACTCTGTCTTTTTGTGGGTTTTGCTGCTCTAGAATTTGTTTAGAGTCATTTGTTACAGGTATTTGGAGGGGTTTTGGGGAGGTTCAAGCAAGTCACTGCTTTTACTCTTCCATCTTGGCTGCGCCCTCTTAATTTCTAATTCTTGGCCACCACAAAAAGAGCTGCTATAAATATTTCTGTACATGTGGGGCATTTCCCATTGATATCTTTGGGATACAGGCCTAGAAGTGGTATTGCTGAATCAAAGGATATGTACCCACTTTATATCCCTTTGGGCATAGTTCCGCAATGTGGCTGTTAATGTGTACAACATTCTCTTGGTTCTGCTCACTTCACTCAGCATCAGGCCATAAAAGTCTTTCCAGGTTTTTCTGAAATCTGCCTGCTCATCATTTCTTATAGTACAATAGTATTCCATTGCATTCATATACTACAACTTGTTCAGACACTCCCCAATTGATGGGCATCCTCTCAATTTCCAATTCTTTGCCACCACAGAAAGAGTTGCTATAAATATTTTTGTACATGTGGGTCCTTTTCCCATTTTTTTGATCTCTTTGCAATACAGAAGTGGTATTGCTGGTCAAAGGGTATGCACATTTTTATAGCCCTTTGGGCATAGTTCCAAATTGCTCTCCAAAATGATTGGATCATTTTACAACTCCACCAACAATGCATTAGGGTTCCAATTTTCCCACATCTTCTCCAGCATTTATCATTTTCCTGTTTTGTCATGTTGGCCAATCTGATAGGTATGATGATGTGGTACCTCAGAGTTGTTTTGATTTGTATTTCTCTAATCAATAGTGATTTAGAGTATTTTTTCATATGACTATAGATGGCTTTAATTTCTTCATCTGAAAACTGCCTGTTCATATCCTTTAACCATTTATCAATTGGGGAATGACTTGTATTCTTATAAATTTGACTTAGTTCTCTATATATTTTAGAAATGAGGCCCTTATCAGAGATACTGGTTGTAAAAATCCTTTCCCAGTTTCTGCTTCCCTCCTAATCTTGGTCGCATTGGCTTTGTTTGTGCAAAAACTTTTCAATTGGATATAATCAAAATTATCCATTTTGCATTTCATAATGTTCTCTATCTCTTGTTTGGTCACAAATTCTTCTGTTCTCAATAAATCTGATAGGTGAACTATTCCTTGCTCTCCCAGTTTGATTATAGTATCAGCCTTTATATCTAAATCATGACTTTATTTTGGTATATGGTGTAAGATTTTGGTCTATGCCTAGTTTCTGCCATACTCTTTTCCAGTTTCCCCAGCAGTTTTTGTCAAATAGTGAGTTCTTATCCCAGAAGCTAAGGCCTTTGGGTTTATCAAACAGTAGATTACTATAGTTATTGACTACTGTGTCTTGCGTACTTAAACTATTCCACTGATCCACCACTCTATTTCTTAGCCAGTACCAAATAGTTTTGATGATCGCTGCTTTATAATACAATTTTAGATCTGGAATGGCTTGGCTACCTTCCCCTGCATTTCTTTTCACGAGTTCCCTTGATATTCTAGACCTTTTGTAATTCCAAATGAATCTTGTTATTACTTTTTCTAGCTCTATAAAATATTTTTTGGTAGTTTGGTTGGTATGGCACTGAATAAGTAAATTAGCTTAGGTAGAATTATCATTTTTATTATATTAGCTCGGCCTACCCATGAGCAATTGATGTTTTTCCAGTTATTTAGATCTGACTTTATTTGTGTGAAGAGTGCTTTGTAATTGTGTTCATATAGTTCCTGGGTTTGTTTCAGGAGGTAGACTCCTAAATATTTTATAATGTGTACAGTAATTTTAAATGGAATTTCTCTTTCTATCTCTTGCTGTTGGATTTTGTTGGTAATATATAGAAATGCCAATGACTTTTGTGGGTTTATTTTATAGGCTGCAACTTTGCTAAAGTTGTTTATTATTTCAAGTAGCTTTTTACTTGATTCTCTGGGATTTTTTAGGTATATCATCATATCATCTGCCAAGAGTGATAGCTTTGTTTCTTCTTTGCCTATTCTAATACTTTCAATTTCTTTATCTTCTCTTATTGCTACACCTAATGTTTCCAGTACCATATTGAACAACAATGGTGATAATGGACATCTGTTTCATCCTTGATCTTACTGGAAATGCTTCTAGCTTATCCATATTACATATGATGCTTGCTGAAGGTTTTAGGTAGATTCTACTTATCATTTTAAGGAAGACTCCATTTATTCCTATGCTCTGTAGTGTTTTTAATAGGAATGGGTGTTATATTTTGTCAAAAGCTTTTTCTGCATCTATTGAGATGATCATGTGCTTTCTGTTAGTTTTGTTGTTGATATGATCAATTTTACTGCTAGTTTTCCTATTATTGAACCAGTTCTGCATTCCTGGTATAAATCCTACCTGATCATAGTGTATTATTCTTGTGATAAGTTGCTGTAATCTATTTGCTAATATTTTATTTAAAATTTTTGCATCTGGGGCAGCTAGACGGTGCAATGGATAGAGCACTGGCTTGGATCTCAGGAAGACCTGAGTTTAAATCTGGCCTCAGATATTTGACACCTACTAGCTGTGTGACCTGGGTAAGTCACTTCACCCCAACGCCTCGCCAAAAAAAATTTTTTTTTTTTTGCATCTATATTCATTAGGGAAATTGGTCTCTAATTTTCTTTGTCTGTTTTGACTCTTCCTGGTTTAGGTATCAGCACCATATTTGTATCATAAAAAGAATTTGGTAGGACTCCTTCTTCGTCTATTTTCCCAAATAGTCTATATGGTATTGGAATTAATTGTTCTTTAAATGTTTGATAGAATTTGCTTGTAAATCCATCTGGTCCTGGAGATTTTTTCCTAGGGAGCTCAGTGATGGCTTGTTCAATTTCTTTTTTCTGAGATGGGGTTAATTAAGTATTTTACTTCCTATTATATTAATCTGGGCAATTTATATTTTTGATTTTTGTAAATATTCATCCATTTCACTAAGATTGTCAAATTTATTGGCATACAGTTGGGCAAAATAGTTCCTAATTACTGTTTTAATTTCTTCTTCATTGGTGGTGGATTCACCCTTTTCATTTTTGATATTGGTAATTTGGTTTTCTTCTTTCTTTTTTAAAATTAAATTAATCAAAGGATTATCTATTTTATTGTTTTTTTTTTCATAAAACCAGCTTTTAGTTTTGTTTATTAGTTCAATAGTTCTCTTAATTTCTATTTTATTAATCTCTCCTTTGGTTTTCAGTATTTCTAATTTGGTGTTTAATTGAGGATTTTTAATTTGTTCTTTTTCTAGTTTTTTTAGTTGCATGCCCAATTCATTAATCTCCTCTTTCACTATTTTATTCATGTAATCATTTAGAGATATAAAAATTCCCCTATGAACTGCTTTTGCTGAATCCTGTAAGTTTTAGTATGTTGTCTCACTATTGTCATTCTCTTGAATGAAGTTATTGATTGTCTCTGTGATTTGTTGTTTGACCCATTCATTCTTTAGGGTTAGATTACTTGATTTCCAATTAATTTTAGTCTATCTTTCCATGGCCCTTTATTACATATAATTTTTATTGCATCATGATCTAAAAATGATGCATTTAATATTTCTGCCTTTCTGCATTGGATTGTGAGGTTTTTATGCCCTAGTATATGGTCAATTTTTGTGTATGTGCCATGAACTGCCAAGAAAAAAGTATATTCCTTTCTATCCCCATTCAATTTTCTCCAGAAGCCTACCATATCTAACTTTTCTAAAATTCTATTCACCTCCTTAACTTCTTTCTTGTTTATTCTGTGGTTAGATTTATCAGAGAGAGGGAGGTTGAGATCTCCCACTAGTATAGTTTTGCTGTCTATTTCTTTCTGTAACTCCCTGAACTTCTCTTCTAAGAATTTGGATGCTAAATCACTTGGTGCATATATGTTTAGTAATGATATTACTTCATTGTCTATGGTGCCTTTTAGCAGGATGTAGTTTCCTTCCTTATCTCTTTTAGTAAGACCTATTTTTGCTTTTGCTTTGTCTGAGATCAGGATTGCTACCCCTGCTTTTTTTTTTTTACTTTAGCTGAAGCATAATATATTCTACTGTAGCCTTTTACCTTTACCCTGTGTGTGTCCTCCATTTCAAATGTGTTTCCTGTAAACAACATAATATAGGATTATGGTTTTTAATCCATTCTGCTATCCATTTCTGTTTTATGGGAGAGTTTGTCCCATTCACATTCACAGTTGTGATTATCATCTGTGGCTTTTTCTCCATCCTATTCCCCCCCCCCCATTATGCTTTTCTTTCTCTTTTCTCCCTTTCCCTCCTCAGTAGCATTTTGCTTTTGATCACCACCTCCCTTAGTCCCCCCCTTCTATTAGCCCCCTCCCTTTTCTTCCTCTTTACCCTTACTACTTCTTGTCTTCCTTCTATGCCCAAGTTAGATTTCTATACCTAACTGATTATGTTATTCCCTCCTTGAGCCAAATCTGATGAGAGTAAAGTTCAAACAGTGCTCATCTCTCTCCCTTCTTTCCCTCTACTATAATAGGTTTTTGTGCCTTTTCCTGTAAAGTAATTTACCTTTATCTGCCTCCTCCTTTCCTTCTCTCCCAATACAATCCCTTAATTATATCTGATTAATCCACTTACTTAGATGAATTTAACCCACTTAATTAGATTTTTTTTATCATTACATCAAAGTCAACTTATACCCACACCCTCTGTCTTCACCCTTTAAAAGGGTGTAATAACAATACAGTTCTCAAGAGTTAATAAGTGTCATCTTCCCTTGTAGGGATGTTAACAATTTACCCTTATTAATAACATGTTTTTTCTGTCCTGTTTATGTTTTTATGTCTCTCTTGAGTCTTGCATTTGAAGATCAAATTTTCTGTTGAGCTGTGGTCTTTTTTATCAGGAACATTTGGAAGTTCCCTACTTCGTTGAATGTCCCTCTCCTCCCTTGAAAGATTATGCTCATTTTTGCTGGGTAGTTGATCCTTGGTTGTAATCTAAGCTCCTTTGCCTTACAGAATATCATATTCTACACCCTATGATCTTTTAATGTAGAAGCAAGTAATCCTGCCTGTGGTTCCATGATATTTAAATTGTTTCCTTCTGGCTGCTTGCAGTATTTTCTCCTTTACCTGGTAATTTTGGAATTTGGCTACTATATTCCTTGGTGTTTTCAATTGATCTTTTTTAGGAGGTGATCTGCAGATTCTTTCCATGGCTATTTTACCCTCTGGTTCTAAGACCTCAGGGCAGTTTTCCTTGATGATTTCCTTAAAGATGCTGTCCAGTCTCTTTTTTCATCCTGGTTTTCAGGTAGACCAGTAATTTTTAAATTGTCTCTCCTGGATCTATTTTTTAGGTCAGTTGTTTTACCAATGAGGTATTTTATGTTTTCATCTATTTTTTCATTCTTTTGTTTCTGTTTGATTGATTCTATCTCTCTCATAGTCATTAGCTTCCACTTGCCCAATTCTAATTTTTAACAAATTGTTTTCCTCTATTAGATTTTATACCTCCTTTTCCATTTAGCCCATTTTATTTTTTAAGGAGTTCTTCTCCTCAGTGAGTTTTTGTGCCTCCTTTTCCATTTGGCCAACTCTGCTTTTTAAGGAGTTGTTTTCTTCAGTGTACTTTTTTTTTTTCCATTTGGCCAATTGTATTTCTTTTGGCGGGGGGGCTAGGCAATGGGGTTAAGTGACTTGCCCAGGGTCACACAGCTAGTATGTGTTATGTGTATGAGCCGAATTTGAACTCAGGTCCTCCTGAATCCAGGACCGGTGCTCTATCCACTGCACCACCTAGCTGCCCTCAGAACATCATATTCTAAGCCTTCTGCTCCCTTAATGTGGTAGTTGCTACATCTTATGTGATCCTTTCTGTGGCTGTTTCTGGCTTCTTTCTCTTTGACCTGGGCTATCTGGAATTTGGCTATAATATTCTGGGGGTTTTCATTTTGGGATCCCCTGTAGGTGGTGATTGGTGGATTCTTTCAATTTCCATTTTACCCTCAGGTTCTAGGATATTGGAGCAATTTTCCTTGATAATTTTTTGAAATATGATTTCTAGGTTCTTTGATCATTGCTTTCAGGTAATCCAACAATTATTAAATTATCTCTCTTTAATCTATTTTCCAGGTCAGTTTTTTTTTTTTAGACAATTGGGGTTAAGTGACTTGCCCAGGGTCACACAACTAGTAAGTGTCAAGTGTTTGGTCTGAGGCTGGATTTGAACTCAGGTACTCCTGACTTCAGGGCTGGTGCTCTATCCACTGAGCCACCTAGCTGCCCCCCAGGTCAGTTTTTTTTTTCTAGGAGGTATTTCACATATTCTTCTATTTTTTACAGTTTTTTGACTTTGTTTTATTTGTTCTTGTTGTCTCATGGAGTCATATATATCTATTCCAGTTGCCTGATTCTAATTTTTAAAAAATCATTTTCTTCACTGAGCTTTTGTACTTCTTTTTCCATTTGGTCAATTCTACTTTTTAAAGTGTTACTTTCTTCAGAATGTTTTTATTCCTCTGTTACCAAACTGGTAGCTGTCTTTTCATAATTTTCTTCTTTTGCTCTCATTTCTTTACCTAACTTTTCCTCTACCCCTCTTATTTGATTTTGAAAATAATTTTTGGCCTCTTCCAGGAATTCTCGTTGGGCTTGTGTCCAATTCACATTTTTATTTTCAGGCTTTGCTTGTAGCTCTTTTGACTTCATTGTTTTCTTCTGAGTTTGTGTCTTGAACTTCCCCATCAGCACAGCAGTTTTTTATGGCCAGATTCTTTGTTGTTGTTTGCTCATTTTTCACTCTATTTCTTGATTTGGAACTCTGTGTTAATGTTGGGTAATGTCTTAAGTTTCTGGCTTTTTCATACTGCTCTTCTCAGAGCTAGTTCTGAGGGTTTGGAAGCTTCTAGACTGGTGTGATCTGGGAAGAAGTGAGGTTGTTGTTCTCTTTTGTTCTGCACTCTTGTTTTCACCCAGGAAGGGCCCCTGACCCCATGGTATTGCAATTGGTACTGATCCTCAGGGTCCCTCTTCCCTTGGGTCCAGAAATAATACTATTCTTCAGAGTCTTAATACTTCTCAGCACTTCTACTCCCTCTTGACTGAAAGTGCTCTCCTCTGCCCTTAAACTCTGACTCAGAAGTAGGTATAGGGAATGGAGCTGCCAAACATTGTCTAGACCTGCACCCAATGTTAACATAAGGTTTCCCTGTAATCTTTTTCTGATTAATTACCAGGTCCCCTTACAATCTTTGGCTTTAGGGCTCCCAAAGCTGCTGCTATTTCTGTCAGTATCACCTAGTTCAGGGGTGAGGAACCTGAGTCCTAGTCCCGCTACTGGTGTTTCATCTATATGGGTTCCAGCCAGCTTCCACCTGTGTCACAGTTTGTCTTTCTGACTTGCCTTTGTTGTCTTGGCCTGGAAAAATGTCTCACTCTGACCTTTTGTTTGTCTTGCCACTTCAGAATTCAATTTGAGGCATTATTTTAATGTTTCAAGGGAAATTTTGGAAGAGTTCAGTTAAATGCTTTCTCTACTCCACCATCTTGGCTCTGCCCCTGCAAGTGTCTCATTTCTTTTCCCAATTTTTCCTCTACCACTCTTAGCTCTTTAATTCTGCCAGACATTCTTGTTGAGCTTGTGTCCAATTAGCATTTTTGTTTGAGGCTTTAGTTGTAGCTGTTTTCATGTTGTTGTCTTCTGAGTTTGTGTCTTGGTCTTCCCTTCTACCATAGTAGCTTTTTATCATCATTCTTTTTATTTTTTATTTTATTTTATTTATTTATTGCTGTTTTCTCATTTTTCCAGCCTATTTCCTGACTTTGAACATTATGTAAAAGTTGGGCTCTGCTTGCCTGGAGTGAGGAGGCACTGTGTCAAGCTTTAGGCTTTTTCATGCTGCTGTTTTCAGAGCTAGTTCTGAAGGTCTAAAAGTTTTTGGTGCTTCCAAAGTGGTGTGATGTAGTGACAGGTGTAGTCACTGCTTTCCTGGTCTGTACTTTGATCTTTACACAGGAAGGGCCCCTACTTTTTTGCATCTGCAAGTGCTAGTTATCCCCTTGGTTTGGGAACTGTAACCTGATCCACCTTTCCCCTGCAGCTGCAATTGCTAGTGCTCCTCTCTGCCCTGGAACTGCTTATTGGCAATAGAGCTGCCAATCAACAACACTTGCAACTAGTACCAGCCAAGGGACCTTTGTAATCTCTCTCCGATTGATCCTCTGACTCCCTTACCATCTCTGGGCTAAAAGATCCTGAAGGAGCTGCTGCTGCTACCACCTCCTCACCTCCAAAGCCTGCTGTTAGTGCTGCAGTCATTGTTCATGGGCTCTGGACATGCCTCCACCCCAGTGTCACAGATGTCTTCTGCCAACCTCCTAAGTTGTCTTAGTCTAAAAAAAAGTCTCACCTCAACCTTCTGTTGGTTCTGCTGCTCCAAAATTTGATTTGTTATTTTAAATTTGTTTGGAGGGGAATGTTGAGAAGGTTCAGCTGGGTTGCTACCAGTAATCCACTTTCTTGGCTCTGTCCCACTCCATATTTTATCACTTGGGATTTTTTTTAAATAGGGGAATGATCTGGTTAGAGATATTTTAAGAATATCAGTTTGTATGCTGTGTGAAGGATGAATTGAGAAGAAAGAAGATGGAGGCTAGGAAGATTAGAAAGATGGGGAGGGGCCAGTTATGAAGAGCTTGCACAATGCCAGTGAGAGATGATGAAGTCCTAAACTAGGATATCAGCTAGGTAACTGGTGGGACATAACTTTGCAAATACTAGGGTAAAGGGTTTGAAGGAAGAGGAAAGGATGAATCCAGAGTTGGGAAGCTGAGACACTGGAAGATATTGTAGTGTCCTCAATATAAAGAGGGATGTTTGGAGAAAGGAGGGGTTTAGTTTAAATTATATATTGGATCTGCTGAATTTTCAATAATTCCAGTAGACAGAGATGGGGTGGGGGTGGGTCTGTTATAATATCGGAGGGCAATTAAAGGAAAGTAGAAAGGTGATTTTACTGGAAATTTTTGAAAAATGGAAGAGAGCTGAGAGAAATTCTAATGTCTGGCATGCAAGCCTCAGTCTTGCACTTGAATTAGCTTCTCCCACCTCAGTGCAATCTTGAATGCCTTGGACGAGTTCCTCCTGCATTCCACCTTTCAGGTCCTCCCCCAGGACACCCCACTTCTCCCCTAATGCCTGCCTTCACAGAGACTCTTCCCCCTCCGGGCACGGGGCGGCGCTGATGAGTCAGAGCTGAGTCTATGGTTCCTTTTAGCCCTCCTTTCCTTCATTTTTTCCTGGCAGCCACTCCTGCTTCCAGGCGCTGCTATAGTAACAGAGGGGCGGGGCCTGCTCTGGAGGAGGAGCTGCGCTGCCCCTGCCCTCGCCCCAGTTGTCTCTGGACTGGGCCTAGGCCTGCAGGTGCTCCTAGTTGGGCTGGATTCCTGTGCTGATCCCTTTCTCTTCCGGCAGCCCGAGCTCCTCCCTGTGCTCAGTCCCCATCTCCTGTTCCTCCAGGCTCTGCCCCAGAGCCGCTACGCCACCCCGGCAGTCCTCCTGGACCGCCTACCCCAGCAGCTGGACAGCGCCGTCCTTTGCCTCCTGGGCAGCTCGCTTCAGCCTGGGCCTGGCTTTTCCCAACACCCACCCCACGGACCCCCGCTGGTGGCCTTTGCCAAAACCGCCCCTTCCCCCACTCCGGGTCCTCTTGGTACCTTTCCTCCCTCTCTCCCCGCAGCTCGAGTTGACGTCGTGTCTAGCATCTTCCAAGCACCACCACCTGCCCATCCATCCTTCTCCCTTGAGCTTCACCAAAGGTAATTCTGGGCTCTTGCTCCATCTTTTCCAAACCCTGGTCCTACCCACCTGCTCCCCATGTAACAGAGCTAAGCTTTTTGCTTGCCATCACCATCCCCACCCTGCTTCCTGTATACCCTCCTTTGGCCAAGTACCCTCTGCAAGCTCCTAGTTTTACCCATTCCTCATTCGTGTAAAAACCCCAGTTCCTGCCCAGCTGTGGCTTCTCTCAGCTTAGCTCATGCTCTCTTTTCTACTATACACCCTGCTCAGATAACAGAACATCCTCTTGATTGCTCTGGGACCCAGAAGGTCTTTAGTCTTGGGTGGGATAAGGTAGCTGCTGAGGAGCTTGTTTCCTTCCTTTCCTTTATAGGTTAAGCAGAAGGCCCCTTCCTCACCTTCCCTTTCTCTGGCTCCATGGCAAACAAGCCTGAGGAATGGAGCACCCAACTCTCCTACCTTGTTCTAGGAGTAGTCTCTCTGCATTCTGCTGTGCACACTGCCAGGGTGAGTGGCCCAGTATCAGGGGGTGGAGTTTTGAAAAGTTTTATATATATATATATATATATATATATATATATATATATATATATATTTTATTTTTATTTTTTTTTGCTGAGGCAGCTGGGGTTAAGTGACTTGCCCAGAGTCACACAGCTAGTGTTATGTGTCTGAGGCTGAATTTGAACTCCAGTACTCCTGACTCCAGAGCCAGTGCTCTATCTACTGTGCCAACTAACTGCCCCAAAAAGTTATATTCTTTTACCTCATCAGAGGTCATAGAATACCTCAGTGGAAATCTTTGGATACTATAGGCTGGGTGGTGGGAGGGCCAAGCAGTTTCTCTTGACCTTTCAGGCTACAGAGATTGTTTTTGGACCATGTGTAGGTTAATCAGTTCCATTTTAGTCTGGCCATGTAAGAGTGTGAAGAGGATGTGTGATGCATGTAGATTCAAGTGGAGAAAATTAGTGTAAATGTTGGTGGATGGGAATGGACAGGAAATTGAGTATAAAGTTAGAGGAACAACTTCTGGTTCTGGGCTCCTCAGAGGGTGGTATTATAATGGTCCCTTCTTGTCCCAATGACTTAATTTTCCCTTTCCCCATGTTGCCAGGTGAATCGAGGGGCTGCTGCAGGTTTCCTACTTCAAGCCCTAGCTGCAGCTGCTGCATTGGTTCCAGGTCCCCAGCCAGATACCAATAACCAGATGGGAACCTGGATGGCCACAGTCGTTGGCCTTCCTCTCTTGGCCTTTGATTTCCATTGGGTGAATGGAGACCGCTCTACGGCCAATCTGCTTCTAGGGGGTGGTATGGTCCTGGCCATGGCTGGGGACTATCTGGGCACAGAGACCCGGGCTGTGGCTGGTCAAGCTGTGGCCCTGGTGGCTGCAGTAACTATCCTCATTGTGTCTGTCTTCACTGTCAACACTTACGGAATGGGTGGTGGTGTGGTATTAGGTGCAGCCAGTCTCATGAGTCGACTGGAGGAGGAGACTCTACTGCTATTTCTCCAAAAAGAAGATGCATGCCGATGGGCCCTGGCTGTGGGGAGTTGGGCTTATCGTTGGGCTCTTCACACTCAGCACTTGGAATTGGATTGACCACTGCCTGGGGCAGGTGCAAGCAAGACCCCTTCAGGAGCAGATGATGCCTAGAGGTACCAACTCGATTCTGAGGATGCCAGTGAGGCTACCTGGACAGGTGCTGGATCCTGTGGGACTTGTGTTGGAGGAAAAGGCAAGGCAGGTGTGTGTGCTGGGGGCTACTTATTATTGTTAACTCTTTCTTGTACTGTGCTGTCATCCACATCTCTGGGGGCTTGTATGATCAGAAACTCAGGCTAAGTCAGGGAAGTGAGAGAGTTTTCTCCCATCATCTGTTGTCATCACCTTCTGGCTGCCTCCTTCCTCCTGTACTTTCCTGCTCCATTCCTCATTGGCTAGCACCTTCCTATGGGGTTAGCTGCCCAAGTTTTTTCTTTGCTGAAGAAATACAACCCCAATGATTGCTGGAATATGGCAAGGGGATTGGCACACCCTGGACAAGGAAGGAGCCTGTGGAGATGGAGTAGGTGTCTTGCTAGTAAGGGGCTCTGCCCAGAGTGGGTTTTCTAGAACCATCTCCCTCATAGTCCCTTCCTAGAGCCCCAAGACCTCAGTATTTCCCTACACACAGGGAATGGTACTCCGTTTGGTTGAGGGTTGGCGTGAGGAAGGAATATTGCAACCCTTGGGACCTACCTTCTCATTTTCCTCTTACCAAGGATGGAACATCGAGGGACATATGAGTTTTATCCAAAGGGCACTGTTTTTGGCTGAACTTGTATATGGGACAGGAGAGGAATCTGCCTTCTGCCTTTCAGTGACGTTTTAATAAATATTATGGATTATTAGGGAAATGTGAGTCTGCCTGTTCCTGAAGGTAACCTGGCCATTTCTGTTCCATGTACTTAATCCCCATATGGCCAAGGCTAACTCCAGACCTGAGCTCAGGGGCAGAATAGGCTGTAGTCTCAAACTACCTAGCAGGGTGGCCCTAGGGTGGTGGAAAAGGAGGAATATTGGATTTAGGGTACCCAATCCCTTTCAATGAAGAAATCTTTCCTGAGGTCCCACATTTCCCAGCAGTCACCATTTAACCACTTGGAGTTAAATAAATACAGTATTCCAAGTTCCCAGTATTGGGATCTATGTTTTGTCCCTCCTTCTTCCCACTCCAGCTATGGGGCGAGATTCATGTATTCATGTATTCAATAGACCCACTAGGTACCTTCTCTGTGAAAGGGACCTCTTTTAGAAGGAGATGGGGGAGGCAGAGGGGGGGGAGGAGAGGGAGAGAGAGAGAGAGAGAGATATTAGAGATTAGAGACACTGGTTCTGCCTCCCTGCTCTATTCCTTCCCCTAAGTGCCCCCACTCTCAGCTTATAGTCTAGAACTGGATATAAGAACAATCAGTATTAGTCAAAGACACAACCCCTCCCTGGGTTAGCATTCTTTTCTGAAGTTACTTTGCTCATGGATGTTGGCTTGTAATCAAGACCTATGTCATTCCTCTGCTTGAGAATGTTTAGTGTGTAAACACTGCCTATGGGATAAAATACAAACTCCTTAGTCTTCCTCAAAGCTACATTTCTGACCTTATTTCACACTGTATCTCTTCATGGATTCTACATTCAAGCCAAATTAGACCCCAATTCCCATTTTTTATTACATTCCCACAAAGTGTATCTCATGCCAGAAACGTCTCCTCCTCTCTCCCTGTTGAAGCCCAGATCATATACCACCTCCCCCATGAAGTCTTGCACCTCAGATTTTCTTAGACACTTTATCTGGACCTCTCTTTTGCCTCTTTCAAATTCTACTTGGCATCACACTTATTTGTGTACATGCCATATTCTCTCTAGTAGATCTTAAGCTTTTTTTTCCACATTTATCTTTGTACCCCCCAGTGCCAAGCAGATAATAGGCACTTAATGCATTTTTTCTTTTCTTTCTTTTTTTTTTTGGCTAGGCAATGGGGTTAAGTGATTTGCCCAGGGTCACACAGCTAGTAAGTGTTATGTGTCTGAGGCCATATTTGAATTCAAGTCCTCCTGAATCCAGGGCTGGTGCTCTATCCACTGCGCCACCTAGCTGCCCCTAACTTAATGCATTTTTTAAAAAATAAAATTAAAGGCTAGAGTAGTGGTATAGACAGGAAATTCCATAGGAATACAGAGAAGGGAGAGATTCTTATAGTTGAAGTATCTAGAGAAGGTTACATGAAAAAGTAGGCATTTGAGCTGGGCCTTGAAGAATGCACAGGATTTCAGTAGATGATTCTAGATAGAAGGAATGGCAATGAGAAAACACGAGGAAAACAAGAAAGCCTAAGTAAGGGTTTGAGGAGTGATTTGTAAGCTAGTTTGACTGGAAGGTAAATTGAGATGACTAGTAATTGGGATGAGATTATGGTGGACTTTGAAATAGCTCAGGCAGGATCTAAGTCCCGTTCAGGAGCTGGAGACCTTAATGGGGAAGTAGGCCTCCACCACTTCCTACAGCAGGCTTCTTATCCTGTCAGAGTTCACACAGCACTTTATCTTGCACTTTTTCAATGTACTTCTGTAATACTGTATATTACAATTACTTTTAAAATTATTTATTTAATTTTAGTTTTCAACATTCACTTCCATAAGATTTTGAGTTTTAAATTTTCTCCCCCTTCCTCTCCTCCCCCCTCCCAAGATAGGGTGTAATCAGATATAGGCTCTACTTTGTATATTACAATTATAAGTATGATTGTGGGGGCAATGTGGCATGGTGGATAGATAGCCAGCCTTGGGACCAGGAAAGTTTGAGTCAACATCCTACTTCTGACACATGGTTGCCAAGTCACTCAACCTCTTAGTATTCTAGGCAATTCACTAGGATTATAAATTGCACAGGTGCTGACAGGTTAAGAGTCACTTGGGAGCTCTCAATAATAACGAAATCACAAATCTTTTCCTTATTCCTAGATATATCTTTTGCTCCTACAAGACTGAACTTCATAAGGGGAGGGACCTTATCTATGTTTCGTATCTCCTCCCTCCCCCATTACAGTGCTCAGCATATAGGCACTTAGTATATATTTCATTTATTGCATTGGGAGAAAAGATGCTACCCTGGCCTGGTCCCCATCCATCATATTTGAGATCCTTATGCCCTGGGACCCTCACCATTCATGCTGATATCTATTAGCCAGCCAACTTGGGGGAGGGGAAAAGGTTTTTGTTGTTCAGTCGTTTTCAGTCGTGTCCATACAATCAGTATTAGTCAAAGACAATCCCCTCTGAAGTTACATTCCCAACTCCAGGCATGGTGGTACCTAAAATTTTAAAGGGAACTTAATTTATCTCCCTCCAAAGGGTCTTTAATTAACGCAGGCCCTCAGTCACATCTGCTAACCCCAGTCTGGAGCTCTACCACCCCGAGAGATCAGGAAGCTGCATCTCAAAGGCGGCCCCCAGTCCCAAGCTTACAAGAAAGAGCTCCTCTAAAGAGGCTTAAGGTGAGAAGGTTTGGGATGCGGGAACATTATTTCCGGAGGAAAGAGTTCAGGCCCCGCCCACTGCCTGTCATTGGGTGGATAAAGGACGTCTTCGCCCAACCACTAACAGTCCACCAATGGGAATCAGCAGGAGAGGCGTGGGCCCTAGAGAAGGCGTGGCTCAGGCCAGATAGCCTTAGCTTGACTTCAAAATTGCGCTGGGATTCTGAGCTTCTGTCTTCCACTCCGAGCCCCAGGGGTTCCTAGCTTGGCCTTCTCTCCCCAGGTGGTCTGGGCAGGGTTTCCCTGGGGCAAGGAGGGCCAGCCCCACTCCCTCTGCAAGGCTCGAGGGAGACCCAAACGTGCTGACACTCTGACCTCCCTCAAGTGAGGGAGAAGCATGCTATGCTACCGGCCTGGGACATCGCTGAGGAAAGGGCCCGGGCTGGCTGGGAGCCTCACCTCCAGGGTCTGGAAAGTCGGCACAATCCCTTTCTTCTTAAACAGTCCAGAGGGGCGGGGAGTGAAAAACTGTGGGAAGCCAACGACTTCTTACCCCCGAAGGCTCAGACCAGGGAAGGGAGAAGTTTGTAGTCCTCTGCCTTCCAACCCTTTCTCAGTCTCTTCTACTCTCGTCCTCCGCTCTTCATTGGCCCCACCCCCTCGAGCTCTGCCTCTTCCTGTCCTCTGAGGTAGGGCGGGGCAGGAGCCTAGGAGAAGGGCGAGGAGGGAGCGGGGTCTCTGAGGTTCCCGCCTCCTCGCGCCGATTGGCCGCAACTGGAGTTCCAGCTCCAGGCTTCGATTTCCCCCCCAGCCCCTCCCTCTCTCCCCTCCCCCTCTCAAGAGGCACACTGATTGGTGGAGGTTTCGGGGGTCACGTGATGGGCGTCGCCGCCACCGCCTCCACGGGGGGTGGGGGGGGGGGGGAGGGAGCGGGCAGTGAAAACAAAGATGGCGGCGCTGCCGGTTTTGGTGTCTGCATCTGGGTCTAAGGCAGCAACTGACGCGGCGGCGACGGCGGCAGTACTTTCGAGAAGACGCGCGGGCGGCCGGGCCCTCTGAAGCGGCAGCGGCGGCGGCGGCGGCGGCGGCGGCAGCGGCAGGAACGCGCGGTGTCCCTAACCCCCTCCCCCTCGGGCGGTGGCGGCGGCGGCGGCGGCGGCAGGAGCAGCAGCAGCAGCAGCAGCAGCAGCAGCGGCGGGAGCGCGCCCGGCTCTGCCTGGCGGCTGCGGTGGGATGTCCGGGGCTGAGGAGGCCGGGGGCCCAGCGGCGGCAGCGGGGGGACCCGCGGGTTCCGGGGCCGGGCCCCCGGGCGCCTCCGCCATGGCCGTGTCCGTGTCCGTGCTGGGAGAGGCGGCGGGGCCCGGGCTCCCTGATGAGGCGGGCCTTCCAGCGGGCCGCCCGCTGCCCCTACCCGAGGCCGGCGGCGACCCAGATGCGCCGCCCAAGAAGCGGCTGCGGGCGGCCGAGGCGGAGGCGGCGGCGGCAGCGGCGGCCTCGGCAGCGACGGCTTCGGCTTCGGCGTCCGCGGGGAGCGGCAAGCTGGAGGAGCGCCTGTATTCCGTGCTGTGCTGCACAGTCTGCCTGGACCTGCCCAAGGCCTCAGTCTACCAGGTACGGCCGGGGTCCTTGGCAGGGACCTCAGCCCCTCACTCCGGCTGTCCCCCTTGCCTCCCTCGGGAATACGGGCACACGGCACACACCAGAACCCTGACCCCGTTCCCTGCCCCCCCCTTTATTGTTTCCTCGCCAATCTCTTAGTCTGTCTTCCAGCCCCCACTACTTTGAGGGATTCCTACACCCTTTCTCCTGTCTGGAAGTACCAATACCACCCATGTATTCGCCATCCCCACTTCAGGCATTGTCATAGGGAACCCCTTCCCCTCCCCTCCTCTCTTCTCCCCCAATCTAGTTTTTCTTTATCTCCTTCCTTAGTTTCCCCAGACTGGGCCCCACCTTCCCCATCGTGTCTACTACGCCATCCTCCCCGTATTCTTTTCCCTAGCTGCTGCTCACATACACACCTCCATTTCACCTTAGGCAACTTCATCTTCTCTTTTCTCTTCCATCGCCCTCCCCTCCCCCCATTCTCCCTGAGGGGAGCTCCCTCAGCCTGGATCTCCTATGATTTTTACCATTTCTCTTCCCCTCATTTTTTTTATTTCCTCCATTCGGCCCCCCTCGTCCCCCTAATTTTCCCCTTTTCTTAGTAGTCTCGTCTTTCTTCTGTTGTTCCCTTAGAGGCTTCCACCACCTGACCTCCTACCATTTTTGACAACCCTATCTCATATTCACATCATCTTTAGGAATCTTATAATAACCTTATTTTTCCCATAGACTGTCTTGCCTCCACCCTTTGGAATTCTCATTCCCTTCTATCCCCTAATCTGATTCCCTGCAGTCCTTCGACCTATCCCTTCCTTCCCTGATCCTTATCACTCTACTACTTCATCTGTCTATATTTTGCCTTTCATTCACCCCCACAAGCATCCTGGTGATGCAAAGAAAACCAGGGTAAGGGAAGAATGTAAATAAAGATTAATAAATATAAAGTAATTTCAGCAATATTCACCTTATCGATTTTGGTCACCTCATGCCACCCCAATATCGGTTTATTCCCGGAGTCTAGCCTGATACTACAATTCCTACTCCAGCCTCCCTGGTTTTAAACACTTCCTCTATACCCCATTCCTTACTCTCTCTTTGTAGCTACTTCCTCAGTAAAGCAGCATCCCTTCCTCCCTCCAAATCTTGCTGATTTCGTGCTCATGTCAGTGCTTTTTTCCTGACTCTAAAACTTCTTGCCTTATCCCCCCACTATGTAATCCAGCCTTCCTTTCCTTATTCTCTCCACTAGTTCTTTAATATCACTCCCCTTAATCTCTTTTCAGATGGGGGAGATGCTCCCTCCTTCACACTTGGTTGATGCTCTCCATATCCCCACCCCCAATTTCTTGGTGGTGGGGTGGGGCTCTGTGAATGTTTCATTTCTTACTGGGGAGGCTGGAGAGTGAGCAGGGCAGAAAAGCGTCTACTAGGGTCCTTCTTCCGCTTAGGGTAAATGAGACTATCCTCTCCCTATCCAATGTTTCCTGTAGGGTTGGTTTTTACCACCCTTATGTCCCTGTTATTGTGCCAAACATTCCTTGTGTGACCCTGCAGAAAGAAAAAATGTAGCTTATTCACCCTGATTTTCACCCTTGGGGACAGAAATATCTTTTCTCTCCATGTTTTTCCCTGCCTGATTCTTCCCCCTCTCCTCAGTGTGGCTTCAGAGTCCTTTCACCCAGAATTTGTTAAACGTTCTTTTGACCTCATTTTACCTTCCAGACTTCTTACCTCAAGTCATAAAGTCGAAGGCTCCCTCATAACACCTGATTGGTTCTTGGATTTATGGGCCCCTTTTCTCTTCTAGCCGAACCCAGTGTGTCCTATCTGAGGCTATCCCTTCCCCAAATCTGTACTTTAATTCCCTTCTCTTCCAACCCCAACTATATTCCCAGTCTTCTGCTTCCTTTCTCCTGGAATGAGGAATGATAACTTTTCCCCTCTCCTTTCTCCCACCTATTGTTCGTTGTTCTAATTTGATTTCATCCTCTACCTTCCTTGAACAAAACAAAACCAGCCAGATATAAGTATGACTCTCAGAAGTATATCTTCTCTATACCTACTCCTTTCTCTCTCATACATAGACTAAGCTTGGTACCTTCTCACCACCCTTACGGCCAATTTACGCACCTCCATTTGGGGAAGCTAGCGATATCAGGCCTTGAGCCTCATATGTAGATAAAAGGACTTTTGGTGGGAGGGGAATTTGAACACACATCTTTTCTGGATGGAAAGATACTCATGTATTAATGTGTACTCTTTAGTTCCTTAGGAAATAGACCATTGGTTTGGCTCTCCTGAGATCTTACTTAGGGAATATAGCATTCATTCTCCACTCCACCCCCCCCCTTTTCTAATTCTCTTTCCCCTCCGTCTGAAAAGCTCTAGTTGGATCCGTAGGAATCAGGATTGTAACCTGAGAACAGTGAACAGTATTTTGGCTTTGGAGTCTATGAGGCTTCTTTTGGAGGCTTGGCTTGCACTTGGTAGAAGTGAGATTGGCAATTGAAAGAAAAGGGGGAGATACTCTTTCTCTTCTCCCCCTTAATTCTTTGCCCTTCTACCTGGCAGGAGATTGAGACAGGTGGGAATGTCTTGGCAGGACTCCAGAGCTTGGGGTGGACAGATACTGTAAATAGTGTAGGCTTCTCCAGAGTCACCACATATCTCGTCAAGTCTTGCTGTTTTTCTTTTCTGGCAATGGGGTGGAGGGCCTGTTTTTGAGATTGAGGCTTCATTTCCTTGGAGATGGGAGACTAAGGCAAGTGTTTCTCCAGTCTTAGTGCTGGGATTATGCTGAGAGGTTCTGGGGTTTGAGATAGTTCTTGAACCTTTCTGTGATTATCAACATGTTATTTCTCCCATCCAGGCTTTGGTATAAATAAACCTATGTGTGATTGTTCCTGAATGTTACAGGCCTTTATTGTGCCAGCAGTGTTCCCCCCTTAGCCTCCGAGGCTGGTATTAGAATTTGAAGCAGAACCTTGTTTAAAAAATATTATAATTCAAGTTGAAGGGGTGATTTGGGAGGGTTGTTTTTAGATGGTAAGACAGAAATAGGGAGAATTCCAGAGAAAGGGTTTGGGGATTACCTCTGTGGGGCTGAGCCAGTCATCAAAATGCAAAGGTCATTGCTGCAGTGACGTTACACTTTGCTGAGCTTGCCCTAAAAATATCCTCCTGGTGTTTTAAGAGGATCCTTCTGTGATTGCTCTGTTTGGGGTGAGAGCAAGTCTGGGCAGCTTCCTTTTTCCCCGGGAGGGGGAGGTCATGCTAGCTTTTAACAGCAGCCTTCATGGGGAAAAGCATAATTTGTGTTGACAAGTTGTCCAGACATAGGCAAGTTGTGACTGCTCTTAAAATGGCTGCTAATTCTGAAAATAAGGTCTACCAGCCTTCTCTTACTGATAACCTCCTTCTCCATAAAGCCCACTGTCAGTACATAAAGTGGGACTGGAGCTGTAAGTAATTCTGCAATACTTTTCTGCAAAAGACACTGTGTAGAATTTCCAGGGAGACTGTCAAGTTTGTACAACAGCTAAACATGGGCTGTAGCTCACCACACTATATGCCTGTTCGCTGACAAGATGCTCTGAAGCTCCTGGACTGAGAGGTCTCTAGTTGAGACCTGACTTTGACCTTAAGGATGAGGTAAAATGGGAAAAAGAGTCCTGCAGCAGTCGTGGCCAGCTTGTTGCTTTTAAGGCTGAGAGGGCAGCCTTAGGGCTCCAGGGCAATGGTCTCTACCTATAGACCTCAAGCTGGGTCCTTGACAAGTAGGCAGATTGAGCAGGTGGCTGGGCCCTCTTGGTCAGACCGGTTAAAACCGGTCTGACTTGTTTTCTGTAGTTGTGGTATTCCCATTTATTAGTAAACACTTAACTGGCCAGCCTAGTTAGGAAAATTAAAAAGTCCAAACTATTCCAGCCTAAATGGCAATAAGGTTCTTCTCTAGAAGCATATGGCAGAGTTGAGGCACTGCTGTTTGCCTTTTTTTGTGCCTCCATTAACATTAGTGTCATTTTATCCATGGTGTATGGTAGTCCCTTCAGAAGCTATGCATATTATTGTTGTAAGGTAGATTTTGGCTGTTGAGGTTTCTTACCTTAAGATTGATACATAAGGATGATCCTGAGCCTCTCCTCTGTTTCTTAGTGTTGAGACCAGCATGAAATAGAATACTGACCATTTCAAGCCCTTAGAGGAGCACCAAAGCTATCCTTTCTGTATTTGTGCAACTTAGAGATTTAGGATGACTAGAAGCCCATTATTGAATGTGCCAAATTTTGGAAATCTCATTCATAAGAAAGACTGCCTTCAGAGGTCACTGGAGAAGATTTGGGAATGAGCAAGAAATGTGACTTCTGTTTAATTTCAAGAGATTATATTGTGGTGCACCTTAGTTTGCATATGTTCTATTTGTACATAGAAATATTATGTAATCCCAAATCAGGTGGTGAGTAAACACTGTGAATAGCAGGACCTCATGAATTGGGCCTCCCTTTGAAGGCAGCAAGTCCTGCCAGAGCTCAGAGCTCAGGATAGTGAGAAGCATGAGTTGTAAACTGGTTGGATGATGGCACTGGATTGGCATGAGTGTCCTCTGGGTAGCTGGTGGAGGATTTGTTTTAGGGGGTTAGTAGATCCACATCTTCAGCTGACAGGAGAGCCAGTGATTTGGGCTAATATATACTGTGCCTTAGACATACCAAACTAAATTGACATGACCTCTGTTTGCCTATGGTGTGAAGTGAGCAATCTTGTTCAGGGACACCCCAAGTGTCGAACGTTTGGTGAACAAAGGAAAGAGGCTAGTATTTTTTTTTATATATATAAATATATATTGTTAGCAAACTCAGAAGGTCTGTTAGGAGTGGAGGGAAATAGGTCTTAACTAATCAAGGGGCATCAGGTGGATTGTTAGTGTCAGAGGCAAAGACCAACGCAACTAATTGTTGCTCTGAGCCAGTGTTTTGGACACTGAGGTATCAGTTTTAGTAACCATTTAATGAGTCTGGTGATGGATTGATCCAGAGTGATGGGGCCACTCTGGGACTCTACCTAGAGTGGCAAGCTAAATGGGATAACTTTCTGGGGACCATGTGTATTTTGTTCTCAGTAACAGTAGTATCCTTAAGTAAACAGTGATATGGGGGGGGGGGATGGATTTGGAGTAGAGGACCTAGGTTCAAGTTCTGCCTCTCTGTTTGACCTGGGCCAAATAATAAAACTTCTCTAAGTCCATAATTTCCTCATGTTTAAAATGAGGTTGTACTAAATGACTTCCAAGGTCCCTTTCATCTTTCAGTCTTATGATTTAAGACATGTCTTATGATAAATTTTTCTTTCTTCAGTTCTCAGTCCTTTTCTAAGTCTTAACCTCAGCTTTTCAGATAGTCAATCCTGATGGTAAGGAAGTGACCACTAATCCAACAAACACTGTTTAAACTCCCACTTTGTACAAAGTAAGGACAGCTAGGCGGCACAATGGATAGAGTGCCTGGCCTTATCTTCCTGAGTTCAAATCTGGCCTTGGATACTTACTAGGTGTGTTACCCTGGGCAATCCTGTTAACACTGTTTGCCTCAGTTACCTCATCTATAAAATGAGCTGGAGAAGGAAATGGCAAACCACCTTAGTATCTTTGCCAAGAAAACGCCAGTCGGGTCATGAAGATTTGGACACAACCGAAAAATGACTGAACAAATTGTACAAGGTATTTGTCCAGGAAGACAGTCAAGGCAGCTGATATATTTACTTGGAGGTGGTCACACCCCTACCATTTGGGCAGCTACCATCTTTCTTGTGGTAGGAAACACCTATACATTTTAAATAATTGCTTCGGTTTGTATTTTAGCTCTTTAAAGTGCTGTTCTACACATTATTTCATTTTCGCAAATGCTCTGTGAAAGTGGTTTGTGATAAGTGGCGTCATCCTCATTTTACAGATGAGAAAACTGCATGATGCTCAGTAAAGTTAATTGCTTTTACCTGAAAGAGGCTGTGACCCAAGTTGAGAGGCTTTTCTAGGGGTCTTTCTGTGATCTATTCCATTTCAACTTAACAGACATTTAAAAAAATATTTTAAACATAACATCTAATAAAATGAGCATTTCCATATACAAAGTAGAAAAGGAGAACTGTTTATGGTACTGTGGATATTGTATACAATTTGCTTTTCCTTTTAATCATATAATAAATTCAAAATGGAGCTTTCAAAGCTGTCCTGTTTGTGTTACCTTCTGCATTCTTAAGTGATTCAATGATCTCCTTTTCTGTTGTTTTTTTGAAACCCTATTGCTATCTAACTCCCCCCTTTACCAATTTCTTCCATTGAGGAAAATAATAATTATAGCTAGCATATAATAAAATAATAATAGCTAACACAATAATAGGTATAGTGCTTTAAAATTTGCAAAACCCTGTACAAATATCTCTTTATCACACCAATCCTGTG
The DNA here is from genome assembly GCF_900497805.2 of Vombatus ursinus. Lineage (NCBI taxonomy): Eukaryota > Metazoa > Chordata > Mammalia > Diprotodontia > Vombatidae > Vombatus > Vombatus ursinus. The sequence goes on from NW_020952097.1 coordinate 489,265, forward strand.
AAGTAGGTCCTATTATCTGTCCCCTTTTTTCGTTTGAGGAAACTGAGGTAGACTGGTTAAGTGATTTGCCTGAGGTCACAGAACTAGTAAGTATCTGAGGCTGGGTTTAAACTCAGGTCTTTCTTATTCTAGATCCAGGGCTCTGTCTACTCGATCACCTAGCTGCCATTGGGAAGAAAAAGGAAAAACAAAACTCCTTCAACAAACACTTATTAAGGGCCTACTTTATACAGAGGTGGTGCTGGGTGCTGGAAGAGATGACACATAGTAAGTTCTTGATCCTCATGGAATTTGTCATTTTGTATATGACACATACTAGATATAACTATAAAATCCAGTAATGTAAGAAAGGTAAATGTATCCTGTGAAGGTGAGAATGTCATTACTGAGTTGGTGGGAACCTGAGAAGACTTCATAAAGTAGGTAGCATTTGACCTGGACTTGAAAGGATAGGTAAGAATTCAGCAGGTGGAAGGATGAAATTCCAGGCATAGGAGCAGTGTGAGCGAAGGTTTGGAGGCAAGAAAGTATAGTACATGAGTAGTGAGTAGCAAGTAGTCCAGCTTGACTACAGCACAGAGTACATAATAGAGAGGCTAGAAAGACAGTGTATTGCCATATAATGGAGGGCCTTGAATGCCAGGTTGAGACTTTTAAAATTTTACTACCTCAGCAATAGAGAGCTGTTTAAAGGTTTTGAGCAGAGGACTGGCATGAACAAATAGACCTAAGTTTGGCAGCATGTGAAAGGTAGACCAGAAGAGGGAAGAGTAGAAGAAAAATTTCCTCAAAGCCACAGGTCTGCATACCTTTCCACTAAAAGACAGTCCTAGCACCCTTGAGATTGTGTCCATCCCTGGCAATGCAAGTTTGGGTATTTGTGCGTGCCCGATCTTTTACAGTTAGTCGTTGTTGCCTTAGACCTCACCTTATCTAGGGAATTAAGAATGCCATTGTTAGATCTACTACAAACTGAATGAGCCATTTAGAATGGTTAGGATAAGTTCTCTCACATTTAGACTCTCCTGGTATTAATCTGGAATGCTAGTCATTTGGAATCCCCTTCCACACTCTTCAGGGGAAGCTTTAAATGGAGTTGAATCAAGGACTTTTTTGCCAGCCAAAAACAAGGTTTATTGAAGATTCGCCGTATTAGCTAGACTCTTAAGGAATCTGAGCATCTATGGCCTATTAGCTAGATTCTAAGAATCAGAGCATCTTAATGGAGACAAGATGGACTTTATATACAGGAAGACTGGGAGGGATCTAGGAGTGGCCAAGTAGTCAATGAGGTAATAGAATTACAGGGAAATGGAGCCTAGATGGGACCTAGGGTGGGAAGTGGCCTGGGGCCATAGGGAGGCAAGACAATGGAGGGGAGATTGGGTGTGGCCACAGTGAAAGGCCAGTTGATGGGATTATAGCCTCCGGTGAACACCAGAGATTTGGCCTCCTGGGAAAGTCCCAAGCCTTGCAGCCAAAAACAAGGTTTATTGAAGATTCGCCATATTAGCTAGACTCTTAGGAAATCTGAGCATCTATGGGCTATTGGCTAGACTCTAAGAATCAGAGCTGAATCAAGGATTATTGACAGATTTACTTTTTTAGAAAGCGAGTGCAAGATTAGGCAGATTCAAAGCTGCCATTCTGGCTTGCAGGGTGGAAAATAGTCTGATCACACCATCTTCCCAGGAAAAAAGAGGGTCTTTATGGTTCCTGAGGAATTACTAGTTTGCCTTCTTCATCATCTTTTTTGTGTATGTGTGTTTTGTTTTTGTTTTTTCGAGGCAATCGGGCTTAAGTGACTTGCTCAGGCTCACACAGCTAGTGAGTATCATGTGTATGAGGCTGGATTTGAACTCCGGCTCCTCCTGACTCCATGGCCAGTGCTCTATCCACTGAGCCATCTAGCTGCCCGATAGTTTGCCTTTTGTCTGTTTGGTCTACTTTCCAAATATATATGTTTACATGATTTCACATAAATTAATATAAAATTTATTCATGTAAAATTCACATAAAAAAATTAAAACTTCAACTTGGGACTTGCCACTAAGCATCCTCTTTAATCACATTTGGTTCTATTAAATCATTGTCAAAAATGATAGAAGACCCTGTGAGGGTGTTCTGCTTTGACAGTTTCCATGTAGACGGGGGTTTTGTTTGTTTCTTTTGTTTGTTTTTTTTTTTTTTTTGTTAATGACTCTCGATCTTGGTTTGAATTTTTTTGATTTTTTAAAAGATTATTTATTTATTTATTTTTGTTTTTGGCATTCAATTCTATGAGATTTTGAGTTGTAAATTTTCTCCCCCTCCCTCTCCTCCCCTGCCTTCCCCAAGATGGCATGCAATTTGATAATAGGCTATACATATACATTCGTATTAAACATTTTCACATTAGTCATGTTGTAAAGAAGAATTAGAACCAATGGGAGACACCACAAGAAAGAAGAAACAAAAAAAAAAAAGAGGAAATAGTATGCTTCCGTCTGCATTCAGACTCCATAGTTCTTTTTCTAGATGTGGATAGCATTTTCCATCATGAGCCTTTTGGAGTTGTCAGATCTTTGCATTGCTGAGATGAGCCAAGTCTATCACAGTTATCATAGCATAATGTTACTGTGTACTTCAGCATCAGTTCATGCCATATGGGTGTTTTTACAGTACTGCTGTCCACTTGCTAGTTGATCCGTATTTCTGTTTGTACACAATGATGTGGAAACTGGAAGGTTAGATTTAAGTATGGTTTCTTTTTGGAGATAGCAGATAAGCACAGTGTAAATTGACTAGTTTTTTTTGGTTTAATCATAGGAGACAAAGGTTGAAAATTAGTTTGTTTTTACCAAAAATAAAGAAATCTGAAGATATATTCATTGTAACACTAGGTAGGACCCCATCCTGACTTACCTTAGAGAAATTTATACTAACTGGAGACACCTAGGCACACCTCCCTCAGGAAGTCAATGCCACTTTCTGTAGTATAGTGACCTTGAATTGTTATTGTTGTAGACTATAGTTGTTCTTATTCTCTCCCTACCCTTCCCCTCCCCAAATGGAACTGTAACCTTTCCCACTGTTTTGCAGGAAAGTAGAATGATACCTGCTTGGTCCAACCCATACTTGATAGTCTTTCCTCTTGAATTATCCATAGAATCTAGAGTTGTAAAGGACTTGAGAAGGTTATCTAGTCTTCTTTCATTTTGTGGATGAGAATTGAGGCCTCTTTATCTCTTTAAGGTAAAGAGATTGCCCAAGATCTCACAGGTGAGATCTTGCACAGTGGCAAAAACTGAATTTGAATCCAATGCTTGCAGCTTTGATAAACCTACTTCATTCAGTACCTGTTTACTATGTGCTCATCTTGTGGAAGATGCTGGCTAGGTTAAACTGCCTGGAATGTACCATACTGTAAGATACAGTCCCTAGACTTAGGAAGATCATTCTGTCAAGGGTTCTGGCCAGAGATGGGCATAGAATATTTAGACTCTGCCCTTCTCAGGTAGTTACAGGCCTATCCTGTACCCTTGCATTTCGAGGTTCCCAGCACCCCTAGACTGCATCAGCCCCATCACCTGTCTTATAGTAAGAATTCTCAGTGAACCTCTCTGGGGAACTACCTGGAGAGGTCCAGGCACATTAAGGGTCCTACCTTTCCTGTAGGGCAGTGGAGAGTTAAAACAGCCCCTAACTTCATTGTATTAATGGAATTCATCAAAGCCTTTATTTGGCTTCCTCATGCCTCTGTTGTGGCTCTGTAGGAAGGTTCCTTTATGTGTGGGGGTGAAGAGTGCAGAAGGGCATCACACAGCTGGCCAACTGGTTTTTCTCCTGTTAATGTTGTGCTTAAAGTTTTAATCATAATGTTCAAGGAATTCACTTCTGGTTCCTATGGCAACTGCACCTTGTTTCTTCGCGTAGGTTTAATTTTGCTGCATATAACTGTGCAAAATAGCATATTACAGATCCTTTGGGAACCTTTGCTTTGCATTCAAGCAGCCGGACTTTTGGGCAGTGGAGCTGAAGACTGAGCTAGGCTCATGAAAATAGTTTGAATTGCCGTTTTTAGAAAGGATTCAGAAACATAGGACAGAGGGGTATTTGGGAGAAGATACATTTTAATAAATAAGACCATCTTGAATTGTGAGCAGTATGGATTCTTTTAATATTTTTTTTAGTCAGTCAATAGTCAATAAATATTTATTAAGCACTTATGTGCCAAGCACTGTGATAATCACTGGGGATACAAAAAGAGGCAAAAGATAGTCCCTGCCTTCAGGAAGCTTACAATTTAATGGTATGCAAATACAAAGAATGAAATAATTCCAACTGTAAAGAAGTTTATCTTACAGGTGAGAAGTAAATATGTAAATATGCAGAAAAGCTACAAAGAGAGTAAGTATAAATACGTGTAATGTAATTAAATGCAAGGTAGTTTGGGAGGTACTCGTAGTTGGGGGAATCAGTAAAGGCTTCATACAAGAGATGATCCTTGAGTTGAGTCTTGTAGGAAGAGAGACATCATTCCAGGCATTGGGGATGGCCAATGACATTCTACATGATAATTTGATACAAATATATAAGGTGGATTATGCTTTTGTTTAACTTCTAATTGGCTGTTTCTAATTGGCAAGTATTCTTGAGAATTCGTGAGTTACTAAGAAATGTTCATGCTGTAATTTGATCTTTCTCCAAGCCTTCTGTTCACCTGCTCTTAAGCCTCCTTTGATGACCTCTTGAACATTGGTTTTATCTCATAAGCATCGATCTGGTCTCCTTTCTTCACTGTAATTTGTAGTAATTTTGTTGTAATTTTGAAGTTGGATAAATCAGTTTGTCAATAAGGCAGATCAGATATTGATTAATAGGCAAGCCAATGGATGGAAAAGACACACCAGAGTGGGACCTTGGAGATATCCTTTTTACTTTACAGAAGAGGAAACTGAGGCACAGAGAGGTACAGCAGGTGTCTACTGTTAGCCAGCCAGTTTGAGGCAGAATAGCCATGTCTGTTGACTCCAGATCCAGGGATCTTTTGTTAGAGGAGTGATGGACCCAAGGAACAGAATAAAATACATGTTTTTGGACGTGACAAATGTATGGATTTGTTTTACCTGATTATGTTCAGTTGTTTCAAGGATTTTTCCCCCCTTTTATGAGAATGGGAAAGAGAAGAAGAAAGAGGAAGAAGGAAGAAGCGATTGTTTTAATATTAAAAAAAAAAAGCCCCAAAGATCTCATTTTGTAAATATTTATCCTAACATTTAAAAACCCCAAGACAAGAAAGTTTTGTGAATTTCTGATTAAAGAACAGGAATTTTTGTGTTAGCATTTTTATTTTTAAATCCAAATAAATTTTGTGTGTGCATATGTGTATATACACACATCTATCTACACAGATGCACATATAGATATACATATATACCCATACGTAACACAATGCCTTTGTTGAAAAGAGCAAGTGGATTCCAGTCCTAAAACACTCAGGGCTGGATTTGGCATAGTAAAACTAGAGGCTTTCTCAACTGCTAGTTTTTTTCCCTTGACTGCCAATTCAGTGGTTCTTCAAGATTCTCCTCCCTCCCTCCCCATCTTTCCCAAGTATACCTACTGTAAGTATGTATCAGTTGCACTTATTTTTTCAACAATGTTTATGTTCCCCAGGTAATCCCCAGAAACTGCTTAGGAAAGTAAGGTCCTATTCACTTTTTTAATTGAGAACTTAAACTCCAAAATGATTGTCTCCATATATAAGGTAAAACATAAAAAGGGTTCAAAACATGAAGGTAGGAATCTCCACCATGTACAATTTTGCCCTTCCCTCTAAGAATATATCAACTTTAACATGTTACCTTATTTTTTTCCTTTTCTTTCATTTTGGTAACCCCATTGTTTCCACATACACAACATCCATCACTGAAAGAAATATAAAATCCTTGTATCAGATATGCATAGTCAAACAATACAAATTCCTCTGTTAACCAGGTCCAAAAAAAATATGTATCATTCTCTACCTGAGTTTATCATCTCTCTGTCAGGAAGTGGGAACCATGGTTCATGAACAGCCCTCTGAAATTGTTTTTGGGCATTGCATCGGTCAGTTTCTAGTCTTGTGTTGTTATTCTATAAAATACTCTCTTGGTTCTGCTTACTTTACTCAGCTTCAGTGTTCATATGTCGTTCCAGGTTTGTCTGAACTGTTCCTTTCATCATTTCTCACTGCACAATAGTACTTCATTACATTCATATGCTATGATTTCTTCAGCCATTTCCCACTTAATGGGCAGACCCTATTTCTAGTTCTTTGCCACTAAAAAAGAACTGAAGTTTCCTCTTTCTTTGACTCTTTTGGGCAGTAGGCTTTGTGGTGGCATCACTGAGTCAAAGAATAGGCATGGCTTAATGATTTGTTGGGGTGGGGTGGTGTAATAGTTCCAAATCAATTTCCACTATAGGCCCATACACTTTGGCTTTTGACGATGGTTTTGGCTGAGAGCAGGAGCAGACCTTAAAGACCATCCAGCCCAACCCCCTCATTACAGGTAAGGAAACTGTGGCCTGGAGAGTGTCAGTGACTGACTGAGGCAAGATTTAAACCCAGGTCCTCTGATGCCAGAGCCAGCCATCTTCCACTTTACTATGATTCATCTCCTAAGAAGTATTTTTAACAGAGAAAGAATTATTGACAAGCATGACAGCTGTGAAAGTTACATGTTAAATTTATTATGTACTTGAAAAGAAAAGCAAACTCTAGTACATATTTGCAGTTTCATATACAAGCCTGTCCTTCCATATACTGTATATATAAAAATAAATACCCATTTTGTTTGGTATTAAACTCAGAATTTAAAAAAAAAATGCAAGGCAGGAAGAGCATTGTTGCTTTGGACCAAGAGGAACGTTTACTTGGAGTTTAGGAAAAGAGTCTAGTGTTGGGGGGAGGGGTGGGCTGTGACATTACATATCTTCTACAGGCCCTGCTTGACCCATAGGCTGCTGCTGACTCCATGTTAGGGTACAGTTAGTTCCAGCACAACGCACAGTGTCTTGGCACAGGAAGCAGAACATGGCAGGTTGAAACTGACTCCTTACAGCAGCAGAATTTAGCTATCAAGTTGTAAGGGAGTCCCACTGCAGTCTCTGTCCTACCATAGCCACCTGTTCCTTCTTTTTCTTTCAAAGCTTTTCATGTGGCTGGTGATCTAGACCTAACAGGTTGCTCTGCTGATGTTGGGTTGGTGAATTGGCGTGATGGATGTTACAAGATATCCTTTCAGCTCTAAGCCCTGGAATTAAACCAGATTCTGTTTGGGGGCCCTGAGTTAGATTCATGGCTCTGTCTTGCAGAAATGCAGAAAGTTTGTGTGCTGGACCAACTTTGATAGCATTCTTCCATAGTATTGATGAGGCAAGCCATAGACCTCTGGGGTCTTTACCTTTAGACAGTGACAGTTGAAAGGCATCAATCAGACTGGGCTTGTGCACTGCCAATCTCCTTCTGCTGATGTTTTGAAGTGACTGTCTTCCTACCATTCATCCATACTGGTCCCAAATTCTCTGTCCAGGAAGGCCAAACAAGGAACAGAGAGGTCTTTTTTCTGCTTTATGTTCCCAGGCAAAAAGAAAGCCGTTGTCTTTGGCAGTCCATTGCCAGGAAGAAATGGGCTATTTTTAGGAGGGAATGTTTGTTGAAGTTCCCTGGGTAACAACCCAGCCTGATGCACTCAGTGTAGGGAAGAAACCTGGCACCCTTGTTGCCACTGACAGGTCAGTTTTGCACTGACATTCAACTGGCCTTAGTGTCCTAGTTGTTCTTGGGTTGGCTGAATGGTTTCTACAGCCTTTGTGTAGCTTCTGAGACAGACTGGGTTGCACTTGGATCTTTGGTCCACAGAACACGTTTATTTGATTTATCTGAGATGTGTTGCCCCCTTTCTGTGTGATGGGGTTTTGAATACAAATAGGAGTATACTATACTCATTAGCACTCTCTCTGAATCAGAATGGGGAATTCTATAAGCCTACCCTCATCTGATCTACTCCTGAGGCCTACTTAATCTCCCTAGTGGCCTGAGTTTGACTACTTCTTTTGGCTTTTGCCTTTAGTGGATTCTTAAAGTAGATGTGGCACTCTTTTATTCCAGTTTAGAGCTCCTAAGACTTCTATAGGACCTTTTGTTTATTTCTGCTTGAGAGAGGGGAAATGGGAAGGTGGGCAGCTGCCCAGGTAAGTGTACTTGACTGGCTGGGCTGTCCTAGAGCATCCTGAGTTTGGGGCTTTCCAAGGGCACCTAAGCCATTATGTATATACCATGAGTGAGTGAATATAGAAGTCCTTATGCTAAGCAGCTCCTGTGTGAGGAGGAGGTGCCCTTTGTAGAGTGAGGAGACTTAGACAAAACAAACATGCTGGACATTGTTGCCTGTAATTTGAGCTAATACATTTCTTTTGTGTGGGTAAAGAGGGAGGGGAATTGGAGCTGTCTATTGAGGAACTAGAACCCCTATATACACTAAAGGAATTATTAATTTTTAAAAGTATTGAAGGTGGTATAATGGAAGGAATACTTAGGTTCAGTTGAAAAGACCTTGATTCTGGTCCTAGCTCCATCAGTTTTATTTCTTGTATGTGACCTTGGGCAACATTTCTCCCTTTCTACCTCTCCAGTCTTTTTACGCTTTATTTCCCTCCAAATACACTTTAAAATCCAGCTGTACTGGCTTATTTGCTATTCTTGGGACACAGCATTCCATCTACTAATTTTGTGTGTCAGCACTGGCTGCTCCCATGCTTGGAATACTTCTCTTCATCTCTCCCTTTTAGTTTCCTTGGCTTCTCTCAAAACGGCTCAAATTTTACCTTCCTTTTTTTTCCCCCTTAATGATATATGTATATTTTTTCAATTACATGTAAAGATAGTTTTCAGCATTCATTTTTGTAAAATTTAGAGTTCCAAAATTTTCTCTCTCCTTCCCTTCCCTCCCCCTTCCCCAAGACAGCAAGCAGTCTGATGTAAGCTATACATATATAATCATGTTAAACATTTCCACATTAGTCATGTTGTGAAAGAAGAATCAGAACAAAAGGGAAAAGCCATGAGAAAGAAAAAACAAAAAACAAGTTAAAAATAGTATGCTTCGATCTACATTTAGACTCCATAGTTCTTTCTGTGAAAGACAAGTCTTTTTGGAATTGTCTTGGATCATTGTATTGCTGAGAAGAGCTAAGTCAATCATAGTTAATCATTGCACAATGTTGTTGCTGTGTACAATGGTCTCCTGGTTTTGCTCACTTCACTCGGCATCAGTTCATGTAAGTTTTCCCAGGTTTTTCAGAAATTTGCTTCCTCATCATTTCTTATAATATATTCTTCTATATATTTCTTTACATTCATAAACTGCAACTTGTTCAGCCATTCCTCAATTGAATGTCATCCCCTCAATTTCCAATTCTTTGCTGCCACAGAAAGAGCTGCTATAAATAATTTTGTATGTGTAGGTCTGTTGAGGTTTAGGGGTGCTGGGACCCCAAAATCACGACATGCGGGTCCTGCCCAAAAGAATTTGACCCACACCTTCTTTCAGCCAAAAACAAGGTTTATTAAAGATCCACTGTATTAGCCAGACTCTTAAGGAATCTGAGCATCTTTGAGCTATTGGCTAGATTGTAAAAATCTGAGCTAGATTATAAGAATAAAGACTGTGGGAGGGATCTAGGAGTGGCCAAGTAGTTTGGGGTGACTGGAGGAGGGGTCTAAGGAAGATCTGAATGGGAGTGTCCAGTAAACTGAGGTGAACAGAACTGCTGGGACCTGGACCACGTGGCCAAGGGAGAATGGAGTCTAGATTGGATTAAGGATGGGAAGTGGCCAGGGGCAATTGGGAGGTAATAGAACAGAATTGGGAGATTGGGCATAGCCACAATGAAAGGCCATTTGATAGGATTATAGCCTCAGGTGAACACCAGAGATTTGGCCAGGTGGGAAAGTCCAGGGTTTTTCCTCTTTGGGGTTAAGATCCCAAAGGCATGGTCTTTTCCTTTTAGGGGTTCAGACCCCATCCCCGTCAGTATTGCTAGATCAAAGGGAATAAGCACAGTTTTATAGCCCTTTGACCATAGTTCCAAATTGTTATCCAGAATGGTTGGATCAGTTCACAACTCCACCAACAATACATTAGTGTTCCAATTTTCCCACATCTCCTCCAACATTTATCATTTTCCATTTCTGTCGTATTAGCCAATATGCAAATCTTACCTTTTGCTGGAGGTTTTTCCCTATTTCCTCACCCTCTTCCCATCCTTCTGAGAAACTTTCTAGTTAGTTTATATCTATGTTGATGATTCTCAAATCTGTCTTTCCTTCCTCAGTCTCTCTTCTGACCTCCACTCTCACATCTCCAATTGCTCGAACTGGATATCTAGTAGACATCTTAAATTCGTTATGTTCAAAACTTATCTTTCTCCTTAAACCCTGCTCCCTTCCTGCCTTCCCTTTTGTTGCCTTCTATAGAAGGCATCCTCCCATTTCCTCAGGCTTGGAACCTAGGAGTCAAATGGGATTCCTCATTTATCTCTCATCTATATGTCCACAGTTACTGAGGCCTTTCTGTTTCACCTTTGCAACATCTTTCGAATATGCCCCTCTTCTCTCTTCTGACACTACTCCCACTCTAGTGCAGGCCATCATCATCTCACACCTTGATTATTTTTTTAAAGAAAAAAATCATTTAATAATAAGATTAAACACTTAGACATTCATATTAAACACATTTGACTGTTTAAAGTATTTTTGAAATATAAAAAATAAGAATCTGACAAATATTGATCAAAAATATAGTTTGAGAATTTGATGTACAAGGACAATAACTTGACGTCACCTCCCATTACATGAAGAGGGAGAGTCCTGTGCCAGGATGGGCCAGATAACACAGCTGCAGAACCAATGAAGATGGGCTGAGTGTGTCCCAAATGATGAGTTGGAAGTTGAGTGGTCATTTTGCCGGAGTAGCCAGTGGTTGCAAATAGGTTTTCATTAACTGTTGACCACCTGAATAAGTGGGCTCAATCCATATGGACAGGTGTCTTATCCTGTTGGACCAAGTAATATCCCAGATTAACCAGTTATTTCCTGAAACAGCTCCAACTTTGAAGGTGTTTCTTAAACATCAGTGTGCTGACCTTAAGGGCATCTGTTGAGATCAAGAGACAGGATAGCCTTCCGGGTAATGAGATCATAGAACCTGATTTTTGTCTTCTTCTCTGCAACCATCAATTTACAGGCTTCCTCAGGATGCCTGCAGCCACTCCTTACAGGAGAATGGAGAACAAAATGAGCTTTCCGATTCCCTTCTAAGTCCCAGACCCTGCATGTATGATCATCACTCACACTTGGAATTTCTTGGACTTCTTTTGGGGGTATACACCAAATCATTTGTGTCATCTGAATGACTTGCGAAAACCTTGTATTCCTTTTTATCCTTAAGATCTGAGGTGAGTAGTCTCAACTTCCTATCGGCAACTGCAGTAGGAAAACTGACCTCTGGAGGCAAAGTATGGAGCCTGTTTTCTGGGCTCCGAGTGATGGCATCAACTCTGAGTCCGTGGTGAAACGTTCCCAGTGTTCTATACTGAATTCAATCCACTTCTGCCTCCTCCTGAAATGTACAAGTCCAACAACCACATAATTATTGCCACCATATGCAGTTAAGGTTCCTGTATTACCATTCTCAAAGGGACTAAATTCCACCAAGTGAATGTAATCCCCACAATCCATGTTGTAGGCAGCATTTCAAGAGGAGTCTTGCTTCATCTCCTGTGAAATGGGGATGATAAGGGCACCTATTTCCGGGGGTGGTGGTGAAGTTCCAGTGAGAAGGTGGCTGTCTACAAATTTGGAGGTGCTCGGCTGTTATCAGTGAGGAGGAGGTAGAGAGGGAGAGGAAAAGGAGGAAAAAGTGAAGGAAGTAGAGAAGAGGAAAATTCAGTTCCTCTGATTTCCTGACCCAGCAGACAATCACACCACTGGGAGAAGCGTGAAACAACCCTACACCTTCACACCTTGATTAATACAGTAGCCTGCTAGTGGGTCTGCCTGCTTCAAGTCTCTTCCCTCTCCAGTCCATCCTCTGTCCATTAAGGTGATTTTCCTCAATCTCAAATCTGATCATGTCATGGATATGCCCACCCCCAGAAAATACCAGTGGTTTCCTGTTGCCTCCAGGATCAAATACAAAATACTCTGGCATTTAAAGCCTCCTACCTTCCTAATCTTACACCTTCCTTGCTTGCAAAATACTTCTTTGAACCAGTGACACTGGCTTCCTGACTATTATAGGAATAAGATACTCCATCTCTTGATTCTGGGCATTTTCTCTTTTTAAGTCGCAGCAAAAATACCTTCTTCAACAGGAAGCTTTCCCTAACCCCCCTTAATTACAGTGCCTTCCCTCTGTTAATTATGTTATCTATCCTTTATATACCTTGCTCTGTGTGTGTGTGTGTGTGTTTACTTGTTGTCTCCGCCATTAGATTGTAATGTCTGAGGGCAGGGACTGTTTTTGGCAGCACTTAGCACAGTGCCTGGCACATAGTAAACACTTAATAAATATTGATTGATCTATCTAGTATGTACATAGTTATTTATATATTATCTCCCTTATTGTGAGCTGTTTGTAGACAGAGACCATTTTTTCCCCTCTTTATATCTCTAGTGTTTAGAACAGTGCCTTCCTTGCAGATAGATCTTGCAGATCTGTGTGCGCAATCCCTGTCTATTTGCTGAGCTTCCATCTTGCATCACCAGTTACCTATTGTTCATTTCACACTGGATATCCTGGAGACATCTCTAACTCCATATGTTATCTTATAAACTTCGTTATCTTCATTATCTTTCCCTCCTCAAACCTCCCCCCTTCCAGAATTTCCTAATTCTTTCAAAGGCACCACCATCTTTTCAGTCTCCCAAGACCATAACCTGGGTATTATACTGGACTTCTCATTCTTCTTTCCTCTGCATATCCAGTCAATTGCCAGATCTTGCTATTTCTACCCTCACATTACTTGCATCAAATCTCTTCTTTGCGCTCACATAGGTACCAATTTAGCTGTCACCTCGATTATTGCAGCAGCCTTCTAAATGGTCTTCCTGCCTCAAATCCATCCCTTATATAACTGCCAAAGCGATTTTTAAGTGTAGATCTGACCGCAGTCAATTCAAATGTCTTATCACCTGCAGCATTACACGTAAACTCCTGTTGAGCTTTAAAAGCCCTATATAACCAAGTCCAATTTATCTTTCCAAACTCATTAGAGATTACTTTCCCTCCCAGCCTCAAGCCAAACTGGTCTTCTCTCTTTTCCTCTTTCATGACATTCCCATCTGCATGTTTTTGCACTGGCTGTCCCTTATACCTTGAATACATTATTTCACCTTTGTCTCAGAATCCCTCTCTTCCTTTAAGATACAGCTCAAGCACCAACTTCTATGTGAAGCCTTTCCTTATCCTCCCTAGTTGGATAGTATTGATCTCTATTAAAATCCCAGAATTTCATAGCTGAAAGAGATCTTAAGAGATGGTTTATCTCTAGCCTAACCTAAAACTGACTAAGCCAGAAATTATCTTTTGAAGCAGATTATGTAATTTCTGGACAGCCCTAATAGGTAAATGTGGCTTTAAAGAACATGGTATATTGGAAAGAGCACTGAATTTGGAGTTAGGAGAGATCTGGGTTCAAGTACCACCTTCCACAGTTACTAGATACAACTATGGGCAAGTGACTTAATAGCCCTTAACCTGTTTCCTCACCTTTTAAATGGGAGTAAGATCTGTTTGTGAGAACTGTTGAGGAAAAAATCCTATACATAAGACACTTTGCAATACTTATGCCCCAACATAAATATCATTTATTTGAATGTGTATGTATATGACCATGATTGTATTGGGGTAGGGAACTTTCCAGGAGGGAAACTCTCAATCCAGATCAGCAACTGTTCTGCAAAGTAGTCTTAGAAAATTACCAAGGTTTTTCAATGTATTGATTAATTTTGCTGATTTTTTTTCCACCCTTCTTTCTTTAAAAAAAAAATCTTTTTATATGGACTCTCTGGGACAGGTGTAAGGAGGGATACAGGGACAAGTTTAGGCTATGTAAAAACAAAAGATGGGTACTGAGAAACTAAGTGACATGCTCAGGATCAGACAGCCAGTATATGTCAGAGCTGGGACTTGAATACCTTTCTTGCGGGAGGCTGGCTTTTAATAATAATAATAATAATAATAATATTGAGCCTCAATCTGCCTCCCTATAACTTTGTATCCAGAACTGCTAGTTCTTTTCTCTGGGGCTAAGCAGATGAATCTGAGTCATATGTTGGATAGCAGTTCAGGTACATGAAGATAATTCATCTACCTCTCTTTGATACTCTTTTCCAGCTCTCTCTTTCTCTCTGTCTCAGTCTCTCTCTCTCTCTCTCTCACACACACACACACACACACACACTCTCTCTCTCTCTCTCTCTCTCTCTCTCTCTCTCTCTCTCTCTCTCT
>NW_020952097.1:503814-553081 GCF_900497805.2 Vombatus ursinus
TCTCTCTCTCTCTCTCTCTCTCTCTCTCTCTCTCTCTCTCTCTCTCTGAAGTTAGGTAAGTGATGTGATTTTTGTTCAGGTCTTTGTTTAGTCATTTGACACGTTTAATCTCCGAGCTTCAATCTCCTTCTGACTAATGGAAATAATAATTCTACCTATTTCATAGGGTGATTATGAGGATTAAGATAGCATGTAATGACATTGTAAAGTATTATAGAAATGTTAGCTATTATTTAATATCGGTTATTATTAAATGAATTATTTCTGTCTTGTAACGATATTGCCAGTGTCTTATAGGATCCTCTGGGTGAGTGGCATAGCAGAAATAATTTCAGAGCACTTTTCATTGGCCTGCTGGAGTTCTATCTGGGATACTAGGAGCTGTACATAATGAATACTTGGAACATAGGGTCTCTCCACATTTGGTAAATGCTTAGCACACAAAGCCTCTTTTACACATAAGTACTCTGAGCACAGAGCCCTATACATAGATGTTTCCAGAACAAGGTTACCCTCATGTTTAGTAGATGTTCACAGCACAAGGCTCATGTATAATGACAAGTACAGGACTGCCTTGTACTGGGTAGGCACTCATTAAAGGCTGAAGGAAGAATACATATACCACATAGCTTACCCCTAAATGATGCAGATTGCCTTCCCTGACCCTCTCCTCCCTCTTCTCTTTCCCCGCCCTCCACCCCCACCCCCCAATGGGCTCCTTTAGGTCCTTAAGACCTGAGAATTGTTTAGGACCTGGGAAAAGGAGCAAAGTGAATTTGTATCCCCTAGAGGGGATAAGGATACCTAGACACTATGGAAGTAATTTTGAGGGAGGCACCTTCAGGTTCTAATGAAAAAGATGTCACTTCCTAGGAGGATGAGTGAAAAGCATTTAAGTGTTTTTGTGTTCAGTGCTTTTGAAAAGCATTTGTTAAGTGCATTTTGCTGAGCATTGGGAATGCAAATACAAAGGAAGACAATCCCTGCCCTCTAGGAGATTAGTTTTATATTGGGGAGTGGTGAATTAGGAAAGATGTTTTGGTCTCTGAAAGCACTGGAGTAGTGCGTGAAATCCTGAGGATATTGACCAGCATTTTGCTAAAGCAGCGGTGGAATTGATTTGATTATTGTTCTCTGAACTGGAGGTAGAAATTGGACAGATGAGCCACCAGCTCAAGAGTTCCAGAATCAAGTGGCTCAGCTCCTCCAGGGAGGGCCATATCCATGGTGTATAGTGCATGATAGAAAGATGATTGTGGTAATGATGGCTAACATGTGCAGAAAAGCTCTGTGAAATTTCTCTTGGAGGTGGAAGTCCTATAAGTGCTGAGCGCAAGTCTAGACAATGAACTTCAGTGCTACGGTGGGAAGCTAATGTAAGGTGAACTGGGAGAGAGGGCTCTGCTGTTTTCTGTTGCTGTTCTGTAGGCTGCCTAGTAAGATTCCCAGAGTATTAGAGTAGTGAGGTCACTTGCTTTACACTCAGACTCCATTCACAGCGATAGAATCATGTGAGCCACAAGCTCTGTCATGATTGGCTATGGTGAGCTTTAAAGCAGATTGGTTGTTTGGGGGGAGGGAAGGAAAGAACGTAGGTATGAGTGTTTTGAAGTGCCCAGCGGCCATGTTCATTCTGCCTCAGGATGCAATCTTGCATGTTTTTGGAGCTACAGGTGTCTTGGCAAATACACTTTAGGTTTTTGGTGGTAGTTGTGAGCAGCAGCAAAAAAGAATATTTTTCAGGAACTGTAGAGAAGCCAGGTGACATCAGATGGTTTTGTTCAGAGGCTTTTCTGGCATTTCAGAGTCCTGCCTAGTTTGTGAGCCTTTTCTCAGTCAGAGTACTGCAGTCTGAACTCTTACGTCCAACAACACCACAAATACTTTCAGCATCTAGGGAAAATCAGGTTCTCTTACGCTCAATTTTCTGGACATCAAAGAGTTTACTTCTTTTAGTTTCATTATTCTAGTCACTATTATTATGGTTGGGCCTTTCTCAAACACATTAAGTACTTCCCTGCCTTATTAGAGTTTTCTGTTTTTAGTCATCGGCTTCTTCCTACTAGTATACCTGACTCCTCCCTTTCTTAATTAGTTGCTTTTAATCTGCCTAAACAAGCTTGTTAGGATTGTATGTAAAACTTGACTCCTGAGTGAGGGCCTGGGCATCTGCCTTAGGAAATGGTATAGTTTAACCTCTTTATTTTACACATAAGGAAACTGAAGCTCAGAAGTGAAGTGACCTCAGGACTCTCAAGAATTTAAACATAAGCTAATGTAATGGTGCCAGTATTTTGGGAGTGACCTCAACCTACTGAATGGAACATCTGGAATTTAGAACCACTTGCTCTGCACTTAACCTGTGTGTTTCCTATGGGGTTGCTTTGTTCTCCTTGGCCCCAGAAAGGGCACACAGTGAAGGACATTATGTAGAAGTTGCAAAGATTGGTAGATTTTAGGCTTCTTGTAAAGAAAAGAACTCCCAAGAATTATGGCTGGCTTTGGGGATAGAGGGCTCACATTCAGTTTCTTTATGTAGAGGTTAGGTAGTTACTTGTTGAAGGTATTAGTATATGGGATTCTTCAGATGGGAGTCAAGCTAGATGACATCCAGTTTCCCTTTTGATCACTTCTGTGATTTGCTCAAGGTCATACTGTTAGTACCAAGGCCAAAACTATAGAATTTAGGTCTGCTGACTCTTAGAACAGTTCATGTTCTCCAGCTGGACTTTAAGAACTTGGAATATTTATTTCCCTTTGGGGAGGAGAGCTCTTTAGAGTTCTTTTCCTTTTAGTTTCTCATATCCTGCTGCATTCTGGATAAGGGAAACTGTTTCATAGCTGAATTCCCAGTAAAGATGGTGGCACAGTGGTTAGAGCCCTGTACCTAGAATCAGATCTGATTTAAAATCCATATTAGGAGAACGGACATATCACATATCCAAATCCATGCTTACTAACAGTGTGATTAAGAGCCAGGGATCCAAAAGGGAGAAAAAGACAGTCCTTAAGGGGCTCACAATCTAATGGGGGATTCAGCATACAAACAAATATAGAAAAAGTACATGCACTATATAAATAGGAAGTAATTAGCGGAGGGAAGGCACTAGAATTAAGAAGGGATGGCAAAAGCTTCTTGTAAAATATGAGATTTTAGTTGGGACTTAAAGGAAATCAGGAAGGGAGAGCATTCTGGCAATGGGAGACAGCCAGAGAAAATGCCCAGAGCCAAGAGATGGAATATTTTGTTTGTGGAACAACAAGGATGCCAATGTCACTGGATCACATGTTGGAGAGTAGGGTGTAAGGAGACTGGAAAGGTAGGAGGGTGCTAGGTTATGAAGGGCTTTGAATACCAAACAGGATTTTGCATTTGATCCAGGAGGTAACAGGGAGCTACTAGAGTTTCTTGAGGACACAGTCTTTCCTGCTGTTTAGGAAAATCACTTTGGTAGATAAATGGAGGATGGGATTGTACTGGGGAGAGACTTGAGGTAGGCAGACCCATCAGTAGGCTATTGTAATAGTCTCGGCATGAGTTGATGAGCCTGCCACCAGAGTGGTAGCAGTATCAGAGGAGAGAAGGGAGGATGTATTTGAGTATACCTGTCTCAGTTTCCTCATAAGGAGAAATGGAATCTATCTCCAAGAGATTATTACGAGGATAAAATGAACTGGTATTTGTAAAGCTCTTTGCAAACCTTAAAGCACTATATAAATGCTAACTATCACAGGGGACTGCCAGATTGTCATTTTTGTCTGTTGTGAGGCTACTGTTCTGAATAGAGTAGACATTCAACTTAATAAGTGTTAAGTGCCTGCCATACCCTGGTCACTATGCTAGATGCTGGGGCCACAAAAGACAAAAATGAAAGCAGCCCCTGCCCTCAAGGAGTTTATATTCTGCTTGGGGTAGGAGGATGGCTGGTAGTGGATGACAGAGGATACATAGATTAGGAACTACAAAAAGCACACAAAATAAATCCAAAGTGCTTTTAGCATTACCAACTGGAGAAGTATGGAAAGGCCTGTTACAGGACCTACTGGGTTCTACATTATGATTTAATGAATATATATGTGTCTGGACTCATCATAGACACTCAACTCCTTGAGGGCAGGAGACCTTTCATGTTTCCCTTGGCACATAGTAGGCACACCATTGAGGTTGATTGCGTGAGTATGAAGTTGGAGTCCTATCCACAAAACTTCATTGCTTATTTAAATTTTATTCTTTAGTGCCAAGCACAGTGACAAAAGTACATTTAGCATATTTGATGAATTGAAAGAAGATTTGGCTCCCAGAGAGCTTGGTCTAAGACATTTTTACCATATATCCTATGAACTGAGACACAAGGAAAACAAAAACTTTGCCAAGAGTTGCCAAATGATAAGCTATCCCCCAATTCTTTCTACTTTCTGCTGGGGAAACTGACTATAATGCAGAAGAGATCCAAGCTGTTCAGTCTTATTTCCATTTGTGTTACGAGCTCCATAAGAAGGTCGAGGAAGTTTCCTTGGCAGGGCATCTTCACATATAAGTGGCTTAAGTATGAGTTGGTCTGGTGTGACTGAGAAAATGCATGGCACCTTTTCTTGGATCCTTTCCAATTGTGACCTTAAGTATTTCATATCTATACATCTGTGAGTAGTTTGTGTTTGTTTTGGTTTTGAGCCTTCTTTCTTCTAGTGGGTTCTTATAAATCAGATCTCCAGGACCCTGAATATGTCTATTATAAAATGAGTAGTGTTGCTCTCCATAGAATTGAGCGAAACTAGGCTTCTCCGTGTGTTTTTCTTCAAGCCCCTTCCAAACTTCATTGCATCAGATCTGAAGATGGGGAAAAATGCTGAATTGTTCATTTCTTTTAGTGGGAAAGGAAGGAATTGTGAAGTGTGAAGTTAATTGGGGACTAATGGGAATCACAGAATGAACAGGTTGGGATGCTTGGATCTAGGGCATGGTGTTTGAACTGCCAAGAGACAGTCAGACTCCACTGAGCTCATCTTGTATAATGGGCTTGGTGTTTATACATACATTCAGTTCTGTGGAACAGGTGCAGCCAGGACACTGGGTTAACCAAGGGAAGATAATTTAAAATCTAGGTCAGGAAAGGCAAACCCACATGAGGCATGTGTTTACTTATAGCAGAAGTAAATTTCCTTCGATTCCAGGTGTTTAGATTTGTACAAGGCATCTTGGGAGGAGCTAGTAGTATTGAGCTGATACTCTTTCTGTATAAGCTGTATTACTTGCAGGTTGATCAACTGTGCCATGGTTTATAGACATTAACTTATTAGTTTGTCTTTGATATTTTTCTTCTTCACCTGAAGCTTTGTTTGTTTTCGTGTATTGTTCAGTCATTGGAGAGGGTTTTTGTGGAGAATGCCATCTAAGCCCAGTAGATGAGCCTTGCACTTTGCTTGCTTGTGTCATGGAAAGCCAGGGAAGGGGTGTTTTTACCCTCTCTTACACAAGGTATACACCTTGGGAACAAAATTTTAAGCAAAAGCATAATTCAGTATTTGAATAAACAAGACACTATCAATTTAATCATTACTCTGAATAAAGGTAGTCATAAATTTCTTTTAGAAAGAACTTTAGTTGTAATGGAAATGACTGCAGGGCATAAGTTGCTAATTTTCTTTTCATATTACTAAACTACCCCTCATATTAGAAGTCTTATTCTCTTATTCCTTCTTTCTCCTTGTAGTCACAGAAGTCTAGTTTTCCCCCTGGAGATAGTATGTTCTCATTCCCCTTTCTTACACATATATAGGCATTTTTTTTTGCTCCTTATACACTTCCAAGCCCTTTAGGATCTCTCCCTACCACTTTTATTCATTTACCTCTCCTCCTTTGAGGTCCATTTGATCTAAATGTCATCCTCTCCAGATCCTAGTGGCTCTTATCTGTTGGGTTCCACATGTCATTCTCCCATCTTTGCCAAATGAGTTATTTGTAAAGTGGTTAGCATAGTGCCTGGCACATAATAGGTACTTAATAAATTCTTGTTTTCTTCTCCCTTCCCCTTCTTTCTAATCTATACTTATTTCAGGATTTTCCCCTATACCTCAAATGCAGCCTTTATGCTTGGTGACTTTAACTTCCATGTTGTCCCCTCAAATGCTCTTGCTTTCCTGTTTATCCCTTCTCAGCTTCTGATGGTCTGTATCTTCACTTTACCCTAGCCATCCCAAGGGATGGTCATATCCTTGATCTTATCACTCACAAGCATTCAGCCTCCATAATTCATGACTCTGAAATCCCTTTTATCTGACCCAAACCCCTTGTTCTTCAAGCTTTCTGTGCCCTTTCTCTGGCAACTTCCTGTCACTCCACCCCTCCCTACATTCCCAGGCTACCACCCTTGCTCTGGCATTACTTCCTTTTAAAATCTCAACCCTTTACTTAACCAGTTCAATTTTACACTGCTTGATCCTTGAATCTCTTAATCCATGGACCAATGGCCATCCCATCCCTTTCCAGACTCTAACCTTAGATTACTGCTACCATCTTTTTGCCTTTTCTGCTTACTCCTACTTGTGTGCTTAGGGGAGAAATCACACAACTATGTTGACTGGATCTGCTATAAAGTTGTTATCTAGTCTTAATTGGATCTGCAGAGTTACACCCTAATGCACTGTATTTCTGGGCTGTTCCAAACCTTCTCTTAAGTCTCCATTCTTCCCTTGTCCCCCATCCCAAGCAGGAAAAAATCAAGGCTTTCTGCCAAGAGCTTCTTTTCTTCCGCAATTCCATACTTAAAACAATCTCAGCAGCATCTCCAGTGTTTTCCTTTGCTCCCAACTCAGAAGATAAGGTGTCCCAATTCCCTGGCAGTGCCCTGTACTTGCCATTTTTTTTGTTGTCCCCTACAGGATGTTGCTTCTTTCTCCCTAATTTTCACTCTCTTCTTTTGCACTGCATTACTACTTGCTACCTATAGATCTTTTTGTATCTTCCCCATCCTTAAATAAAACAATCCTCACTTGACCTTAGTGTCCCTTCAAGCTATCCTCCTGTATCTCTCCTCCTTTCACAGCCAAGATTCTAGAAAAAGCTGTCAGTATGCATTTGCCTTCAGTTTCTTACCTACTTGTAATTTGACTTATGATCCCCACCACTTAACCACTCTCTCCAAGGTTGCTAATGAGCTTATTGTTAAATCCACCATTTTCTCAGCTCTCATACATCTTGACTTCTCTCACGCTTTTGGCATTGTTGACCATATCCTCTTCCTGGAGACTCTCTCTTCCCTGGGCTGGTTTTTTTTTTCTTTTTTTTTTTTTTTCCGGTCCTTGTTGTTTTGTTTTGCTTTTTTTCCACACTACTCTGCCGTGTTTCTCACCTAGGCAGCTAGGGGCTAGAGTCAGGAAGACCTGAGTTTCAGTATGACAATAGACACTAGCCATGTGACCCTGGGCAAGTCACGTGTAAAATGGGGGCAACAGCACCTGCCTCCCAGGGTGGTTGTGAGGGTCAAATGAGATAATACCTTCGAAGCTGTAGGCCAATGCCCGATACATGGTAGGTGCCTAATAAATGCTTGTTTTCTTTCTTCTTTTTCTTTCTACTTGTCAGGACCAGTTCTTCATGATCTCCTTTTTAGGCTCGTCCACCTTGTCCTGCTCCCACGTGTGGGTGTACTCCCCAGCTCTCTTTGAGACCCTCTGAGTGATCTCATCGGCTCCTCTAGATTCAGCTATCATTTTCAGTCATTAGCTCTTGTGGATTCAGCTATCATCTCTATACTGATGACTCCCAAATCCCAGCCCTTAACTTTATCCTGACCTCCAGTACTATATCTCCAATGGCTTCCTGGATAGCTATCTTGCTTAATAAATGTTTATTGATTGATTGATCTCTACTTGGAGTGTTCCATAGGCATCTCAAATTCAGAATGTCCAAAATAACTTCCTACCTTCTCCCCAGATTCCCTATTTCTGTTGAGGGCACCACCATTTTTCCAGTCACTTAGATTCAGAACCTTGGAGTCATCATCAGCTCTACTTTCCAGCACCCCTCCCCACCACATTAGATCACTTCTTCAATGAAAAAGTAAGCTTGTTCAGCATTAGGACTTATACATGGGAGTGGGAGCAGGGCTTGGGAAAGCTGACCTGTGATGTAATCTTGGGGAGAGTTGCTGGTGAGAGACTCCATCTGCCAATACAGATCTGCAGCTGTCTTGAGCCCTTACTGAGAGTATAAGTGACTGACTAGCCCAGGGTCATGTAACCCAAGCAGGTCCTATACAAACCTTCTTGTGAGCAGGAGTGGTTTCATTTTTGGTTTTGTATCTCTGCTGACCAGTGAGGTACCTGGTGGGTAGTAATTGAATTGAGGCCAGGATTGCCAGTTGTGGAATAAGAATCTAGATGAATTTTAAGTTCTTTTCCAACTAAGATCCCAGGTGCTTCTTGGCCTATGGCTGGCCAGAGCCCCAGAGAACAACAGGTCCAAGAAGGCTAAGCTTTGAACAGATCTGGGAGGTAAGGAGAGCTACACAGATGAGAATCAAGAAAAGTTAGCAAAAGGGCCAGAGCAATTCACTTTTGCACCAAGCCCCTTTACAGATCAAAGATAAGCTAGTGTGAGGAAAGGCAGATACTATTACCAAGGTTGGGAGTGGAATTCAGACTCCAGAAGGCACACATCTTTTTAAGTATTTATAGATATATATGAACCGCATACATTCAAGGAGACTAGGTCTAGTAATGCAATGCCCTTCCTTTATGAAAAGCAAGATTCTCCGGTGACATCTGTAATAACAAACACTCATTGTCTACTGTGCTGGGTACTGTGAATACAAATACAGATCCTGCCCTCAAGGAGCTTACTTTCTATAGGCTGTTGCAACATATCTAGTAAGTGGAGGTTTTATACAAGACAAACTGTGACTGGGTGTAGTGGATAGGGGAGGAATCAGGAAAGGTCTTTTGAAGGAAGTGACACTTCAAGGGTTCTAGTAAGCAGAGGTGAGAAGGGAGAGTATGTCACATGGGAGATGGAATATTAGTTATGGGGGATAAATAGGCCCATTTTTCTAGAGCTTAGCATGAGTAAAGGGTGTTAACATAATAATCAGCCTAGAAAGATAGACTGGAACCAGACAGTGAAGGGCTTTAAATTTCAAACACAGGGGTTTGTATTTTATTCTAAAAGCACTTGGGAGGCACTGCAGCTTCTTGAGCAGGAGTGGTTTAGTACAAACTGTGCTTTAGGAATATGGATTTGGCAGGTGTGAAGAATGGTTACACATATGCATGAGCTTTACCACTCCTTGTGTGCTCTGTAATTTCCTTTGTTTTCATACCCTTCTACATGAAAGCCAGCAGCCAGTATTTTTTGTTGTTTGGTTAATATTAGTAGCAAATCTGGGTGGAAAGCAAATATATACTACTGTCTCACTGGAAGGTCCAAAGGTAATGATTCTCCCTGGAATTGAAAAATACTTTGGAGGTATTTTATGATAGTATTCTCAAATCAGATCAAGTTGATAATAAGAAAGATTTTCAAGTTAACTAAAAATCTTGGAATGGGAGTCCTTTACCTATGTACTAATGCTTTTACCACTTCCTTCCCCATAATGGGTTTCCTGTTCTATCACTCTTACAGTTAGTAGTGCATAAGAGAATAATACCATTGCCCTCTAATTTCGTGGGTGGAGATTTGTACCAGGGAGCACACTATTCTATCTGTCTTGACCTATGGTAACTTTTAGGTGCCTCTCAGCGCTTTTTGACCTTAATTAAGTGGTCTCTGAACATTATGTGGGGGCTCCCACCACCTCTGCATTTCTTCTTATCCTCTGCTAACACTGTGTATCTATTACACAGACAAGTAATATAAGGTAGCTTTGAAGCATTTTTCACTGACACGTGTTCATAGTATTGTGTATTGTGAGCTAGCAAAAGGCTCTTTTAAGAAATAAGTATGGGGAAGGGATGGGATGATATATTTGCAGATACATAATTCAAGATGGTGGCAAAGAGAATGCCCCAGAACCCAGGGGAAATTTTCTGCAAGGGAAGTGGAAACCTGCATAGTTAGATGGGTCTGTCAAAGTGCCAGAAGCAGAAAGAAAAGTGGAAGTATTGATAGCTTGCTTACCTGGGCCAGATCTCAGGTACCTTTCCCTTCTCTGGCCTGGGGCCTCTCAATTTCAGAGGTGTTTAGTTCTGTTTGTTTTATTAGGACTGTGCAATTTTTGATGGGGAGTTCTTTTGCTGATATCCTGTGTCCTCATGATACTTCTCTATACAGGCCTGCTCTAGGAGGAACCAGATGTTAGAAGGGATTTGTTTTTGGTTGTTCACAAAGCAGGACTGGTTTTGTTTTTTTGTTTTTTGTTTTTTTTACAGGGGTGAGGAGTTGGGGGAAATGGTAGGGATGTGAGTGAACTTACTACACTTAAAAGGAGCATTATATTAAATAATAAAATAAATAAAAACAAAATAAACCCTCTGTAGTCAATTTGAACTGTAGCTGCCCCTTAGCTGGCTCTTGCTGTTTCCTACCTGTTGGCTGTCACTGAACCATTTCAGGTTTCCTCAGCTGCCTAACAAGTTTTCTGGCTAATAATGAGGCAATAGAAAGTTGCACAGGAGAGAAGTTATCAGGCTAGTCAGCTTTTCCTGCTGAAGAAACTGGAGCCTTTGGATTCGCCATGGATCCCAGTGAGCCGGGCTATTCTTGTCTATTCCTATCAAGTTGAAGAGATGTTGGAAATCCTTCCTTCCATATGATACCTGTTGTCGGAGAGACAAAAGGGAAGGAGGAATGGAAGTGGAAACATTGTTGGAGAAAGGTGGAATGCAGACTTTTTAGCCAGCTTTGGTTGCCTTTGTTTTAGTCTTCATTGTTTAGCTCATATGTACATTAGACTGAAGTCTAATGAAATGCCTTTCATGTGTTATGAGTTGTCTTTTTCCAAAACTATCACAAAATGCCCTTTCAATAGTAAAAGGTCCAATTCACATCCTGTATAGTACCTATGGAAAAATCTAATTCAGGAATAGAATACCGTATGTTCTCTAACTTGGTAGTATATTTCTGTTCCAGTTGCTCTTTTGGAATTGCTTTCTTGGAAGTCACCAATGACATGACTATCAAATATAAGACTTTTTTTTTTAAGAGTCCTTTACCACTGAAGTACTTGACAGTGCTGACCACAGTTTCTTTCTGAAGCTGTCTTCTTTACTTTGTGTTCGGGACATTGTACTCTGTTGTTTAATAATAGTTACTCACATTTATTTAGTAATTCTTAAGTTTCCAGAGAATTTTCCTCACAACAGTCCTATGAGCTGGGTGGTGGGCATTATTATCCCCATTTAAGGAAATTGATAAGGAAATGGAGACACTGAGAGACTAAGTTACTTGCCCATGGTCTAACAGCTAGTGAGCATTATATAAGGATCAATTGAGGAAACTGGAGATGCTTAATTTGAGGAGGAATAGACTTAGGTGACATGGTAATTGTCTTTAGGTCTTCCAAGGCCTCTTGTGGAGAAAAAGAGTTGTATTTCTATTACAGGACTCCAGAGGACAAGAGTAGTAGCAATGGATAGAAGTTACAAAGAAGCAGACTTTGGCTTTTGACATAAGGAAAAACTTCCTGACTTTTACAACTTTCTGGAAGTAGAAGAGGCTGCTTCAGGGGTGGTGGGTTTCTCCATATCCTAAAGCTCTTCAAGCACAGACTGGATGACTATTTGTTGGTTATGTTGTAAAGGGAATAGTTTTCCAGTTATGAGTTAGACTTCATTGCCTCCTAAGTCCCTTCTGCCTCTCAAATTCTGTCATTTGACCCCACGTGGCTCAGCAGAGTTTGTTGGCCTTGTTGAGGGGATCTTCCTTGAGAATGGTATGGTTACCTCTCTTTTGAGGTACCAAATGGCTAAAGAAAGGGGGTCCTTGTGGAAAGATGGTCTACCTTTTGTGTAAAGCTTAGCCAGTACATATGCCTTGGAAGAAACTGGACTGCCAGAAGCGTAGCAGTTTGGGTGAAGTTTTATTTCCACCTCTGTTCTGTTTCCCAGGCAGTCAGCATAATTTTGGGTGGAAAATTCATAAGGAATCAACAAGTATTAATTTAAGTGTCTGCTGTATGTCAGGAAATATGCTAGGTGCCCAACATATAGCAGATCCAAATACAAACAGAAAGACTAAAACAATCTCTACCGAGGAATTTACATTCTAACAAGGGAATCAAGTTGAGAAGGTCTAATGGTTAATGGAATCTGTTTGCTTACTTTACTAAAGAATAGTACTATTTTTGTTTTGGAGAAAATGAATAAAGAAGCCATGCCAGTTTCCTAAAGCCTGCCCATTCACACCTGGGGACCATGGCCTTTGCTGATGGCTGCTTCCTTAATTGCTGGCAGATAGCGTAAGAGGAAGTAAACAGCCTCTGGAGTCACTTAACTGAGTGAAGACAGTCATTTTGTACCTGTCTTTGGAGGCTGCCCTCTCCACAGTAGTGCCCTCTGAACCCACACCAGCCTGAATCAGGCCACGAG
The DNA here is from genome assembly GCF_900497805.2 of Vombatus ursinus. Taxonomy (NCBI): domain Eukaryota; kingdom Metazoa; phylum Chordata; class Mammalia; order Diprotodontia; family Vombatidae; genus Vombatus; species Vombatus ursinus. The sequence goes on from NW_020952097.1 coordinate 516,337, forward strand.
GCTGGTTTTGTACTGTGTTGGTTCCTTTGCGCACACTGGGGCTTCGTGGGAGGAGTTGGAGGAAGCGCGTGCGCGCATGCATTTGTGTGTGGGTACCCACCAGGTCTATGAAGCTCCATTTCCCTTTCCTTCTTCACAGTGTACTAATGGTCACTTGATGTGCGCTGGCTGTTTTATCCACCTACTAGCAGATGCCCGGCTGAAGGAGGAACAGGCCACATGCCCCAATTGTCGTTGTGAGATCAGTAAGAGCCTCTGCTGCCGAAACCTGGCTGTGGAAAAAGCAGTGAGTGAGCTGCCGTCAGAGTGCGGCTTCTGCATGCGCCAGTTCCCCCGCTCCCTCCTGGAGAGGCATCAGAAAGAGGAGTGCCAGGACAGGTAAAGCGCCCCCTGTGGCTGCTCTCCGCCCCTCCCTTCCTACCTTCCTTCCCCTTCGCAGGAAGTCATAGCCCTGTTGGAGACGGGCTCTCTCGTTCCCTGGCTTTGCCACTTATTAGCTGTCTGACCTTGGGAAAGTCACTCTACTTCAGATCCTCAGTCTTTTCACCTGTAAAATGGAGATAAACTTACACATTCCACTCCCCAGAGCTATTGTAAGGAAAGACTTTGTAACCTTAAGGTGTTAAAATTATTTTTGTTGTTCCTCTGCAGTGGTGAACTCTGGCAATGTTGACTGGGTACCCTGTGAAAGTTAGGATGCAGGCCTTTGTTTCTTTTCCCTCATATCTCGAGGAAAGAGCCCCACAGGGCAGGCTTTTTACCCTTGGGCTTAGGTCCTATTGCTCTCCTAGGGAGTCTAACTTGATCTCTGCTCAATGTTGCTAGGCTTTTTTGTTTTTTTTATTTAGGATAGGTGATGCTGTTTGGACAAGTGTGGCTCTTGAAGTCTGGTGAGGGGACTAGAGTCCTGGGCCCTGGCAGCCAAGAGACTGTTAATTGAGTCACTTCTGGAGCCTAGTCAGTTTGCCTTCCCAGGTGGGAGAGTTGACAGTGAGTTTGAGATACTGAGAATTGCCTTTTCTACCTGGAATTGGAGAGAGACTTCTTCACACAAGACCCCTCATTTGCATTGTCTTCCCTGGAGTACTAGACCAGGCCTGATTTAACCAAGTAAAGCATTTCCAAAAGGGCCCAGATCTGCCCAAAATTCTTCCCAGTGATTGATGTAGTCCTTTGGGAAACTTGAACCCTGATCTTCCTACATTCATTCTTGTACTCATTTTTCTGTACTTTTTTTCTGAGTGGGTGCTAGTTGGGGAACCTCTGTGTAATGGCACCAAATTCTTGTCTTGTCAGAAAAAATGGAATCCATGTATTCTGGATTAAGTGCCATTGGCTTAGCACCCAAAGGTTGGCTTAAGTTCTTGTAGTGTCCCTCAGGATATGATGCTAGATACTGAGTAGAAAGAGAGACTTAAGACCATGTGCCGCTCGTCCATTATTAGCCAAGCCAGTCTCAGAGTATGGATGGAGAAGAGGAGGCTACTGTATTTCACCCAAGTGGCAAGATACAAATCTTGCTGGATTCCCACTGACATTCATCCTTCTTGAGTTCTGGCTGTTTTGAGTTATTTGGCCTCGGTTCCCCTGGTTACTAGAGTACTTTGGTGTTTTTTGTGTTTTTTTTTTCCTCTCCCAGGTGAGGAAGAAGTTTTGAGATCTCCTGAGAGAGTTTTGTGGATGGACTGAACTAGTGTCTTCTTGTCAAGGTTTTGGTATCAACATAGGTCTTCTCTGATGGAAATCAGCCTGGCTTCCCTGAAGCCATTGTGCCATGCTTAGCATTAGGTAAAAAGAGAAGGGTAGGGAGAGCTTGTTTATCTCCAAGTTGGTGAAAAATGTGAATGATTTTAATTTCTTGCTCTCCCCATGGCCTTCTGGTTTAACGGTCCCAGAATGACATTTCTGAAAGGAGCAAAGTGATATTTCTGAGGAAGCAGACAAAAGCCAACATCCTTCGATCCTGCTCTGGGGATGAGAGAGGCCTGGGGCCTGTGGCCAGATCCCTAATTCTTTAATCAAAGTTTAAGGTGCAAAAGCAGAACAAATATTGTTGCATCTTGGGCCTCCCAAAGAAATTTAGAAACTCCAGAAGAAGCTTGGTGACTTAGTGAATCTTCTGAGGGTAGCTGGCTAGAAATCCTAAATCCTACCTTCAGAGTGAAGATTGTGAAAGTGATCCATTTCAGAAATTGGTAGAAAAATCTTACAGCTATACTTGTGCCCAGCCCTTTCTTGTGTCATAGCTGAAATAAATCTTTTCATCTCCCCTTTTCTTTTATCCTGCTGTGTCTGACCTCTGCTAAGCAAGCCCTTGATCATTACACTAAGCTTTAGTTTTCAGTTACTGAATTATCCTCTGGGTGTCCTTCCATATTCTTGATACATCCTGCCTGGGTCTCCAGCCTTATCTTTCCCTTGGAGGAAAAAGATTTCCAATAGGGAAGTGGCCCAAAGGCTCCACTTGTAAACCAAACCTAGGCATTTGGGCTGGGAAAAGAGAGTTTCACGGGACCTAGGGGGTCCTGGAGCTGGCAAGAAATCTAGGCTTTTGATTAGATGGGATTCTGATTCTGGGGTGGCTATTGCTGATCCCCTGCTGCAAAGCAGTAAGCCGATAGTCAGGTAGTGACCGACTATACTTTGGGTCTGGGATAGACAGCTAGCTAGCTTGTCACAAACTCTGTTATTACCTTTCCTAGATCAGAAGTCAAGAAAACACTTTTGTGGGCTTTGGCTGAAGTGTCCTTACAAGTCACACGTAGAAAAAAGCCTGTTTTCAAGGCCAACCCATATACCCTGTTTGATGGCCTTTCTGGTTCTCTTTTCAACAGTATAGCTGACAAATAGGATTTAGGAAATCATGCATGCCCTACTGGCTGAATGAAAATGCTTCTCTTTTGCTACCCTACCCATTCTTATCCCTTCCTCTAACCAATTTGATTCTTGTTCAGCCTTAGGAATGTGGGTCTTTCCTGGGGCAGTCCTAACCAGTAGATCCAGGTCAGGGTCCTTCTCAGCCTGAAGCACCTTGGAGAGAGACCCAATTTCATTGTGTAGGGCTAATGGGCCTGATGATCTGGTTTGGCTTCTCTCCATGCTTTCTTCCTTCCCCCTTCCCTGATCTAATTTAACAGTTCCAGGACCATAGTTTAAAGCCTGTTGGTAGAGGGTGGTCTGTCAAATTTTCCTATAGAAAACAGGGCCATGGTCCCAGCCCTAGCCATGATTAGAGATCATTTAGGGCTTGGGCTTGTACAATACCAGAAGTTTCCTAGATGGGGCATTGACTGCCCAATTACAAGACTTCTGGCACCTCTTTGTCTAGTTCATCATCAGTAAACTCCTCATTGCCTTCAAGGACTGTGAAACTGAGAACACTGATTGGGAGGCATAGGGCTGTGTGCACATAGTAGGACTTAAATCACTTGTTGAATGGAATTGAACTTGAGATTTCAAATAGTGCTAGGTAGTTTTTCTGAACCAAAAAAGCCTTCATTACATTCTGGAGTGCAAAAGTGAAGTAATACTAGCATAGAATGCTTGTGTAATGCTGTAGTAGTGCATGAAGGTGGAAAGACGTAGGAAAAAACGGAATCATTTGTGTGTACTATGAATCTTGGACTCTACGTGCACTAAAATGTAGTGTCAAGATTTGAGGCTGGTGCTGACTTGTGTAGGGCAGCACAAGTTCAGGGTTCTTCGTGGTACATGTCCATGGGTCCCAGATGACACTGCTGGGGTAGGGCACGGTCCTGTGCTCTGCCCTTGGGCCTGCAACATCTTTGGCTATGGCCTCTATGTGCATGCTTTATGTCCAGAGTCTCCAGTGATGCACATGTGCACGTGTGTCATCTTTCTGGCAGGGTCACGCAGTGCAAATACAAACGTATCGGTTGCCCATGGCAGGGCCCCTTCCACGAGCTGACTGTGCATGAAGCAGAGTGCACACATCCCACCAAGACTGGCAATGAGCTAATGGAGATTTTGGATGAGATGGACCAAACCCACAAGAAAGAGATGCAGCTATATAACAGCATCTTCAGCCTGCTCAGCTTTGAGAAGATCGGCTACACAGGTAATCATCTGAGAGGCTGTGAGGGGCCCTGGGAACTCCTCTTCCTCTGAACATTTCCTTGAGTATATTTTGTCATATATTTAACCCATGGCCTCTCTTTTCATAAAAAAGCTGTACAGTGACTGTCTCCAGTCATTGTACTGCATGTGTGCTTTTAGTTCATTCTGATATGGAATGTAGTTCAGCTGTGTGTATTCCCTCTCTTCTCAATGAAGAATGGGGATTTAGAGTGTATATAGGGGGATAGTCTAGAAGCATTGGATAGAATGGCATGTTAGGGGAGGAGGGGTAAATAGGGACATATGTCCAAGGTTACTGGGGATGCTGAAGCTTCTCAGGCTCCTTGGAGAACAGGATTTATGTTTGCTGGGCTGGGCTGAGCTGAGCTGAGCTGTGATGTGGTGTGGTCATTCCCTTGTTGGATGGAGGTAAGATAGTAGTTATACTTGCAAAGTACATAAGACCAGGGGAGAACTCAAAACCTGAAATCCAGGAAACTGTTGCTGTGACCCTTTTTGTTTTCTTGAAAGTTGAAGTGACATCTGACAGTGTGCTTACTGACAGACACTCCTTGTCTGCCTTCCTGGCTAGGATCCTGTGCTTCAGGAGAATCCCCTGACCCAAGTGGGTGTTAAAAGTCCTCTCCTTGCCGTGGCTTGGCCCTGGGAGGGGAAAGTGTGTAATAGATCTCTTCTAAATTCATCTCATGTGAGTTTTCTCCCTGGTGTTGAAAGGTTAGGGAGGAACCATAGTAAGGTTCATCTTCAGGTTAGCCCAACCTTGAGCCTATTCTCTCCATCCTTAGGTACCTAGGAACTCTGGCTTGGGTTTTGATTAACCTCAAGGGCAGAGAATTAAGGGGCAAAAGCCTTGGGGTGTGGAGTGATGGGAGGATTGGGGAAGAGTGATTAAAAGAAATTGGCAAACAGCATTACTCCGCATGCCTTATCCTGGACAGACAAGGGTGTGTTGTTGACCCAGGTAAGTTGGCTGTTGCCCATCTCACTGATTATCTTTCACAACTCTTTGTAGATCTCTCTGGTCAGTGTATTAGGTTAGATAAAGTGGATCTGAACTAAAAAATGTATGGGTGTGGGTCTGAGTTGAGATGGGATAGGGTACCTAATTTTTTGTTACTCAGAAATGACTGACCCTTGGGGCTGAGATGAGAAGTTCCTTGGGGGCCCTGAAGTCTCTTGCCCTCCGGAGAAGAACAGCAGGGCATCCTTGTTCTCGGGCAATTAATCAGCAATGCGTTGTAAAAAGCTGTCAAAGAATGTCTCCCTTTTAGAAGATTCAGACAACAGACTGAGCTGTGAAAACACAGTTCATCAGTCCTAGGCCCTGTTGAAACAGAACGGTAACAGACAGAGCTATTAAATACTAGCTGGCTGGATCTCGTTGGATCTTTGGCCTAAGAGTGGGACTTTAACAAGCAGCAATGCCATACTACATGGGGTCTGAACATGCTGGGGCTGTTCCTGTCTTGGCACCAAGTGCAGGGATGCACTTGAGAGAAGAGACTTGTTTCCCAAGGTGTTGGGGGCTGGCTTGGGCTGTGCTCTGTGGTGGAATCTCCAGTTAAGGACCATGTTCTCCATCAGTAGCCATCTTTGGGGAGTTGTGGGGTGGGAATGAGCCAGGGCTGTTAACCATGTCCTATGCAGTCTGTGGGGCTGGAGGCCAGATTAGGAATGCTCTCCTGCCCCCTGTGGATGTATACACTTTGTGATGAGACAGATGCCAGAAAAGCATTTGGGTTATGATTGATTCCAGGAAAATGATGATGTTGGTCCTAGGCTAATACCATAAATTGTGTGTAGCTTGAAATAACTGGTCAACTTTACTACACAGATATGTTGTGCTCGCTCAATTCTCTCTCGTAGAAAATGTTGGAAAATATGTATCTCTGTATGAATTGCACAATAAGGCTGTATATGTAGCTGTGCTTTGAGATTTCTCGGTTTGTAAAGTAAAGACTTAACACATGGAAACTACCTGCTTGATCCAGGATGATAGCTTGAGAACATTGGCTATGCCCTCTGGTGGACCTGGCTGGCTAAGGGTTTCCTGGACTGAGCCAAGAGGACTATGTCTGGAAAGGTTTGTTTAGTTGTATTTGATTTACTAGCCTCTTTGCAAATCTGAGCCCAGAGCAGCTCAACCCAATGTATTGTTTTCTTTATACATAATCTATACATGTATCTCATCTGGCATTCTCTGTACCCTGCTGAAAACGGACAGTCTGTATTTCCCTTGCCCTGCCCTCTGGTTGCTCTGCGGCGATGCCAAGTCTGTGCCTTACCTTGTTGACGGCTGTGTATCCAAATCCAAATAAAATGCACATTGTTCTCAGAACCGTATCCTGTCTGTGTGTTCTGCTTGTTCTCCGCCCCTACTCCAGTGTGGGCACACACATCATGAGCTAGTCTCCCAAAGCCATAACTGGTGCCAGTTGCCAACTCTAGGAGCTCCCCTCCACCCACCCAGTGCCTGGCAGTGCCCTGTAGATCAGAAGAATTTTTGCTGAAAGCTTAGAATTGCAAGACACTTCTAGATGATAGCCCAATTCAAGTATAATAATAGGACAGATTGGACCTGCTAAGGAATGACTATTTGGGGTATGTGTTATGTCATTATCTAGCTCCTGGTATATACCACAGAGTGGTTTGCTGTTTACCTCTTGCAACCTATTGTCTCTCTTCAGCTGATTTTAATTAACCATGTTTGTATTTTATCTTATTTCCCCCCCAAAGCTTATGCATCTGAAAATCTTCCTGTAGTTAACTTGTCATTTAAAAATTAAAGGGCATTGAGTTTCTTCTCGGTAAGTCACATTCTTCCTGAGACTAACCCAGCTTCGAGCGGTTGGACCCCTTCGGTCTTCATCCGTTCTGAGGAAGGCTCCACCCGGGAGCCCCAGGTAATGTGAGCTGCTTGTCCATCCTGCCGATGGCCCTCAATAACTTCCTGGTCTTTCTTCCCTGTCCCTCTCTGTGCCATTGCAGAAGTTCAGTTCCGCCCATACCGTACCGACGACTTCATCACACGCCTCTACTACGAGACGCCGAGGTTCACCGTGCTGAGCCAGACGTGGGTCCTGAAGGCGCGGGTGAACGACTCTGAGAGGAACCCCAATCTGTCCTGTAAGCGCACTCTCTCCTTTCAGCTCATCCTGAAGAGCAAGATCAGCTCCCCCATGGAGTGCTCCTTCCTCCTGCTCAAGGGGCCCTACGACGATGTGAAAATCAACCCTGTGATCTACCACTTTGTCTTTACCAATGAGAACAACGAGACCGACTACGTGCCGCTCCCCATCATAGACTCCGTGGAGTGCAACAAACTGCTGGCCGCCAAGAACATTAACCTGCGGCTCTTTATATTCCAGATACAGAAATAGGCAGGGCTGGGGTCATGCTGGCGAGCTCAAGGAGAAAGAAAGCACCACTGAACCGTACTTACCTCGTCCGGGCAGCCTGCACCAGTTGTGATTTCACAATATAATCAGATCATTTTAGAAAAAGGAGGGAGGAAACAAAAACAAAAAACCCAAACCAATTGGAACAAAGTCTGCATGCGTATGCAACAGTGTAAGCAGCCACAGCCTGCCTTCTCTCTTCCCCTCTCCTAGATACCCTGGGCCAGGGCCTTCTCCAACCAACAGCCTGCCCAACTGCCCCCGCAGGCCAGGTCAGTGGGGAGCTAGACAGCAGTGGAGACCTCTGTGGTGTCGCCCTCATTTGCCAGGGAGCGTGTGAGAAAACAGCGAGTCGTCCCCTGTTACTTTATTACATTGTGGCAGAGCAGTGTTGGCTTGTTCATGGTTAAGTGCACAATTTACAGATGCATGGGGGCTCAGGGGATCCTGGCTGACTTTAGACAGCATATGTGATTGAAATTAAAAAGGCGACATTTTTCCTATTTTTTTTTCTTTTGTTTGGGTGGAGAAGTCTAGCTCTGGTTTAATATTTGAGAATACTATTTTCTTTGATTTTATGCAGTCATATGGGGAATTGGAAAGGGAAGAAAGCTGTCCAATTTCCTTTCCCCTTTTTTAAGTCTACTTATCCACAGGAAAGACCAATGGGAATGTTATGGTATCTTTGAGAAACCTAACAAGGTGAAGCCCCAGTTTCTGGGGACGGGCTGGATGATGGGGAATGAGAGAAATCTTCATGTAAGGAATGCACCATCCCATGCCATCCACCTCTCAGGTATCTGGGAAGCAGACAGAGATGGAAGGGCTGCTTTGAGCTGTCTGATGTGTGAAGCTGGGCCCTCTTCCTCTCCCCATGTGCACATCCCCCATTTTCTCCCCTCTCCAAGATGGCCTGAGGCTTTTGGGAGACACCAGCTTAAGGGTCAAGGGAGCTAACTTCAGACTGAGGATTGTTGAGAGTATGATGTGACTTATAGGCCTCGATCCCTGGGGTGAATTTTTGTTAATTCCTAGCACAGAATCCTCATGCTTTGACTGGGTTCCCAGGGCATTATCTTCAGGTTAATATTTATGGCACATGGGAATAAGCTGTTTGCTTCTCTCTTTCTCTGCTCTCTCAGCCCCACTCTAACTCCTTCAGGGTCCCAGAAACCTGCACTCAAAATAATGGAGTTCTCATTTGTTTTTGTATTACATTCAATCATGAAAAAAAGGAATACCGTGGGCCACAATGTATTTTCATGTTCCTTACCCTGCCCCCCACTCTGGTCCCTACCCACTTGCCAAATATAGCCCAGGCTACAGTTCTCACTGAGACAGGATGATGCCTTTGGGGCTCAGCAGACATTTTCGGAATGCAGGGTGAAATTCTGTCTCTTCCCAGAAAAAAAGACATTAACTTCTTTACAGGCTCTTCTAGCAATTAGACAATTTTCCAGTGTGAGAAAGAATATATATATTTTATAGATTAAGTCTCTGGCATGTTTGTGGACAGGAGAGCCATTCACCAAACTGTGAAGAGTTCTACAGGGATATTTGCTTAACACTGTTTAGCAAAGTGAAGTATGTGACTTAGTTGTGGAGGGAAACTGTCCTATGGAATTGTGACTAGTAGATGGTATCTAAGGTCAGCTTACTCCCATCACATTGGCCACTTTGGGACATAGTTTTGTACTGTGTCTGTGGAATAACTGGATCAATCCAATTGTACATCATGTAAAATCCACTACGAGACTGCTTGTGGCTTCTCTGCTTTGGGTTTTTCCTGGATTTAGGTTAACTCTTCCCAGCCTGGCGTGATTACATTTTCTCCTGTTGTAACCAGCGGTGAACTGGTGAAGCGTGTGTGTCAGTAACTCAGTGACCCTCAGGAGGTATCAGCAACATAGTCTTTTAGAGTGAGCCCTAGGGTGATTTATAAGTGGTTTCCAAAAATGGTCTTGTTGACCCATAGGTGGGTTTTAGCTTTTGCTAGAGATAGGTGTGAGTGAGTGAGTGAGTAGTGAGTGAGAGAGAGACAGAGAGAGAGAGAGTGTGTGTGTGTGTGTGTGTGTGTGTGTGTGTGAATGTATGGGTATGGGTGGGGGGTGCGTGTAAGAGGAGAAAGGTACAGTGTTTTCCTGACAAAGCTTTTTTTGTGGTCTGTGGTAAAGTGGAAGGTCAAAAGGGCAAGTATGGGGAGAGCCTCTCTTTGCTTTCTACTCTCCTGATCCCAGTGCTTGCTCTCAGCACCCCCTTAAAGGTGCCTGGAGACTGCATACCAACAACTTTTTCTCCTTCCTCCTGCCCCCTACCCCTTGCTCTGTAAGAATGTTACCCATTATAGCTTTTTTTGTTGATCAAATACCAAAGAAATACATTTCCTTCAGTCCTCCTCTTCTTTCTTCTCTTCTCAAATTCTGCTTCATATTAGAACTAGATTCCACCCCACTTACCCATTTGGTAAGGAGTGACCAAGGTGGTACCAAATTAACCAGAGCATGGGTCCTTTGGAGTGACGTGGCAACTACCTTCATAGATTGGGGTCTTGAGGTCAACTTCCTGCACTCTGCTTGCTTTTGGTCTAAGTCCTTCCAAAGGCTAGACAGGGAGTTAGATACGTGTGGGACCTCTCAGGAGCACGCCAGCTTATGGGGTGCCATTTGAGAACTGCTGATCTCAAGGATCATTTATTCTGTTCAGAGAGTGTGGAGGAAAAGCAGCAGGTCTTTCTTAGATTTGAAGATAATGAGGTTAGGAGGCTACATGGCAAGAGCCCAGACCTTCTCAAAGAATGATGGTCAGGCTATACCAAGCACCAAGATCCTTCTCCCCCTCCCCCAAACATGGATGTGGGAATCTGGTGTGAAACATTCCTGTATACTGTCAGGCTTAGTTATTTTTTAGCTAAGATTCATCCTTCATTTCTGCAATGTGCCTGGGTCATCTGTGATGAAATTGATCAGTATTTGCTGCCAACTGGGTCAGGGCTTTTCTAGGGCCCTGACTGAGGAAATTCCTCTACCCTCAGCACCCAAGGATCCTGAACTGCTCATTTCCTCCTGCGCTTCCCTCCATCCCCCTTTTGTTATTAGGAAAGAAATCTAATCTCTTGTATCTGCATCCTCAGCCCCCCGTAGGACTTCTAGTAATGAATATTGAGGTTTTATTTAGTTCCAAGCATCTCCAGGAGGAAGCATAGGTCAAAGGAGTTTCCACTAGGTGTGAAGGAATGTGATTGACATGTAAGTGACAGGCTTTCTGCTGTGTAAAACACGACAAAATTCAGAAGAAGTCAGATAGACATAGCTTATCCTATGGGGCTGAGGAAGGGCAAAGAGAAGACAATTTTTCTGGGGCTATGCTCCCTACCTCAACCTCTCACCCTTAGGAAATACCAGAGCGAGTGAGGTTGAGACACTGCAGGGGAAGAGATTTGCAAGTGAATTTTTAAAAACACTTTTAAAAACACTTCTTTGAAGGCCAGGGTACATGCACTGGGTACATGAAAGCCCGGGCTTTTAGCTTTTAAAGTAAAAAAATTCTGTTTAGGCAAGTTTCTCATTTTGCCAATAACACCCCTCACCCTCTCTCCCACCCTTCTGTGCCTCCCTTCTTCCTTCTGCAAAGAAGGAATTCCCCACACCTTAAGCATTGTCCTCCTGTACCATCAGATACTCAGGTAAAATCCAGTGTTAACCCAGCTGCTAATTTGAATGGGCTAATTTCAGGTGGCATAAAGGTGGGTATATGGGTGTGTTTGGATATATGAGGGTGTGTGTGTTGTCAGTGATGGGGAGGCCATTCTCACAAGCTGACATCCTGAGAAGTGCTATCTATTGACTATTAGCCACCTGTTTTATCTTAAAAGGGAGTGGGGAGAGGACAGAATTCTTGGTTTGGGGTTTCAGATGGGGAGCAGTCATCCTTTGTTGAGGAGCAGTCATATAGTCCTTTCACTGTTCTTTATTGTTGTCTCTACCCTTCCCTCCACCCTGACCTCTTCAGGTATGACTGACTCAGTTCCTGTGTAGTACAGGTGGACATCACCGGGTGAGTTAGTGAATTCTTGTTGATTTTTCAGGGTTGATACTTGTCAGACTTTGTACCAAGTCATCTTTATGGTTTAAATCTTGTGAGGGGCAAAAAGAGAGTAGTGGGTGGGTAGGAAACTAGTAATGGATGGAACTAAGAATTGGAAGAGTAGGGAAAGGTGTAGCCTCACTGTAGTATCTCTCTAGGAATGAAGCACTGGCTTCTCTCATGATGGCACTGTTTCTCTTGTTTCTTGAGTAACTGTTATATGTATTTCAAAATACCTGATGGGGGAAAGATTTGTCTTCTTGGTATTTTGGCAGATTCTCTTGAGAGCTGTTATGTTCTCTCTTTTTTGAGGATTAAGAAGCTCTTGTCTTAGAAAAAATGGGGACACATAACAGATCTTCATGTGATAACTAGACATATCTTCAGTGCTGTTGTTATTACTGTTAATGTATGTGTGCATGAAAGTGGCAGGTGAGAGTGATGGTGAAACCAACCTGTGACCCCAATATTGTTGTTATCAGCACCAGGAGCTGATAAAATACAGTATGGATCAAGGGAGGGTGGTCAGAATGGTCATATGGGTGGCTGTCATGTAGGGAGAGTGAAGTTGATAGTCCAGAGGAAAACGAGTTAGTTCCCTTCACCTGGTCCCTTCATTGAACCAAGAAATGTTGAGTTTTATCACATGAACCTAGGTGATAAATGGTGCCCCCATCCCTGACCTTCCACATTGTAGGTATTTCTTACCATGTGCCTTGACAGTCCACCAGAAATCTAGCAAGTGGGCAAGGGAGATGGCCAGTTAGACTGGACAGGGTGGCATTCCCAATAGCATGATGAAGGCATCACTGTCTCCTCCCACCTTCAACAAGGTGGACTTTGTGGTGTCTCATAATATCCTGTCATGGGAACAGCTACAGGTCTGTTTGTATCTGTGTGTCTGTGTATCTGTGTGTCTATGTCTATGCGTTTTAGCTTCTAGAAGGGCCCGCTGTATGTGATAAAGAGGGGGACCAGCGTTCCCTGTTCTTCGCTGCCTCCCTCCCACCCAACCCCCACCCCAGCTCATGAGCAACACAACCTTCCTTCCCACAGAGAACTCTGAGTATGTTGCCTAGAACCTCCTGTTGAGGATGAGGGCAGGATCCTGGATTTGTTTGAGCTGGAGGAGGGCAAAGGATAGAGGACTGAGGTTGGGAAGTGAGCTTAGGGTGAGAAAATCAGGAAAATGTTATCTCAGTAGGAAAGTTGGTGATTTCCAGGAGACTTTTTGGTTGGTTTGGTTTTTTAAATGCTTTGCCAAACTGGTACTGGTGACAGAAAGTATTTTTCTAGTCTCCAGACGGCCAAGGCCCCTTCTATTGGAAGGTATGTGTGTGAGTGTGAGTGTGCACACCTGTCCGTCAGTGATGGTCCAAAAGAGAATTGTAAATAAATCATGTTTTTACATAGCCTTTCTCCCATAGTCACCAAACAGTCCCTGCTCCCACCCCTTCCCTCTTCCACTCCCCAGTATTCTCTTCTGGTTTCCCTAGGCCCCCATGGCCCCTATAATGTTCATACACAGCAGCTGAGCCTTACTGCCTGGTTCTGAACTGGGCGTCTTGAAAGATTGTAGCAAGTGTCTCGTGCCCCATTGGGAGACGGGCAGATCACAAACCTCCTTGCAGTATTCACTGTGGGTAATTTATTTAACTAGTGAATGTAGATTAAAGTAATTAAAACGAAGAGAAACTAATGCTTTGTCTGCGGGATCATGTGTCCTTCTTGTATCCTAACCTGATTTTTAATTTGTCGTCTTGTTCTTTTGAGGCTCTCTTTTGAGGGCCCAGTAGAGAGCCATTGGTATGAGGGAGGGGATCAGGGATAGTGTTGGCAGAGTGGATCCAGGGGGAGAACTGACTGAGAAAGGCCTTAAGTCCAAATGGAAGGGCAGGGTGGATCTTTAGGAGACAAGTACTTAGTACTGGACTCCAGTGACTCCAGAGGTGGGGGAGGAGGCTTGGGGCTGGGGTTTTACTAGGGGCTCAGCCATCCGTCTCTTCCCTCTCCCTTCTCCCTTCCCCTCCTCCCCCTCCTTGCTTCTCCTCTTCTCCCATCTTCCCCTTCCACAAGCACTACATCCTTTGATTCACTTAAAATGAGAAATTTACAAAAATAATAATTTTTAAACAAAAGCAAGAGAAAAGTGTTTTTAACGCTGTTGGGAATGATTCATTATGTTACTTTTGTGGTCTGCGTTCTGTTTGGATATTTTCTGTATGTAACTGTAGTTTAAAAAAAAATTGCCAAACTATGCTTTGTCTGTGTTTCCTTAAAGGGGGTGGAGGTGGGGGGGTGGGTAGGGAGGGATTGCCTTCCTGGGATTGAGGTCTCTGCTTGTTCTTGCCAACATCTTCACTTCACCTAGAAAATGGTCCAGCCTTGCCTGGGTTGAGTATCAATTTGATACCCTCATTTGGCTGGGACCCCACAAAAACTGAGAATATACTAATTTTAGTCTGGCTTCTCCTAATCTTCATAGTAACACAGACATTTCTCACATTAAAATATCTTTATATCTTTTAATTTTTTGAGATAGATAGGACAGATATAATATCTATTTTGCAGATAAGAAAACAAGCCTACAAAGATTAAGTAGATTGACTGTAGTCAACTGGTTAGTGGAGTTAGGACTAGAACCCAAATCAAAATGACAAAATCTCAGTTGGAAAGGACCTTAGAAAGGATCTTTTAATCTCCCATTCCATAAAGGAACCCCATCTACAATATCCCTGACAGTAATCTTCTATACCGTTTGAATACCTTGAATAATGAGATCTCACTTTACTTCTTAAACCACCTGATTCTGTTTTTTGGATGGCACCAATCATTAGGAAATTCTTTTATTGAACTGAACTCTGCCTCTGTATTTTCTACCATTTTGTCTTCTGGAATAACTTAGATCAAACTTAAGTCCCTCTTACATGTGGAAAAGAGGTATCAGTTTGCTTCTCTAAATCTTTTTTCTTTCCCCTCCAGATTAAAAAGCTCCACTTTCCTTAAATGTTTCCTAAATAACAGTGAGTTTCCTTTCCATCATAAATGCCTGCATGCATATGTTCCACCTTACCAATGATCTTTCTAAAATCTGGATCCTAGAATTTAAACACTAAAATTCTTAGAAGGGATTGGTTTGAACAGGGCAGAGCATAATATATTAACCTCCCTCCTTCCCCTCTGTACACTGTGCTGCTGGCAATTCAGCTTCATATCGTATTAGCTGCCATCTTACACAATTTGCTCATATTGAACTTCCAATGCATTCAAACCTTCCCAGTCTTGTATTTGAACATTTTCTTTCTTAACCAAAGTGAAATCCTCAAAGTTTCTGTTGTTCTGTTGTGCCAGTTAAAGACCTTTTTTCAGATTCTAGTTTTGCTGTCCAATATGTTATCTAATCAATTACAGTCAGTAACATTATGTGCCTACTATAAAGGATTGGGGATATAAAGAAAAAAGTCCCTGTCGTCAGCCTACATTGTAAAGTGCTGGGGGTTTTGGGGGGAAGAGGGGATTGGGCAGGAATTCCTTGCTGAAGAAAGCCCCATTGATACAAATATGCATCTCTTCTGTAACTTGCTTTAGTTATATGACCCTGGGCTTTTGTACCAAGGTCAGTGTGACTTAGAGACCTCTATCCAGTACACCAGGCTGGCTCTCCAAACAGATAACTAAAATATAAAATATAATTTGAAGAGGAAGAGAACACTTAAGAAATAGGGGGATCAAAGAGGACTTTGTGTAGAAGCCGGTACCTGATCTAAAAGGTAGATTGAGAGGTATGTTCTAAGCGTGTGGGACAGCCTATGTATATACATAAAAGCACAGAGGTGGAAGATGGCCACCAGAGGTCTAGGGAAGCAGGCCCATTTAGAAATGTGCATGAATTTGAAATAAGCATGAAAACTTATGCCAGATCCAGACCATCAAATTTCTTAGTTTCAGGTCATCCATAAAATTGTGATGAAAGCATTTCAGTGACTTCATTTAAGTCAGTGAGAAAAAATGAGAACTGAACTCTGGACCTTCCACTAGAGACCTAACTCAGATAAAAGGCTTTATCCATTCTTCTACACATTGGCCCATCACTCCAGTACAATTTTTTCTAAGGGACAGAAATACTGCAGCTCTCAGTGTACAGTGTAGACATGGGGCTCAGTGGGTCTGAAGCTATAGGCATATAAAAGCAAGTAGTGGTATTCACTTTAAACAGTCTAGCTATAAACAGCTGTACCTTACTATGATTGAAACCTAACTAAGAAGTCTAGAGTGTATAATCCAGGACAGCTGTCCCTAAACATGACCACAGTCAGCTGGCTAAGAAATCATAAAGGATGGAAAGTTGTTGGGTTTTGAGAGACATAACTTTTTATCATCCCCTTACCCCCAGATCCAAAGGAAATAGTAATTCATATCAAGCCCTGGAGACTGAAAGTCAGTCTGCTCCCTAGGAGCTTGTGCTATGTTCAATTTGTAACTATACCCAGTCCTGCTATTCTAATCCCTTATATTTATGACTTAGTGACACCCTTATACAGATAGCTGACTTCTAGCAATTTCAGGTTCCCTTCAATGAGCATACATTCTATTGAGGAAGACAACATATTTTTATATGTGTGTCCAGTCAGAAAGTAAGCTCTTTGGGGGCAGGGAGGTACTTAATAAATGCTTGATTGTTCTACACATACCAGTATGTGTACTTATGTGTGTGTATGTACATATATATACAAGCACACAAAATAAAGCCCAGGGAATTTCTTGGAAGAAGCATTAGCAGCTGTGGAATTAGGAAAGATCTCATGCAGGAAGGAGCTTATTATTCTGGATTGATGGAAACGCACAGCCTGACCTTCTTATCCAGTGTAGTACTGAACATAACCTGTTATTTAATGATTCTCAGTGTTTCATACAGGGAGTGCTGCT
This sequence comes from Vombatus ursinus, assembly GCF_900497805.2. NCBI lineage: Eukaryota > Metazoa > Chordata > Mammalia > Diprotodontia > Vombatidae > Vombatus > Vombatus ursinus. The sequence goes on from NW_020952097.1 coordinate 532,842, forward strand.
ATGACACAGTGAGGTACTGTTTGCCTCAACACTGAATTGGCTAGGCTTTGTGAATTGCTGATCTAATTTCTTCTCTCTCTTCTTACTACTAGTATGGTCCTTTCTCGTTGGAGGTAGGAACCCACCAAATAAGCTTATTAAAACAGTCTGAGATAAAATGTTAAAATTCTCAAACATTCTTAAAGGGACAATTTACGATCATTTACAGAGGGAGGATAGGTTCACTAGGAGCCAGCATAGGCTCGACATAGTATTACAGACCTAGAAATGAAGAGAACCTTAGAGGTGTCACCTAAGTCAACTTGGTGATTAATCAAGAAAAGGTTAATACAGTTGAAAGAGCAGTGGCTCTGGAACTGGAGGCCCTGAATTCCAATGTTGCTCCTGAGGCTTATTACCTGTATAACCTTGGGTAAACCACCTATCCTTGAGTTTTCTCATCTGTAAAATAGAGGCTGGACGAGATAGCTTCTAAAAGGATTTATGATCCTATGGCTAGGTCAGGCTAGCTAGAATAACCTGATTTTTAAAAAATGGGTTTATTATTAGATCAGAAGGATGTTATAGATATTCCTGGATGGTAGGAAGCAATTTGACTCCCAGTAAGCTTTTGGACAAGATAAGAGAGGTGGGCTAGACAAAGAATGATAATGGCAAGTTGCCTGCATTTAATTAACACTTTTTGTATCCCCAGCAGTTAACTCCATGCTTGGCTGGTGCTAAGGGATTATAAATGTTACTTGATTGACTGATAGAATGTAAGCTGTTTGAGGGCAGCTACTTTAATTTTTGGCTTTGTATATCCAGTGCTTAGCATATAGTAGGCTGTTAAACGCTGATTGATAGGAGATTAATAATTTTGGCTGTGGTCACAGATTTATAGCTAGAGGGGACCTAGAGGTCATCTATTCTCCTACTCCTTCATGTTGCAGATGAAAAAAGTGAGGCCCCTCTAGACAGGGGGAATGACTTGCCTGAGGTCACATAGGCAGTATACATAAGAGCTGTGATTTGAACTCAGACCTCTTATTCCAAACCCAAAATTCTCTTTATACCATGTTGGCATCTACAGTGAGTGACTAAGGTGGAATTTGAACTCAGTTCTATTACCATCCCAGTTCTCCCACTCTTCTTTTCTTCATCCCTCCTTTTCTAGGCTCCTTCCCTTCCTGCCTCAGAACACACAAATATAATATTAACCCTCATTTGATCAAAGGTCATCACTGAGCATTTTTTTTCTGGTCTGGGCATTATCAGGTCGTACTCAGAAAGATCAGTGTCTATGGAGCTTGGACACTAATTGGCCCTGAAAGTTTGGGCTTTGTAAGTGTTTTTTGTTTGTGTATTTATTTATTTATTTTTTTCTCTTTGCTGTCCACCCACTCTTCTATGTGCTATGAAGAGCATCTTGGCTCTAGCAGTGCTTAACTTCACTTCTAAAATACCAAACCAGTTAGAGTTGCATGTAAAGAAGGTATTTGATGAAGGGACTTGATTTTAGTGAGTTCAGTTGTAAACTTTGAAGTCTTAATATTGGCAGCAGTTGAATAATAAGTGAAATAACTAATGGATTCATTCCTCTCTTTCATTTGTATTTTTTTTTTTTAGGCAATTGGGGTTAAGTGACTTGCCCAGGGTCACACAGCTAGTAAGTGTCAAGTGTTTGGTCTGAGGCCAGATTTGAACTCAGGTCCTCCTGACTTCAGGGTCCATGCTCTATCCACTGTGCCACCTAGCTGCCCCTTTTTCTTTATTTTTTTTTCTTTTTTCATTTTTTTTTCATTTGTATTTTGAAAGAGGAGCTGGTTAACCCAAGTCAGTTTCTAATTGGTGAAAAGTTGGGGGCTGAAGGAGAAGGCAAAGAGAATTTTAAGAGTAAACCTTCCCAGGGTCCCTTACCTTTCCAAGCTACTGCCCTGCTCTGGAAAGTAAAGAAAGAGGGTTAGTTACCTATACTCTGACCCTACTTTAAGTCAAAAAAGCCTTTTTAAATTTCTTTCTTTCTTTCTTTCTTTTTTTTGTCTAGGCAATGGGGTTGACTTGCCCAGGGTCACATTATGTGTCTGAGGCTGGATTTGAACTCAGGTCCTCCTGAATCCACGACCAGTGTTCTATCCACTGTGCCACCTAACTGCCCCTTAAATTTCCATTTTATAGAATAGCTGAGGGAGGCCCAGAGGCTTACCCAAGGTAATCCAGTGAGTATATCCATTAGCTGTGAGGGCATCTAAAAAGGGAATCAATCAATGGGATGGTATATATGGCTAGTTTCTACTTTTAGGGAGCTCTATTATATACCATGTCCAAGGGAGACCTGAATATTTGCTGAGTAAATTCCCATTTGTGGCCCTAAAGGAGGCTCAGAGTCTTGTGGAAAGGATTCTCCAGAGCAGAGTTTTAAAAGCCTAAGAGTGTGGTAGTAACTCAAAGGAAGCTCCCTGGAATAAGTTGCCTCCATCCCTGCTCTCCCTATGGAGTATCCCTTCATCTCCCCTTTCAACAAAAAACAGAAGAGGAATAGGGAGCTTAGCTCTTTTTTCAGTGGGATAGGGGAGCCTCAATAACTAGCTAGCATTTATATAGTGTTTTAAGGCTTTCAAAGTGCTTTATGGCTGTTATTTATCTTATTTGATTCTCACAACCATCTCACAACCACCTGAGATAGGTGCTGTTATCTCCATTTTATAGTTGGGGAAACCCAAGCTGAAGGAGGTTCAGTGACGTGCCTAGGGTCATACAGCTAGTGTCTGAGATAGGATTTGAACTTAGATCCCTCTGATTCCAGGTCTAGGATTTGCTTAGACCATAGGCCATCTTAATAAGAATAGCTAACATTTATCATGCACCTACTATGTGCCAGAGGATAGCTAGGTGGTGATGCAGTGCCTAGAGTGCCAGGTCTGGAGTCAGGAAGGCTCATCACCCTGCACTCAACTGTGGCCTCAGACACTTAACTAGCTGTGTAACCTTGGGCAAGTCACTTCACCCTGTTTGCCTCAGTTTCCTGGCTGGAGAAGGAAATATCGAACCACTCCAGTACCTTTGCCAAGAAAATCCCAAATGAAGTATACAAAGTCAGACACAACTGAACAACCCTATGTGCCAGGCACTGTGCTAAGTGCTTTACAATTATTAACTCATTTGAGCCTCACAAACACTCTGAGAGGTAAGGGATATTATTATCCTCATTTTACAGGTGAGGAAACTGAGGCAGACAGAACTTAAGTGACTTGATCAGGGTCACAGCTAGTGTCTGAGACTGGATTTGAACACTTGTCTTCCTGACTCCAGGCCTGCTCTATCCACTGTGCCAGCTAGCTGCTTTTAGGGGGTCAGGAGACCCAGGTTCTTTTAATAAAAATCGTTATTCATTTCTTTTGGTTTTATATCATCTTTATTTCCCAATACACGCCCCCCCTCACCTGAGAGCCCTAACTTATAACAAAGAATGTAAGAAAAATCAATCAAAGCGAAAACATATTAACCAAGTCTAGCAACTTTACCCACCTACGGTCCTCCACCTTTGCAAATAAGGAGAGTGGCCCTTCTCCTAATTCTTCCTTGATTCCTCCCTGGGTTCAAGCTTGGAGAACCAGCTTCCTGCTGAATCCTTCAGTTTTGCTCTGTGACCTTAGGAAGGTTAATTGCCCTCTCTGAGCTGTTGCCCTTTTTTTGGGGGGATGCAATCGGTGTTAAGTGACTTGCCCAAGGTCACACAACTAGTGAGTCTCATGTGGCTGAATACGGATTTGAACTCAGGTCCTCCTGACTCCAGGGCTGGTGTTCTATCTGCTGCGCCACCTAGATGCCCCTATCCCATTTTATTCTAATGAGTATACCTCCCTGTCACTATGAACTTCCCTAGGAGACTGAGGGTTGGCCCGTTTGAGGCGAGGCTCAGAATTATTTTCCTAGAAAACAGATACCTACAATCCCCAGCGTGCTTTCTGCATTTCTCCCTGTTCAGAATACAATTTCCACCGTTAACTTTCGAGTCTCTCATTTCGGACTACAATCCCCAGAATGCATTGTGACTCGTCCACGGGTTTCGGACGATTCCCGGCACACCTTGCGGTTCTCCTGGCGCCCATTGCCATTCCCAGAATGCCTAGGGGCCTTATTTGCTAGGACTTTGGGTTTCAGGAGGCAGAGCTCAAAGCTGACAGGCCCAGGCTGTTGGGAGTGACCACGCCCTCCAGGTTTCGTGGAGTCCCGCTGGGGGGGGGGCCTGCGAACCAATGGCGGAGCTGCGCGCGCACACGGAGGAGGGGCTGCCGCCGGAGAGCGGGAAGCCACCGGCAGCGGCGGAAGCTGGTTTAGTATGTTGCTGCTGCTGCCGCCGAGGAAGCTCCCTGGACTGGCTGACGGGGAGGCTGGGACATGAGCGAGGAACGGGAGGTTCGCCGTGAGTGAAGGGGAGTGGGCGAGGGCGGGGTTGTAGGCCTGCGAGACACCATCTTCCCGTCCCGGTCATTTCCCGGCCCTCGTCCCTTCCTCCTCTGTCACCTCACTCTCTTCCACACCTACCCCCCACCCATACCACCTCAGACTCTCCTTCCGTCTCAGTCTCACTTCTTCACTGTGCCCTCACTCACTTCCCCCGAGCCCCCCCACTCCTCCTGTGTCCCCCTCCACTCACTTTTCCTTTGTCATTCCCACTCACTTCCCCATTTGTCCCCCTCGCTTCCCACTCTCTTGCTCCTCCCCCCACTCGGTTCCCCCGTGTTCCAACCTATTCACTGTATTCTCCCGCTCACTTCTCAGTCCCCTACACCCACTTTCTTCCTTTGACCTTGTCCCCTCTACTAACCTTCCCTACTTTCTCTGTGTCCTCTCCGACTTACTCCCTTCTGACCTGTCTCCCCCATTTCCCTTCCAACCATACCCCCATATCCGCTTAGATCTTTCCCCTCTTTCCCTCTCTGTCATGCCATGGGAGGGGGGGGTTGGCATTTCCCTGACACTTTCCCCATGATGCCCACCTCTGCCTGTCCATGACCTTCAGAACCTCATCCCTCATGTTTCCTTAGAATATCAAACATACCTCTTATGGCTCCTCATGGTCCTCACAGACCAGCATCATCCTCTCCCCTCAGGTCATCATCATTCTTATGCCTGCCTAGAGCATTCCTGACCAGCCCAAGTCTTCTCAGACCATCTCCCTAGTGATTCTCCAGATCATCTCCTCTTTGTCCTGTCCACCCTTGCAGTAGGACAGATCCCCTGTGTCAGGGTTCCTTCAGACCAACGCAGGTCAATACAATACATGATATTTCATGAGGAGTGCAATAGAAGTACAAAGCATTGTGTAAGACAGTGTTATGTAATGCAAATAGTCCTTCCAGAAAACCTGGGTTTAACTTCTCCTCTAACACTTAATAATAATATTAGCTAGCATTTACATAGTGCTTTAAAGTTTACAAAATGCTTTACAAATATTCTCTCATTTTATCCCCACAATAAACCTAGAATGTAGGTGCTATTATTTTCTCTATTTTACAGGTGATCAAACTGAGGCCTGTGCCCAGGCTCACATAGCTTAGCTATTAAGTGTCTTTGCTATAAGAGATGCCTCTATAATAGAGGACTGGTGAAGGGTTGTATTGAGAAATGTAGGGGCATAAAAACAAAAATTACAATGAATGTTGAAAATAATAGTAATAACTAGCAATTATGTACCTTAAGGTTTACAAAGTGTCACATGTATATTTTCTCACTTTGTACTCATAACAATCCTTTTAATTAGGTAAAAACAAGTGTTGTTATCCCCATTTTACAAATGGAGAAATTGAGGCTCAGAGAGGTACAGTGCCTTCTCAATGGTCACTAGGGAGATGGTTTGAGAAGTCTGAGGCTGAATTTGAACTTAGATCTTCCTGACTCAGTCCAGTGTTCTGTCCACTGAGTCACCTACCTCCCTTAAGGATGGGTGGTGGGGGCCATCCTTTGAGGCTTTCAGTCATCTCCCCTAGAATTAAAGAAGGCCAAGGCCAAGGCCCAGAAGAATGGACAGCTCAAGGAGGAGGCTGTGCTCTGCAATCAGCTGGGGGAGATTTTGGCTAGCCATGGTAAGTATACCTTTAGACAGTCAAGTCACCACCCCTGAGGAAGGGGGTGGAACATGATAGTTTGGGTTCTCAGGCTCTCCCTTCCTGCCAAATGGAGAGGCAGAAATAGATAACCTCTCTTCACAGTTAAGTTTCTGCTACAGACACTCCTGGGTATATGAGGGAAAATAGACACATCTTTATTTCTGACCTTTCCTTGGGGTTTCACGCTGGCAGTTTTGGTGCAAGTTGAGAGTCAGGGAGTCAAAGGTGACTTTTTTTTTTTTTTTTAAGGCAATTGGGGTTAAGTGACTTGCCCAGGGTCACACAGCTAGTAAGTGTCAAGTGTTTGGTCTGAGGCCGGATTTGAACTCAGGTACTCCTGACTTCAGGGCCAGTGCTCTGTCCACTGTGCCACCTAGCTGCCCCAGAGGTGAAATTCTTAGTGGACTCAGAACCAAGTTTGATTTAGAGTCTTGGGATACAATGATGGATAGAATCACAATGTTAGAAAGTATCTTGGAGGTGATTCAGGACAACCCTTACCTAGGCAGGAATTCCCTCTACAAAATTCTAGACAAGTAGACATTCAGCCTCTGTTTAAAAAAAATACCTTCAGTGATGAGGAACCCACTACATCCTGAAGCAGCATGTGCCACTTTTCGACAGGTTTAATTATTAAGGAAGGAAGGAACATTGATTCCATGAGTGGTGGGGAAACATAACCATACCCTCATAGAGCTATGGGTCTAATGGGGAAGTTATCCCATGAATTTGGGGTGTTCCTTGAAGAAGACAGCCCCATCTTTAGAGGTTCCATGGTCCAAGTAAGTAGGCTATAAACAGAATCAGTAGCTATTTCATACAGTAATCATAATGGAGCACTGAACAAAGAAGACACCAGGTATTAGACTGATGGCTTGGTGAGTGCTTCCTGGAGGAGGTGGCAGTGATGTAGAAGAAAGGGAGGACTGGGAATAAGGAACACGAGGAAGTGGGCATCTATAGGCATCTTGGCCAATGAGCAGAGGCTTGAGATGAGAGAATAAGGGGGAGCCCCTAAATAAAGGTGGTTTGAGGGAGGAACTCAGCAAAACAGACCAGCCAGGGGTTTTTGTCAATTTGTATTTGGCCCACAGCCTGAAAGGGCCATCATGACTATGAAGAGTGCTATAAGTAGGCAATGATTCTTCCTGTTCTAGTCTATTGAGCCTTTTGGAGACTGGGGAGAACTAGAGAAGGTGATAGGCCAGACCTAAGGTGAAGTGAACCCATATGAGATCTAGTCCTGCTACTTGATGGTGTCAGATGGATGGGACTGCACCCTTGACTACAAGCATCATCTGTCCTTTTGTGGATCCTGCCTCCTTTCCCTCACCCCAACTTGACAGTGGCTCTCCTTTTCCCTGGGCTGATCCAGGCAGCTACAGGGAAGCATTGGCTGAACACCAACAGGAGCTTCATCTTCTGGAAATCACTGGGGATGTGCTGGGATGTGCTGTGGCCCACCGAAAAATTGGTGAGCGGCTGGCAGAGCTGGAGGATTACACAGCTGCCCTGAAGGTAGGGTGAGAGCCCTTCGTTGAGAGGCCAGTAAGTGGGAAGCAGGTAGCAATTTCCTGTCCATACCTCTACTCCCCCCACTCCCTAGCATCGAGCTCTCAGCAAGCCCTTAACCTGTGCTTGAAGTGTCATACCGGTAGCCACTCCTCAGTGTTGGAGAGTGCTTGGGATGAGACAAAGAGACATGACTTTGCTTTTGGGAAGTGACTGTGCCTTCCCCTACAATGAGGAAATCATTAGCTAGTCTATGACCTGTTGAGCTGGGACTTCATCACCAGTTGCTGATTGGCATGTAATATGTACTAAGCATTGGAACTGACTATGCTATTAAAGTTATATATTCAAAACCAGAAGGGCCCTCAGTCATTCAGTCCAATTTGAGATCTAGAGAGAGGAAGGGACTTGCTCAAGTTTACAAAGTAAGTCATTAGAATTGGGACTCCTTGGTCCAACACATCTTCACCTATACTAGGCAACAAAGAAACCTTTCTAACCTTGGCCTTTTTTTTTCTTTTTCACATATGTTATATAGTTGATGAGATATTAACGTAGGGCCCTTTTTTTATCCCCATTCAGTTGCTAGAGTGATCAAGGCTACCAGGATAAGCTGAACTTATCCTAGCATAGGTCCTTGCACATAGCAGGTGCTCAAATAAATACTTGTTAACTTGAGTAAGGTTTCTAGAAGAGAGGAGGAAGTTGCGGGAACTGAAGAATTTGTGGCCTTTTATTGCTATATAATTTTTGTTTGGGGAGGTGTACATTTGAGTGGTGGCTCTGTGTGTGTATGTATGTGACAACTTACAACTGATTGTCTCAATTTATCCCTAGCACCAGCGTCGTCATCTCGAGCTAGCAGAGTGCTTGTCCAGCTACGTTGAGCAGCAGAGGGCCTGGGCAACCATTGGCAGAACTTATCTAGCCAGCTATGACCACAGCCAGTCTGTTGATGCACTCCTGCAGGCCCAGACTGCCTTTGAGAAGAGCTTGGCAATAGTGGATGAGAAGTTAGAGAGTGAGTTCGTTCCCCTGAGAATAGCAAAGAAAGGGGAGGGCTACCTTCTGTTCCAAGGTACAGATCGGGACAGAAAGAGCACCTGTTTATCCATCATCCAGCTTTGTAAGATGGAGGGCAGAGGAAATGCTTTAGGATCCTGACCTGTTCTCTAGCCATGAACCAGGGTGACATCAGTCTCCCTAGTTGGGTAACATTCTTCAGCTTCCTGGGTCTGTCAAAATGACCTACCTCTCAGTCTGTAGATACTTGACCTTGGAAAGGTAGCTATTAGAACAGATCCACTGGTTTCCTTGTCCCTTGAGTCAGGCACAAAGAAATTTCTATTTCCCAAGTGGGAATTGAGAGCCTTGTACAAAGCCCTTGAAAATTATAATAATAAAGTATATATATTGCCTCTGCCCTCAGTGAACCCATCATTTCAGGTGGAGAAATAGTCCCCACGCTTGTTAAAACTCCTGACCTTATAGGAAAGATCTATCCCCTGCTCTTCAAGAGTCCCTGGTCCGATGGGGGAGACTTGTGGAGCCTCTCTTCTTTTTTTTTTTTTTTTTTTTTTTTTTTGAGCCTCTCTTCTAAGAAGGGAAATGTAATCCTACTTTCCATTACCAAATGCAAATGAAATTTGAAGTTTTCCAGTGCCTCATTTTTTTTTCTTGCAGGGATGATCCCAAAGAGATCAGTGGTAAAAGTGTGTTGAGGAAAGGAAGAGAACATACTGGGTGTTTGAAAAGTGGGCAGAGTAAATTGGAGACCTTGGGAGGAGAATGGACAGAGCCACTGAAGGCCTTTGTTGGGGGATTTCTTTTAGGAGTCCTGACCCAGCAGGAATTGAGTGAGATGAGGACTCGTCTCTACCTCAACTTGGGCCTTACCTTTGATAGTCTGAAGCAGCCAGCCCTATGTAGTGATTATATCAAGAAGAGCATCTTTCTTTCTGAGTAAGTCTCTTATTCCTGGGGTCCCTTTTGCCAGCCCAGTCCTGTGAATTGGGTACTTAAAAGTAGAGTCCCAAGAGATTGGGACAGTTGGGGGATCATTTCTTTAAGCGGGGACTTGTTGATTCTTGTTTCTTCTAAATTTTTTTAAAAGATCATCTTTTTTTTCTTTTAATTTATTTTTAGTTTTCTACATTCACTTCCACAACATTTTGAGTTCCAAATTTTCTCCCCATCTCTCCACTCCCCCCACACCAAGATGGTGTGCATTCTGAATACCCCTTCCCCTAATCTGCCCTCCCTTCTGTCACCCCTCACTTCTCTTATCCCTTTCCCCTTCTATTTTCCTGTAGGGCAGGATAGATTTCTATACCCCATTACCTGTATATCTTATTTCCCAGTTGCATGTAAAAATAATTTTGTTTTTGTTTTGTTTTTTGCTTTTTTTGGTGAGGCAATCAGGGTCAAGTGACTTGCCTGGGGTCACACAGCTAGTAAGTGTCAAGTGTCTGAGGCTGGATTTGAACTCAGGTCCTCTAGACTCCAAGGCTGGAGCTCTATCCACTGTGCCACCTAGCTGCCTCTAAAAATAATTTTTAACATTTGTTTTGAAAACTTTGGCTTCCAAATTCTCTCACTTCCTCCCTCCCCACCCACCCTCATTGAGATGGCAAGCAACTCAATACTGGTTATACATGTGTTGTCATGCAAAACATTTCCATAGTAGTCATATTGTGAAAAACTTAACTACATTTTCCTTCGTGCTATCCTGCCCTCTGTTTATTCTAGTCTCTCTTTTGACCCTGTCCCTCCTCAGAAGTGGACTTGTTGAGTATTAACAAAGGGTTACACTCCCTGCCCTAGGATTTGAGACTGGTCAGTGAAACAGCTCTGACTGAGAATCCCCTTGACACAGCCCTTGCCCTGAAGAAACTCCAGTTTGATGAAGGTAGACCTGGCTCATGGGGGCTCTGCCTTGAGGAAGGAATAAGGATATATACACACATACCAAAAAACACCTTTTGTGAAGCAGTTTATTTTAATAAACATTGCCTTCAAGGCGTTGTGCTAGGCGTTAGGAAGACAGGGTTTAGTAAGATTTTTAAATTAGGGGAATGAGGTACAAACACCGAGAACTATATTACGCTACATTACATGGTAAGTGTAGGTATAGAACAAAGGTTCTATGGTAGAGGAAGGTATAGAACAAAGTATGATGTGAGGTCTAATGGGGAAGATTGTTATTGATGGCCAGGTGTCAGTTTACTGGAAGAGGTAGCATTTGACCTGGGCTTTACAGGAAAAAAAGGAATTCAGTGAGTGAAGAAGTAGAGGACTAGAGATATAGAACAAGATAGAAGTTTTCAGATATGGCCAATACCTGAATTAGTTTTGTTTGACTATACTTATTTTATTACAAGGGATGGCTTCTATTTAAGGAGGTGAAGAATGGCCAAAAGACAGAGAGAGAAATGGAAAAAAACAGCAATGCAAAACAAAAAATACACAAAAAAGAGCAGAAGGATGTTTGTTTTTTGTTTTGTTTTTTTGGCTAGGTGATGGGGTTAAGTGACTTGCCCAGGGTCACACAGCTAGTAAGTGTTATGTGTGTGAGCCGAATTTGAACTCAGGTCTTCCTGAATCCAGGGCCGGTGCTCTATCCACTGCACCACCTAGCTGCCCCAGAAGGATGTTTGGAAAGTGATACAGGCAAGCAGAACAATTTTATTACTATCAATCATGTTAAATTTAATATACATATGTCATTCAATAACCATAAAGTGCCATCTATGTGCCTCGCACTGTGCTACAAGCTCTAGATAGAAAAACAAATGAAAGCTCCTGCTTTTGAGGGAGCGCATAATCTAAAAAAAAAATCTGTACATATTAGAAGTTCATAGTTTCACATATAGTCCTCATTTTCTGTTCTTTGTATCCTGAGAAGTTTGTGTTCAGTGTTTGACAAGTCCATAATTTAAAAAGGAAATTTTTAGATGGGAGAGGAAATAGCACGTGCAATAGCATGAGCAGAGTCCTAGAGGCAGGACAGCACAAAGTGCATTGGGACAGAGTAGACCAGGTTGTATGGAGTATAGAGTATGGCCAAACAGCAGCTGTCTTGTTTGGTTTGAGCTGTGGAGGGTTGAGCAGAGTAGGAAGATTTTTTAATGCCTCTGAATCTTACTTTCTTCCTGATTACAGGCAAAATCACCTATATGAGGACCTTTTTCGTGCTCGGTACAATCTGGGCACTATTCACTGGCGGGGTGGGCAGCACTCAAAGGCCATGCGTTGCCTGGAGGGAGCACGGGAATGTGCCCGAGTCATGAAGAGGAAGTTCATGGAAAGCGAGTGTTGTGTTGTTGTTGCCCAGGTAATCAACAGTGCCTTGGGTCCCATTTCTGCTCTAGTCCATGGTCTAATGTCTGTGGGCATCATGTCTTTTGGAGACCATAGGACAGGTTAGTTGCTCTGTCCCCATGGTCTGTCTTAGGGATACCTCAGAAGTTTGGGAAGGGTGAGGTACTGACCAGGATAAGGATTTGAACATTTTCTTCGTTTGTTCTTCAGATCCTCCAGGACTTGGGGGATTTTGTGGCCGCCAAGAGGGCCCTAAAGAAGGCCTATAGGCTAGGGTCCCAGCAACCCGGGCAGCGGCATACGGTCTGCAGAAGCCTCAAGTACGGTGAGGCTTGAGCTGGATTGCTTCCAAGGGTACTGGGCGGGGCTCCTTCCTTCCCCTTCAGATTTCTGACCTGGCAACACAATCTATTAGAATACTTTGGAAAACAAGAAACCTAGATCCTAGTTGTGGTTCTCACTTATTTGCTAGAGAAGCCTCATAGTATAGTGGAAAGTGCACTGTATGAGGAATCAAAAGACCATGGTTCTAAATCTGTCTCTGACATTTAATACATTTTGGTCTTGAGCAGGTAAAATCAATACGATAATAGATGCTTTGGCCACTTCCAAGACAGGCAAATGATTAGCAGATAGATGTTGATGATGATGATACTGATGTGTCACCCTTTCTTAAGGGGGCAGTATTGTGCAGTGGAATAAGCTCCTGATTTAATTTGACTTTGAGTCTTGACTCTGCCACTGTCTAGCTATATGAACTTGGCCACGTCGTTTTCTTTCTGAGTCTGATAACGTCTACAAAATGGGGATAATAATACTTCCACTACCTACTTCACAGGGCTCTTGTGACAAAAATGCTTAATGAACTATATCAGTGTTAACTTTTTTTTCATCTGTAAAATAGGAGCAATAATATCTGTACAAGCACCTCATAGGGTTATTGAAGTATCACGTAAGAAAATTTTGAAAAATATGAGCCTTTATTATAACATCTCACTTTCTGGGTTCTCCATCTACCACATGTCCAAGCAGTGCTAAAAGTGGTGAGTCTGCAGCAAAAGCTGGAGGAGGCTGAGCGCAGTGACCTGCATGAAGCCCTGGGCATCTGTGAGCAGCTTGGAGACCTGTTCTCCAAATCTGGAGACTTCCCTAAGGCAGCTGAGGCCTACCAGAAACAGGTAAGGGAGTGCCCCCTGCAAGCTGGAGTTGAGGGGTTGGAGTTCACCTTTCCATTGTATCAGGGCACATTCCTTTTTAGGGACGGGCTTTCTTCAAGAACCCTTCCAGGATGTATCACGTGGGAGGGTGAACAGAGTTGAGTTGAAGAATGGTCCAAGGCTAAGAAAAATCAGGAGGGAGTTGGAAAACTGTGGATTAGGGATCAGAGAGGACTTCTTACTGGGGCTGCTCTGTTCCAGTTGCAGTTTGCCAAATCTTTGAAGATACCAAAGCAGGACTTGGCTGTCATTCATGTTTCACTGGCTGCCACCTTTGGGGACCTGAAGAACTACAGTCAGGCTGTGGAGCACTATGAGGAGGAGCTGAGGTTACGGAAAGGCAACCCTCTAGAGGTAAACTACCCCTCTCTCTTCTTCAGACTTGAGTCTCTGTTCCTCCTCTTCTCCAGAGAACCTCCTTCTTTTATTGACCCTGACTGATTCCATTGAGCCCTATCTCTCTAACACTTGGTCCAGTTGTAGTTGGTCTTATACTTAGCTACATGTTCTTTTGTACATTTTTTCCCTAAACAAGGCCGTATAACTGTCTTGAGTGCAAGGAGCCCTCAAAAACAAATCAAATCAAAAAACATTTGTTAACACCATGTTCCATATTTATAATATACCTAATGCTGTGTTAAGTTTGTCTCTCTCATTACACCAGAAGGTAAAAGCAGTCTTTTGTTTTCTTGTATCTATCAATAATTTTTATACCAGGTTCTAGGGGTATAAAGAGGAAAACAAAAATTTCCCTGCCCTCAGTGAGCTTGTATTCTAATGGGAGAACACACTTGTATGCATATAAGATGTGTGTGTGGATGTGTGTGTGTGTATATACATATATATGTATGAATATGTATATGTCAGCTTATATGTATGTAAATCCTTCTGTGTATACAAGTGATCCCATTCCATCCCTCCTCCTTCAGCAAATTGCCCCTTCTATCATCTCCACTCTTATCTTCAATCTCTTTTTCCTGTTTACTAGCTGCTTTTCCCTATTGCCTACAAACATGCCCATGTCTTCCCCATCCTCAAAAAAACCTCACTTGATCATCCATCTTTGATAGTTATTCTCCCACATCTGTCCTCCCTTTTGTGGCTAAACTCCTTGAGAAGGCAGAAGATACCACCACTTCCTATCCTCTAGCTTTCTGTAACTTTCTACTGTCTGGCTTCAAACTTTTATCATTCAACCAGAATTGTTCTCTCTAAAGTTACTAATGATCTCTTAATTGCCAAATTTAATGACCTTTTCTTAGTGCTTATCTTTCTTGACCTCTTTTCCGCCTTTGAAACTGTTGATCACCCTCTTCTCCTTGATACTTTCTTTTCTTTAGGTTTTTGTGATACTACTCTCTCTTACCTATTCCACAGCTCCTTCTCAGTCTCTTTTGCTGGATCTTCAAGCAGGTTACATCCACTAACTGTGGGTGTCCCATGGGGCTCTGTCCTGTTCCTTCTTCTTCTAATTTATTTTACTTGGTGATTTTATCTGGTCCCATGGATTCACTTATCATTTCTATGCTAATAATTTTCTAACATTCATTTTTTAAAATTTTGAATTCCAAATTCTCTTCCTCCCTCCTTCCCCACTCTCACCTATTGAGAAGGCAAGCAATACGATGTCAATTATAAATGTAAAGTCATGTAAGACATATTTCCATAATAGTCGTGTTGCAAAAAAAAGCACAAAAAAATCCCCAAGAATAATAAAGTAAAAAAAAAATACTGTGCTTCAGTCTGCACTCAGAGTTCATCAGTTCTCTTTCTTGAGGTAGATGGCATTTTTTCTTTGGATTTTTTTTTTTTTTTTGGATCATCAGCTTGATCAGAGTAGCTAAATCTTTCACAATTGGTCATCCTTACAACATTGCTTGTACTGTGTATAATGTTCTCCCGATTCTGTTCACTTTACATCAGTTCATATAAGTCTTCCCAAGTTTTTCTGAAACCATCCTGTTTATCATTTCTTACAGCACAACTTTTCTAGCCATTCACCAATTGATGAGTATCCCCTCAGTTTCCAATTTTTTGCCACCATGAAACAGCTGCTGTAAATATGTGTTTACAGATAGGTCCTTTTCTCTTTTCTTTGATTTCTTTGGGAGACAGACCTAGTAGTGTTGTTGCTGGGTCAAAAGGTATACACAGGTGTATAATCCTTTAGGCATAGTTCTAAATTGTTCTCCAGAATGGTTGGACCAGTTCACAACTGCACCAACTGTTTATCAGTGTCCCAATTTTTGTACATCCCCTCCTATGCTGATAATTTTCAAATCTGTTTGTCTAGCCCTAACCTCTTTGCTGACCTCCAGTCTCACATCTTTAACTACCTATTAGACATCTTGAACTGGATGTCCTGTAGATATCTTAAACTCAGCATGTCCAAAACTGAACTCACTCTTTCCCCCAAAAATCCTCCTTTCTTTCTAACTTCTTTAGTACTGTTGAGGGCACCACCTTGTCCCAGTCATCCACACTTGAAACCTAGGCATCATCCATGACACCTCTCTCTCTCATCCCCTACATCCAAGCTGTTGTCAAGACCTTTTGATTTCATTTTACACCTGGATTACTGTAGTAATCTGTTGCTTGGTCAGCTTGCCACAAATTTCTCCTCATTCCAAATCCACTTAGACATCCAAGTGATCTCTTTTTAAAGTGCAGGTGACCATGTCATCCCCTCCCCCCTACTCAGTAAACTCCAGTGGCTCCCTGTTACCTCCAGGATCAAATATAAAATTTTCTATTTGGTGTTTAGAACTCTTCATAACCTGGCCTCCCCACTACCTTTTCAGTTTCTTATACATTTTCCACCCCTGGCCCCTAATGTACCCTTTGATCCAGTAATACTGGCCTCCTTGCTGTTCCTTAACAAAATATTCTCATCTCCCAACTCCAGGCATTTTCTCTGACTTTCTCCCATGCTTGGAATTCTCTCTCTCTTCACCTCTGCCTTCTTGCCTCCTTGGTTTCCTTGTAGTCCCAGCTAAAATCCCATCTACAAGAAGCATTTCCTAATTCCCCCTTAATTCTAGTGCCTTCTTTGTTGATTATTTCCATTTTATCCTGTATATATCTTGTTTGTACATAGTTTTCATACTGTTTCTTCCATTAGACTGTGAGTTCCTTGAGAGTCGGGACTATCTTTTGCCTTTCTGTGTATCCCTAGCACTTAGCACAGTGGTTGGCACATAGCAGGCGCTTAACATATGTTTATTAACTGATTATTCTAGGGGAAGCTATAGGGGAGTGACATTGTCAGATCTGTGCTTTAGGAATATCACTTAGATGGATAGAGAGGGGAGAAATTAAGGCATAGGGAGGGCTTTTGCATACAGCCACTGGTATAAATGATGACCATCTTAGGGATGCCCTTCCTCAATGTAGATAACAGAAAGTTGGATATAAAAAGTTGCTTCAGGTCATGAGCCAGTCCTTGTCTTGGGAGTTGTGTGGGCATAGCTGGTGGTGAGTTTGCTTGGGGCCCATCTCTTTTTCTCTCTTCCATGTTTCTAGGAGGCAAAGACCTGGTTGAACATTGCCCTATCCAAGGAAGAGGCTGGTGAGCCCTATGAGGAGCTGGAACCATGTTTCCAGAGTGCCCTCCACTGTTCACAGGAGGCCAAGAAGCCTTGGCTACAGGTGAGATCTGTTACAGCCCCACTTCCCTGGACTCCCCAGAGCTCCTTTTTGACTTGACAATACTTTCCAATTTTACTTTTGGGGTCCTTCCTTAAGATTCTCACCCATCATGCTTTTCCAGACAGATTTTATCAGGAAGTCCTGACCTTCCCAATCCTCACCTCCCTAATTGTCATGGATTTTTTTCTCTCTCAGTTTGTGAGTCATGGTCTCTGATCCCAATTACATTCTCCAGCGGCAGGTCCTGCAGCACCTCCATGCTGTACAGCTGAAACACCAGCCCCTGGAAGCCCCCAACACCAGTTTCAAGCTGCAGGAGCTGAGCTGTACAGAAGGCTGGAGCCCATCCAAGGCTATTGCTGAGGAAGAGGAGGAAGAGGAGGTAGAGAACAGTGAGGCCTTGGAGGATAGTGAGGTGGAACTCTCAGAAAGTGGTGAGTGTATGCCCACGGTTATCAGGAATTCAGTCAGAAAGCCTTGGGAAACCTTGACCACAGGCTGCTGTAGAATTCCAGCTCTCTCTATTGCTCTGGTCAGCCTTCTTACTATCAACACAACTCATCTTAAAACTCTAGTGACAGGCACTGTTGCCTTCCTTTGTACTCAGGCCTGCCTAGTACAAGGCACGGCACACAGAAAGTGCTTAAAAATGCATGGTGCATCAGTTGGTGAGTTCTTATCATCTGTTCTTGATTAAGTGCCCACTGGTATAGGCTTCCTTCTGAGCACTTTTTGGAACAAGGGATGTAGATGGCTTTGTTCCTCTTCTGAGGGATAGTGAGTGTGTAACTTATTTCCTTTAGGCTTCCTCTGCCTTTGGCCCTCTTCTCTCAGCTCTTTCTTGGTGATTTTATCCACTGCCTGGGTTTTCAGCTGCCATACTTAAGCTCCAGCTTTGATCTCTTTCCCTAGCTTGAGACCTGAATTTCTATTTCAAAATGTAGAAAATGTAACTCTTCATCTGGAACTTACTCCCTTGCTTGACTTCTCCATTTGATGAATGATGTTAACACCTTTGTAGTCATTCAGACTTCCAGTTATCTCTCAACTTCATCTCTTTTGCCGCCTCCATCCAACTAATTACCAGATCTCTACCTCTGAAATGTCTTTGACTTCCTTCTCTTCCTTTTCATTCCCACCCCTCTCACCTAGTTTATTTAGTCAGTCAAGCATTTACTAAGCACTTATTGACTGTTGCCAGGTGCCATGCTAAGCCCTGGGGATACAAAGAAAAGAAAAAACAATCCCTGCCCTCATGGAGCTCACATTCTAATGGGGGAGGAAACATGTAAACAGCTACCTGCAAACAAGATAGATACAAGATAAATTGGAAGTTATCTCAGAGAGAAGACATTAAGGGGGAAGAAGTCAGAAATCCACTTTCTTTAGCCCTTGTTAGGAATTGCTAAGCCCTCTTAACCAGTCTCTTTGCCTCTATTATTTTTCTTTTCAATTTTTCCACTCTGCCAGATTAATCTTCTGAAAGTACAGCTTCATATCATCCTTCTTACAGTCATAGGATCAGAAAATTGTAGATCTGAAGTTGGGAGAGACCTCTGAGGCCATCTAATGTAACTACCCCATTTTCTCATAAACCTTCAGTGACTTCCCATTTTCTTTGAATGGTTTGATCCCATTTTGTCTTTCCAGCCTTAGATTCCATTGCTCCCTCATAGAGTCCCTATGCTCCTGCCAAGTTAGACGACATGCTATTCTCTGAATCTGCTCTTATGCCTTATACCTATGCCTAACCTGCCCTTCCATCCATTTCTGCTGGTCAGAAAACATCCCACTCCTTAAAGACTTAGCTCCAATACCAACTTATCCATGAAACTTTCCTTCATCCTCCCCCAGTTGTAAAAGATCTCTTCTCTTCGTTTCTATAGCACTTTTTTCTATATCTCTTTTATGGCCCTTTTTATATCTTGCCTTCTGATGATTTATGTTTTTCTTTTTATTTTTTCCTCTTTTTTTGTGTACCTTTCTCTCCTTTACTAGAGTCCATAGTGGCAGGACCCATATCTCATTCATCTTCTATTTCACTTAGCACCTTGTAAAGAACATAGTAGAGGCTCAATGAATGTTTGTTGATTTGATGCATAAGACAGGACACAGTAATTAGATCTGAGAAAACACGAGAGACTTGTTTAGCCATAGGGTCACAAGATTAGAGTTAGAAAGATCCTCAGAAGTCTTCTAGCTAGTCATGAACTTGTAGCATCTGCACACCATGTGTCCAGGTAGCTGCTGGCCCAAGGTGGTGATATCACTAGCGCTTGGAATGAGTTACCCATTGTGATTGTTCCAGAGAATGAAGATGGTGGCAATCTACAGTTGGGAGAGGAAGAAAGGGAGAGCTACGAACAGACTGGCCCTGGTCGTCGAAAAGTAAATAAGGTAGGTCTGCTGACAGGAAAGGCATAGCTGCCAGTTTTCAGACATCACGTTTCCTGCGCCCTCTTCGTATCGTAGCCCAAGTCTCCTTCCTCCTTTTCTCCCTGCTCCACCTCTGACTTGTGTACGTTCTCTCTCCATTGCTCCCCCATTTGGCGGATTCTCCACAGTGGAATCGACGAAACGATATGGGGGAGACAATGTTGCATCGAGCTTGTATTGATGGGCAGCAGCGCCGAGTTCGTGACCTTGTGGAACAGGTATGACTCATGCCCTTTCAAAGGAAGAATAGAATCAGTACAGAAGTATTCTCACTGAGATCTGAATAGAACTTCCCTCACCATCCTTGTCCTGTTGTCCATCTTGGGAGCCATAGATTCGGTCCAATTCACGTATACCATAATTCCTGGGCCCCCCAGGGGGTAGGGCTCTGTAATGGAGGTATGAGACGTGACGCTCTTGTTGATGAAAGCTGTGTTATGATCCAATTCCCTTTTAGTAGGACATGGTATCTAAGGGCAGAGTGATCTGTATAGAACCATCTGCCCACACACACACCTGTTCTCTTTTTAAACTAGCAGTGTGCATAGTGGTGAGGCCAGATTTGGGGGGTCAGTCAGATCAGTCTATGGCTAGGGCTTCAGTAGGATCAGTGGCTAGGACAAGGGGGAGAGTTTTGACTGGAGTTATGTTCTGTATGTGGTCAAAATTACCACATATCTAAATGGAGTTAAGGTTCTTCTCGAAGCTAATAGAACTACGGAGGCATCTCCTGAGCATTTAACTCCAACAAGCTGAGGAGAACTTCAGCTCCCTGTTATTGATACCCTAAGTAGTTTTTCTCTGTTAGGCAGGTGGTGTTAGCCTGCGTGCTTAAGGGGGCAGGGTCCAGGCATGTTGCTGATAGGTGATGTCCCCATGCCTGCAGTAATTGTTTTCCTTTTGGTAATTTTCACTGTTTAGGCAGAGAACAAAGGCCTATGGGTCAGCTGTGAAGTGACTAACACTAGGCCCCCTGGCCCTTGATTCCTGAAGTTTCCTAGTCTCTCTATCTGAA